>NW_019394250.1:0-600000 GCF_000612105.2 Orussus abietinus
TTACTTCACGTTTATTACCGGACGCTTCATTTGACATAAAAAACCCGACAAATTTTTGCAATATTTTCGTTCCGCTGTTTCATTATGGGATCAAAACGTGTGATTTTTATTTTAAATATCTTTTAAACGTTTACAATGTATTTGGCAGACAATATGTAAAAAATACTGATATTAAAATGAAACGAAATGTTCGGTATATCTGTAAGAAAAATGTTACGAAAAGACGTTGAGCTAATATTATGCAATTATAAAAATAATATTCCAAATGCTTTGCAAATATTTCAAATGTCTGTTAAATATTTGTAAAGTGTAGGATATTCGTTAAATGTATAGAAAATATAAGACAGAGATTTTGTGCTACTACGGATAAGGGGTCCTGATTTCCACCTGTACGTTTGTTGAATCACAATTCCCAAAAGCACACACGTGTCCACGTACCACCTACATGTGTTCACACATGAAGCCCTGTGGGATGAAGAGTCTCCACGCGCAACTTTTCTTGTCCCCGGTGGGCTATGAAAATTCGCCCCTCGGCTTACATCCTCGATGCTGATTTCAATCCCGAATAACCGCAGTTAAATTGACTGACATTGTTAAAAATGTTTCGATATTGCGAAAACCTTCTAATAGAGATGTCCCTGTGCTGAACCAGAAATAACGGACTTGAAATTCACCCCTTTAGTGCCGGCCGAAGTCGTTAGCATTTGTAAAACGACGATATATCGTTGTCCGGTACTAAAAGGATTAAAACTGGACAGATGTATACGACATTTCATAGAATATCATATTTTCCCGAGAATTCCCACAAAAGTACATTCTGAACGATGCAGTAAAAAATCAGTATAAATGTTAATAAACGTGTTACAATGCGCTTTTGTGAATGTGAACGTCATCGAAAATTAGACAGAAAAGATATCAAAGTTTAGGGCACATGTCCTCTAAGATTTCTATACCCATACATTTAAATTCAGAACACAATTGTATACTGAATTTTGAAACATTGTGTTTTGAAAAAGAATTCGACTACGTGTATACTATACTTTGATTAGATATTTTGAATAGCGTAGGATCGAGCAAAGTAGATTAGATGCCTTAGTTATATTTTGTAGGAGTTTAACGAGTGCAAAACAGTTATAAAACTGCGTTTGAAAAGTATTACTCTTTCTTTTAAACGACGCGCGCAACGAAGGGTCTTTCTTAATGGCGTCTAAGAATATCCGTGCTATTTATGGAGGATTAGCGAAAAGGAAGCTCAGCAATAACACCGGATCTATTTGTGCGGATTTTAGTCGTAAGCAAGTTTTCCGCCACTGGCAGCAAATTGAAGCGCCGAAATCACGGACAGAAATGAAAGGGTACGATATTATCCTAATATTCTTAACGAAGTAAGGACGAAAATGTCAGGAATGTAGTCTTTAAATCCGGCAAGTTTTAAAATGATACCTGGCGCTCCATTTTGCAAAATTGCGGTTTAAAAGAAAATGTAAATTGGTACTACTTTGTCATACCTTTTCACTCTCATTTCTTCCCTTCCTTTGTATCTCTAAAAGTGGTATTTTAAAGTTGGGAACAGTGAATGAGTTATATTTTATAAAGGACTACAATTATGGAGCTAATTGCAAGTTTCATTCAAACACCGTTTGTTAAAAGATCTTAGACTATATAAGAAATATAAAAATAATTATAGACTTATATAAAAATAGATTTTTATTGGAATCATCACTTTGCAACGATTCATCTTTGATGAATGTGCGCCTTTCATATCATCTTGATGTCGTCTTGAATAGTTAATTGAAACCATTCTGCAGTGTTCCTAGATGAAGATTTGGACATTATAGGGTCCTTACCGCGAATCAATCTATCCGAGGATAAATCTATCGGTGGCTACAATTGTCAAGGTTTGAACAATCAGTCGATAATTAAACTGTGAATATGCACTTGAAATTGAATTCGGATGGCTGCATCATTCTAAGTGATTTTAGCTCGACATTCGTGCATTCTACCATAGAGGAATACTCACATCAAAGCGATATTAGCAGTCGAATATACTGTAATTATCGTGCGATATTAATGGCATATTATATGGAAATAATTATCAAATTTATGCAAAACAAATGCAAGCGACAAGATTTGAATATATTCTTTTCTTGACATCTTGTTATTTAAAGTGTACTATTAAATACACGTTTATACGGCCCAAAACAGCTCGCATACGCAAGTAAATATTAAATTCAGTCATTTCATGAAAGTGAAAGAAAGATTTGATAATGTTGATAATCAAGTGCGGAAATTTACGGTGGAATTAAAATTTAATTGAAATTTATATATTGGAGTGCCATTTGATGTGTTATATTGAGTTTAACGCAGACTTAATCAGCAATGTGCATTTATCGTGTCCATCTATTTAGGTTATAATGTAAATCTTTGCATACTTCGCTGCGTTTGAAATATAAAATTTATTTAAAATGCAATTTTACTTAGATCTTATACCCCACGGGTTTTGGATTAACAAGAAATGGATCGAGCATAATTGGTTTAAATTCACCAATGTCATTCTGTTTCTTTCATATATGGAAAAAGCGCATTCATTGATTGCACGTATAGAGGTCTTTGCTCTCCATCCCTAAAGGTAGTCCCCCGGCAGTTCCCGCGACCCATTTTCAATTAATCCCCAATTCTCCATCATGATCCTGATCCGTCCTGCATTCAGGAAAGAGGACATATTTTTAACAATAGGGGTACACATTCTCTAAACCTATATGGACATATGTAAAAGGGTAAACCTACACGCAATATACAGAGAATATTATTTCCATATCATGGGGTTAAGGTGATATTGCCATCGTTTTAACGTAGCAGCTCATAAGACACTTTTTTTGCCTTAATCCCGTTCAAATGCGAATTTATCGATCATCAGAGTATTATAAATTGTCGTACAATAGTCCTGACACTTTCGTTTCTCATATTAGAGCCTTCAATAATTATATATCGATCGAAATATGAGAGCTCGACGGCATTTTGGTTCTGATCTGGGCTAAGTTAACAATCTTTCTTGAAAAAACGAAATTTTGAATGTGCTAGGCTAACTCCTAGGTACTCACGAGTCATGTGGGAAAGTTTCAGACGGTTCGATACAACGCCCTTAAAAAAGGTCTTATTCGAATCGACTGATTTGAGGGGGGTTTCATTTCACCTTAAGCTGTGCACGATGCATCCAATGTGTCATAAGAATATCCCGTGCTCCATCGGATACAAAAAGGTGGCGACAAATGAAATCCAACCTTTTAAATTTCTTTCAATTCCTCGGTGGTGCAATCGCGCCAAGCGGATGTACGTCGGTAAAATAACCTGCTCGTCCGGGGCTCGGATGAAAATTGCAAAGTTCCGCGAGTTAACGTTCCCATAGACGAGGTACGTGGAGTCGAGAAAGTCGACACGAATAACCAAGAGAACCTCCCCAGGATTCTCGGTTTTATTTTAATTCCACGCAAACGTCATCTCTGGCTGGCCTCGTCCGGGTTTTCCTTCCCTTCTCGACTTCTCCTTGAGACCGATTTTGCGACGCTTTCGACATGCGGCCATTCGTTTCGCCCACAAGAATGGATTCGATCCGCGGCGGTTTTTCTCCATTCCGGAGCTGGTTACCCCCTAGGCAACCTATGAAGTGGAATGTACGTAAATTAATCGTCTAAATTGGGTCTACAGGTATAGCAAATGTATATCGTCTATCGTCCATCTAAAAAAGTATCTAAAAGATATATATAAATATCTATCTCTATTGTAGATGAAAATTATATCCACTTTTGATCTGCAAATAACTACTTATTTCATGACGCATACAAAATATATAATAGCTCTGGTAGACATCTACCAAAGGTTAATAAACATCATTGATAATACAATTAGAAAATTAAAAAACACCTCATGTAAGGTAACGTTTTTAATACAAACTTGACGTTTATATCTAAATTTCAACTTGATAAAACTGTTAATTTCGTCCATACTCTGATTTTTTATTTACTCACTGTTTGGCTGGTGACCATACATCATGACTTTTTACCACTGTGTAAATTATGATGTATTACCAGGCACCGTATGAAGTGTAATATACTTACAGTGGACATACAAATTAGGACATAAGTATAGAAAATTTACATTATTTATGGTATGCACGATAAAAATATTCCGTGAATATATATGTAAATCTTTTTCACGCCTATATTTTCCGTACATATATCATACAAGTCTAGATGATCTGTATAGAATTCTAAACTATTCGAAAACGTTAAATTAATAGTTTATATTCGAGATCATTTATTATATATATTACGTACCACGTGCTGGCATCTAGCCTTTGAGTGTATCTAAAATATAGTTCATAGATATCTATACATATCTTACATACGTTCAATAAGCATTTATATACGATTAATTTACGGATATTCCACGTTCCGCGGTGCCTGGTCCAGCCAGAGGTTGAGGGAATATTTAGAAGTTGTCGGGAGCTAGCTTTTGAGTGTATCTAAAATAGAGTTCATAGATATCTATACATATCTTACATGCGTTCAATAAGCATTTATATACGATTAATTTACGGATATTCCACGTTCCGCGGTGCCTGGTCCAGCCAGAGGTTGAGGGAATATTTAGAAGTTGTCGGGAACCGCAACGAAGCTCGCTTTGGAACTCCCGCCGCGCATCCTCGAGTTTCTCGAAAAAGTTGTCGGTCGAGTGGTGCGAAGTGTTGCCCGACCAAGCATTGTTTCCCAGCCTAACGTCCCCTAGCCTAACGAGCCCCAACGGGGCGAACCGTTAAATCCGACCACCTCGTGCGAGGTCGAGAAGTTTCACTCGACGAGGGTCCACCATTTGAACATCCTCACGTTTCGCGATTTTTCTGTCGTAACGTGTCTTTCGACGGATTATTGTTTACCGTTGATGAATGCCCACTAATCTACGTACTAACTCGATAGCTGATATTCTACAAAATGGCGTGGCGTTTTGAAGCGACCAACGCCCCCTGGTCATAGGCATATGAACTAATATCGTAGTATTTGCGCATGCGTCACCTGTAGATACTACAAGAGGTGTCAAATTAAATTACTGGAAGCAAAAATAATTTCCATATTTATTCAAATACTTACGAGAAAGAAGATAACCGTTTTGTTTCAGTCGAAGCTTTCTTACAATGTGCCCTACGCACCATTTTACCCGTACATGATGTCTTGTACTATATATTAGTATGTTTTAAATTTATAACGTATACTATAAATTTCACTTGAACGTATGTTATAAAATTAGTATACCCTGTATGAATAAAACTTCCAACAAAGGTGTTATAGAAGTACAATTTTACTTTTAACCGTGCTCCTTCGCGGAACCTTCCATAACTGCATTTCGAGCAACCCCTTCGCTAGAGTTTAGTTGAGGAAGAAGATCGCAGAGGTAGAAACGGATCAAAAATTCCCCTCGATTGTACCTTTCGTTTTTCCATGTCACGCTCGCGATTGCCTAGAGTTGGTGATTCACTTTGACTTCTCTTCTAGTTCGATTCGTGTTATGATGGAAATGCAGTCAGGGACATTACCATGAGGTGGCGTGGTATAGTTAGCGCGCTACTCTTCTCGTGCTCGGAATTCCTCTCTTCGAGGGAGGACATTTCTTTTTTAACTTTATCTGCTCCTTTGTAACGTTCCGATTAGTCCGCAAATAAGGTCGGAAATTTCGAAGGCACTCGAAAGATCAGTCGGTAGAATTGCACTTCGAAAATATCATTTCTACGTAAACGGATCCATAATCCGTATCGTTTCCATCAGAGAATTTATTTTTATCGAGTGTATCTGATATTAAAATATTTCAAAATTTTATCCTCGGTGAGCATTGTACTTCGAAAATATCAATTATACGTAAACGGATCCATAATCCGTATTATTTCCATCGGAGAATTCATTTTTATCGAGTGTACCTGACATTTAAATATTTAAAATTTCATCGTCAGTTAGTATATCTAAGGATCAAAGTAACGTATAAACAAATTGAAAATATCGGCGGAAACAGACGCTAACTGAAGAGCAAAATCTTGTTCCCTTTCAATATCTTTCACCTATAATGAGATGATAACTCGAACGCGTATGCTATAATAGGGAGCACAAAAGCATGTTGTTATATTTTTAAAAATTTACCAAACCTACGGTACAACTTATTGTTAAATATTCGAATTAATATCACCATTTTAACTTTATTTCCGGAATGGAACGTCACATAGGCCATATGAGCAGGGATTAAAAAGTTTCAATACGAGGGCTTCCGTAACTCCGTAACTCAGTAAATTAAATGGGACCAGAATCAGAGTACTTTAAAGTGAATCGTTCTCCCTGAATTTAATAATTCCTTTGATGAAATTCACTGACTCGAATTTTTCAAATTAATATAATTTAATTTTCCGGGAAACTGATAGTCGTTATTTTTTACAAAAATTCGTGCATGAGGTTTCGAACTATTAACTAAAAGTGGATTTGTAAAATTATTTACTTGAACAATGCTCCAACAATAAATTTTGTAAGCGACGATAAAGTGTGTTGAGAAAAACGTGTTTTACACGTTCTAATGTCCGCTCTTTCCAGGACAAATTCAACGTCGATATTCGTTTATTCAACGTCTATTCAACGTTTGTTAAACTATCGTTTTAGTCGGATAACACGAACATCGTTTAAATGAAGTCCGTACGTAAAAATAATCGTTCATAATCGTTTATTATATGTTCAAATAACGTTAAAACGTTACGTCAAAGTACACGTATCTTCTTTATAGGGATAAACGCATCGAAAACTTAAGACCTAAAATCAACGTTTCTCATAAAGGTATATTTAACGTAGAGAAAAAACTATGGGTGGATAAACGCTTAATTTCTACACCTACTACCATATTTCCACTAGTTTCCCGCGTATAAAACGTTTGTTACTACAACTTTGTGTTTATTGGGATTAGTTTCTAAGGTTAATTTATGATAGACAATCAAGATACTTTTCTACGTGTATAAAGTGTGAAATGTTGCTTCAAAATACTTTCCCGGTCTCATTCTTTAGAAGGAATCGAGAGATTCACACTAACAAACTTCAGGTCTCGTTACAATTGACCAAAAAATGAATACCAAACCTTAAGCCGGGTTCGAATTCGTCCCGCGGTACCTTTATATTATCCTTTTTCAAAGTGCTATATGGGATACCCAAAGCTCGACCTGAAATAGGTTTTCACGTTCGTTAGTCCATCAGGATTACCTCGTCGTCGGTGAGAACGTAAAAGACTAATTCTTCTTCGTCGGAGGATTTAGGCATTAAATCGGACAGTCGATGGGCAAAAAAGAAGGATGACGAAAAGAGCCGAACAAATGATTGGTTCTCCCTCAAGGTAAGTGTACCAGTGGTCGAAAACGTCCCTGTTGCCGAACACCATCTTAAATATTCCCTTTTATTAAGAATTCCACGAATAATGGCTGTTCGGACACTGGTACATTTGACTTTTCCATCGTCTTCGCAGGATAAATAATAAATTACTCAATATTTACATATATATAGCATGTGTTTTGGAAACTAGAAATTCTGTTTTTTACGTCGATTTAAGTCATCTGTACCTCACATCGGTTTTTATGTGCCTAGTCTTGATCTGAATCTGAACTTAATTGTTCGGCCACTGGTACACATACCTTAAACCTAGTAGGTATTGTTGAATTTCTATAAGTAAAAAGTTTTGGAAGATGAACACACGAAGGTCATGTAAAACTTACATGTAAATACAAATGTCAATTTGAATGATGCATTGATGAATTTTTCAGGTAAGACGATTCGAGGGGCTTATTCGCCCCGAGAAAATAAATGTCATTGAACTAAAGAAATATTTTATTGACTCAAATAAATTTCAATAAATTGGATGCAAAATTTATCCGGAATTGTAACAATTTATTTCAATCGAATAATTATTCTTGGGAGTAACGAAATATTTCTTTGTTTCAATGATTATTTTTTTTCTCAGTGCGACAAGTGAGATCTGCCAGAAACGAATCGGCTCCGTTTAAGGAGCTGCCAACACTCGCAACAACCAGACAAATTTACTGTATTCCGCGGCTATCTTTTGTTTCCTGAAATGGTGTACGTGCCGGTAACTACCGTCGTAAAGAGAGGAATTATTGGGTACACGGCAGCTAGCAGCTTCCTCATGCAATCATTCGCAGATTCTCTCTTCACGATTCCAACAGGCTACGCTGATATTAATTCGACTCGACGACAGAAAAACTGTCTAGAAGCATCAACGGCTAGATTTTTGTTCCTTTCTGATTAAAAGACAAGTTATGCTCGCATGTGATATCGTTCTCGATCATACCGTTTAATGTTGGAGACATTTTTCACTAAAGGACACACTGTTGGGACGGTCAAAATAAATGAATAATCATCGAACGATAATGGCACACAGTGGTCGAATAAATGTTTGTATTGGCCACATCTGGCTAATGTTAATAAACAATTAGTCCCAGCGAATCCTTCTCAGTGTGTCACGATACAAATATTATACACGACTTTTCCTCCGTGTGCGTGAATTTAATAACTTATTTAACAAAAAATATGTACAAAGTGGTAAAAACATTTCATCATTTTTCTCGGTATTACGCTTTTAAATTGTACCGTGGCCATAACCATTTTGACACGTCTCTTTTCACATGTAACTTTAACTTACCTGTAAATGTAACATTGAAAGGTGCAAGTAGAATTACATTATATTTACCATGATTTAACTGTTTCCACCACAACCACGATGGTTAAAAGGATGAAAAATTGCAGTTATCTGTATAAAGATTGTTATTATTACAACAATAGTTATACATGTGAGTATACGCAATGAACATTGCTGGATTTTTCTCCACGTGGGACTAAAATGTTTAAAGCACGATCTAAGGTAAAAATGATACACTGATACAATGTGTCGTGGTAGACTGTCGGATACATAGGGTACTGCTTTTCCATTCCCATCTGTATCATTGTTCTCCTAATTGCCCGAATGTACGTATTTTCGCCCTGATTAGGTTTCATCAATTTTGGGCCTTTTATAATACTCCCCGAGTATATATAAAGACTTACAGTTTATATCGCGTTGCATATAGTGCACATCATTGTTCTCCTGATTGCCGGAATGGACGTATTTTCGCCCTGATTAGATTCCATCAATGTGGGCCTTTTATAATACTCCCCGAGTATATATAAAGACTTACAGTTTATATCACGTCCCATACAGTGCATTCCAGTGCAACAGCTTAATTTCCACCTGTACAGACATTATGAAACAGCGATGTCTATGACATTTCCCCCGTTCCGCCATTACCTTAGTCGAACGGTGCAATTACAGAGTTTCGCCCGTAAATAACTTCATTCTATACAACATGCGCGTCACTTATCTTCCCCAACTTCCTGCATTCATCATGTCGCTAATTTTCATCATTTTAATAAGATTACTTAGGGAAATAGGAAGGAGGGGGGGAGAGGGGAGGTAAAAATGGACCAGCCCCGGAGGTCGCGCCGAAGCTCCGCATAATACGAAATAAGAATGCACCCTTGCGGAAACTCCGTTATTGCCATAATCTGGCCACAATCGAGGCAGCATAAAGTTTCCTGGGTAACGTATAGCTAGAAAATATCTAAGCGAGGCAATGTTACTTTATGAAGTAAGATGCAATCGCAGAAGATGATGGCGGAAGTGGCGAGGGTGGAGAAGTAGAGTACAGGGGCGAACTGGCTACCGGCCCAGCTGGCTTCGCATAGAATGGAGGCGAGAGTAACGAGAGCTTTCAAAGTCAGAGTATTATATATCCCATCGGTCGTAACGTTCCTTTCTTCTTCTACCGTGGCCTAAAATCTCAGATGCGAAACTCGCGTTACTCTCCGTTGCACCGGAGGAGTGCACTACGAACTTGCGCCGCAACGCGACCGCAACGTTGCGAAGGATCGTTTGCTATTTTTCTTTTTCCTAGATTTTCCTCTCACCTGCTCTCCGACAAAGTAGGGCTTTCGTTACCTTAGCTGATAAACGACGATGCTTCGAGGGTTTCTTCTTTAAAATGTATGAATTTTGAAAACTGACCGCTCCTTTGAGATGGGAACATGGATGGAACGAAAACGTGAACTCCAACTGTAGGTTTGTCAAGGAGTAAGTATTGTTGTGCCCCGAGATAAACATAATGTCCATTATTAAAAACAATGACATCTAAAATTCCTTAGGTGTAAAAAAAAACACCGCCAAATATATTCCTTGCCTACTTCAATTATAAAAGTAGCTGATATAGCGTTTTCCCTATAAAAACGGAAATGAATTATTATAGCCAATTATGATTGTACTTGTAGTTATAAACTTTAATCAGTTATTTTTGCAGAATGTTGTAATAAATTTTACCATGCGGTATTGCGAAGAATTCTAGAATTTGCGAAACCTCTTTTCTCCGTGCGTCCTTTTAATGGCCACCGGCGTGTTTTGTGCAACAAAATATTAGAGCGTCGTGTCAACATTTTCTGGAAATATATCCCGGCATCCCGTTGGTGTTTGCAGCAGAGGTTTCGTTTTCTTCCCGATGTTACAATTTTCCGCTCTCTCTTTTTGGTTTCTTTCCGACCCTTTCGTTTTCTCCGCAAGGTGGTGGCCAGCCCGTTAACGTCCACTGCTCGCGGACGCAGTGTTCAAATCCAGAGAAAGGAAATTAGTTTCCTGTTTCGAGGAGGGAGACGTTTTTCAGGTGGGATTTCCTCGAGGTCCTCGAGTCTTTAACGTTAAGTAGAGAATTTAGCCAAGAGCTTGCAGCTGACGGAAGGTGGCGGCGTTCATTCGGAAACGGCGGGTCAAACAACGAGTCCGTGTTCCCGACGCGGGAACGAAATGCCTGAGATTTCTAATTTTCTATCTAATAACTATTTTGGCATATAATATTGGTAAAATCGTTATCGACGGCAAGGACGCAAAAAGAATTACTGTGCGGCCGTCTCGCGGGTTAGAACTGAAACTTCTGCTAGAGTGGGTCTAGGAAACGAAGTAGAAGTATGGTTGAATTGATGAAGGATCAAAATTGTAGTACTTACATGCATTTGTTTAAGTTGCGTTATAATTAATTTTCAAAGTTTTCAAATTCTTCTAATTTATTATACAAAGACAATCATCATTGCTCCTAGAGGAAACCAAAGGCGGTATTCTAATAAAGTAAAAATAGTTCTAACAATAAAAATGAGTCCGTGCAATATTAAAGTCGTTTGCACCCATACCGGCAAAACCAACGCCGCCACCGACGTTTCTGCCAAAAATAATGTAACCGTCATTTATTTACATTATTACCAATGAAAAAAACCGATGCAAGCTACAGTTTTGTTGGTCATGTACAAACGGCGTAAGGGTTGAATCTGAATAATGAGAATAGCTATAGTTCAACCAAGAAATTGACCACCGACCCTATGTGCTCACTGTGTAGGTACTTCCGTTAACATGAGCCAAATTGAAAGCCAATATTGAAGAGAGTCGCGGATATGAAACGTAATAATCTGCGGACGTCCGACATTTGGCAGTCGATCCACCTGTGCGCGAATCCATCATCGCGGAAAAGTCTGGCGGAAAAAAGTCGATTCCTCGCCCCGCCGAAATTGCCGCGGCTCTTCCTGGCCTTCCAGGGAACAATTTGGCGGAAACTCGAGAGTCGGCAGTCCTCGGTGGGCGGCACAATTTCTTCGTTGCAGTTGCAAGTATTTCCACCGAGAGCGAACGAAGTGCAATTTCGTTCCGCGCGTTCCATTTAAACAGGAATGGCCACTCCTGCCTGTCCTTCTCGCTTTTTCTTTCAGTCCGTTTTCCCAGTTTAGCCTCCATTCCGTAATCGCCTTTGAATGCGACCATCCGTCAAATCCGTTCTATTAGTCACTAACCGTTCAGTCATTACGTAACTTAACTATTGTATATGGAGAAAAATTAAAATGTCATTGCTACTCAATTTTATAATAATTGTAACGACGACAGAGCATAAATACGAGGTGTCCTTCTTGAGAAGGACAACGTTGTTATTTTTTAACCACTTTGAACCGAAAAACATTGTATCCAATTGACAAGAAGCTCGATATGCAAATGATAAGTTTCAAACAAAGACACGGTTTTGTATCAGAAGATATTTGGCTTGAAAATTTTGTTCGAAATAGTCTTAGCAAGGTAATTTCCGACTCGTTCAATTCTTCGTGAAATTCTGATCGTAACTATAAAAATAAAATGTTGAGAAGTGTCTTTTATAAGGGTTGAAGGAAGCAGATTGACTTTTGGATTCAGAGTTTCAACCCCGATAAGGATAAGTAAGTGGCTTCGACATGCCTCCCAGGAACGGCATCTACTAGGTGTTACGTCGCTTACATTGTTAATAACAAAGTATTTTGATTCGTTTACAAGAACTTTGGAACCAAGGACTCAATCGACGTAAGTACACATGTATGTTGTCGACATGTTTCCTAGAAACAACGTCTACGTCGCTAACATTGGTAATAACAAAATAATTTGGTTACATAAATGGCTTTTTTCAATTGATTTCCGAACAAAAAACATGCACCTCAGAATTTGGAAAACATCGAATTAAATCTCGACGGTAAAACAGAATGTAAAATTAAAGTTTACGTAGTGTACCGTAATATCCAATGTCCATATAGCCCTACTATAGTAGCCCTACTATACTAACTCCGCCGACCATAATAGCCCGTGGGATGTTACCAAGGAAATCGAAATGTCAGCGCAAATCCACTGATTTACGTTTACTACTGCTAATACTAGTTGAAAGATAGGGAACAGTCGATGAAACTGACGATTTAAATCCCGTGAAAATGACACGTTGAAACCCGTGAACTTTGTTGAAATCGTTTTTCTCGCCAGAGCTGAAACGATAAAAGAGAGTTATGGCAACCCCCAACAAAATCAAAACTGGGAACAAAATAGGAATCTATATTGTTCTTTGGAAAATAAAATCCCCGTGATGGAACGTGCAAAGAAAAATCGTCACTTTAATTAAAAATAAGCAAGAATAAAAGAAGAAATGCTTGCAATTTTCGCAATGATGTTCACATTTAAGATTAGATTCTAATCTTGCCGCAAGAATCATTTTCCTGGAATTGATCAAATTGTTTGTTTATATTTTTTCTGTGATCATTTTTCGCGGAGAAAAATGCGACGAATGGATCCCTTAATTGTCGCCGTCTACTTGTAGCGCTCGATTTTTACGTATTTTACTTTCGCTGGGAATATTCTAATTATAATTTGCTTAAATTCCCGTAGACCGAGATAATGACCGTAATTTATAAAGATGACGACGCGTAGAGGAATCACTAAAATATTATGGTTCCGAAACACGGTTAACACCAACTTACGTCCATCAACTAATCCGCTTAAGAAGTAACGACATTTTGATAAAGCGATTTTCTTGCGTTAATAACTTCCTATAGGTTGAAGTTTTTGCTCGTTTTTATCGTCACCGGCGCTTTCTCATCCCCCTTCTTCGCTACCTCAGTGATCTATTCTCCTTTGAGGTTCGAAGTCGTCAGCCAATTTCATTGCCCTACTCACTTTCTGGAAAATTTCAATCCACCAATCTCACGGATATTTCATTTCATTCTTCAACATGACCTTATACTTCAGGCAAGGCAATATCATTATTTCGCTGCCGCAAACTGTATATCGCTCATTTGATCGAGTTGTATAAACATTTTATTGACAATTGCTAACAATTAATTTGCTAATTTAACAGATTCATTCTAAAAGAAGCGTTCTATAATTACTTCTACATTTGATACAATTGCATCAAATGCAATTGTATCAAATGTAGATGGAATTATAGAAGCTGTCGGAGCATTTATTATCGCAGTCAACGCGAAGCTTAATCAGCAATTCTGTACTTAGTTAAGAGTTAAAATGTTTACCATTTCGTGTTGAAATTTTTAGAATACCGTGCACTGCTACACCGTAAAACACACAGTGGAGTTAATTTTTGATATTTATAAAAGAACTTTTAGCATAAGCATAAAGTTAGAAAATTTTCTAATGACTCTAAGTTGAACCGGATTGCATGCAGGACTTGTAATAAAGTTACCAACTCACGAACAACTCGACTTCTCATCACCGCGCCGGGTAAAATAGGGAAAATTGAATAAAAATTGAATTGGCGAAATCTTTTCACCACTTTCCTGATACCGGTAGGATGGAAGATTCCTCGAGACTTTAATAAGACTAAAAAGCGTAATCGTCTGGTTAGAAGAGACTAGAGGGCGATTTTCCGTGGGCGGAGTTAGAGCCGTGGTGTAAGGGTTCCCGTAGACGAGGACGCTTTTCACGTCGGCGTCCAAGCAACATAAAAGACACGCCGACAAAACGCCGAATATGGAACGCGTATAAAATAATGAAGGTACATAGAATGGGAAATGAGCGTGAAAGTGACGTTGTAGTTCACGTTGGCAAACGCTCGTTTTACAGATTTTAAGCGTTTCTTTCACGCTTGGTCACGATCCAACGAACGCCATCAAACCCCTGTCCGCACACGACCGTAGCGTTTCATGAACGTTCGTTCGATGGGACAAACTTCAACGATCGATGCAGAGGTATTTCATGCAGAAAGAGTACGTTTAAACGCTCGTTAACTGCTACTGTGCGCGCAGTTCCGTCTACCCTTCCGTTCCGTAGACGTTTTCATATCGAAGGTAGGGATGAAGAAATGCAAGACCAAAATCATGGTAGTCCTGGTTTTGATCTTCCTACCGAAACCATGGTAGTTCTAGTTTTTGGTCATGCTACTAAAACCATGATAGTCCTGGTCTTAGTCAAGTTTCAGTTTCGCACGGTCGAGGACGACCTTGCACTTTTTGTTAGTCTTGGTCTTGGTCTTGGTTCTGCACTTTTTGAGAGACCAAGATCGATTCTGCTCATTACTAATCGAAGGCATGTCCATTGTCAATTATTTTTTGCATCATCAGCAAAAAATCTAGATATTAGCCAGCACGACTTCATGGAACACTTCGACGACTTTCGACTTCCGAGTCGTGGATGTTGGTGACAGAAACTCGCGTTTTCTCGCCGATCTCAAAAGCGAAGTTTCAAAAACAACTCAGAATTGCGGTTGCTTAGGCCGGCGGGGAAATGAAGCGTTATGAAAAGCATTGAGTTTTGAGTGGGGAAGGGTTGACCAAAGGCGGGTAGAAAACGGTGCAAAGTACCGCAGGAAACGCGAGGGTGCGGTGTCACGAATGAGCGGTCTAGGTTAGGAGGAACCGGGAGGAACGAATGGGCGAATGGCGGAGCCGGTAACAGCTTGCCATTTCAAAAAGTTCCACGACGAGGTTTTCGGCGCGGAATTCCGCGCGACGACGCAACAGTCGCATCGACAAAACGACGAACCTCGTTCCTGGGAAGAAGACGTCGCCAGGGAAAAGAGAGATGCTACAGAATGCACTTTCGGTGCACAGAAACTCAACCATAGTTACCTTTTCTCAATTAATTTCAAAAATAGCTCAAAGCGCTTTTCTTCCATACAGAGCACAAATCAACTGACTCTACATATATCATTCGATTTTGAAGGAAACAATAATTACAACAAACACGATAGCTAACCAATCTCATGTTGTTATTAAAACAAGAGCCAAATGTCACGACGAAGTTGTGTTCGCCAAGTTAGGGCAGTTCCGATTGGTTTTCATTCTAACTGCCTTGACATGACGCGCTCAGGAAGACAGGCCCCTTAGACAAAATACACAATACATTGCCGGATTAGACGCCTACGATTAGTTCCATATCATTTACAAATATCGAAATAGTCAGACATTTGTTCCGTATTATCTACGAATGTCGAAATAGCGTGACAAGTAGGCAAGCCTCGTAAGAAACTTAATACTACAATTTATGTAAAAATTGTCGCTAATATTTCGTAATTCCAATTTGTTCCTTAATAAGTCAATCAGCGGCTGTGTTTCTAAATCGAAGTTGATATTAAAATCAGCGCTCATCTTTATTGGTACGTCAATTATTTCTTTTTTAAACGAATTACAACTTCTTTTACTTTTATGCGTTAGTATTGGTACAATTTGCGTTTTATTTTAGTGTTTTATTCTCTCCCTAAGCAACCAGTACCAAACGCGTAAGAGTATTTTATGAAATCAAAATTAAGAATAATTAATAATATCTAATAATTCTCTTTAACTTAAAAGCTTTACTTCTGACAAGCGCGGCGGCCGCGATCGCGTACAAATTTTTCTTCATTGATATACTTACGTATATTTTTAGTATATATGCGCCTTTTACGTGAAACAAAATGTGCTGTGACATTTGGGAAAAATATTAAATTTGAGATTTTAATGGCACGATGGTTCTACCGTATTCGACAAAAGTAATGGACTTGAGTTGTTTACGGATTCCACAGAAGAAGACGTCCACCAGGGAAAAGAGTGATCCTCTTTGGCTACGACAAAAAACGCGACCGATGCACGCCGGTGGATCGTGAAACGCGAATTTACGACAAAATAAAACCAACGCAGTACTTCCAATACCTTCCTTCATCCTCTAATCGCATCTGCAATAATCAAGAAAAGTGTTTCCTTATCGTTAGTTAATCATAGATCATACGTTTTATAGTAATATTGCGGTTTGGCATGAGAAATTCTGATTTTACGGCTTCAAAATGGGAAATTCAACCACGGATGCAGTGTTCGTGTAATTATATTTTTTTTTTCTCGGATAATCGCGACGGAGTGGAAGACGAGGCGTCTGCGGGAAAGTGTCTGCTAGGTTGAGAGGAAAAAGAGGGATTCACTTCGAAAGGGGCAAAAAATGCGAACCGATGCACCCTGGCGCATCGTGAAACGGGAACCTGGGAGAAAAATAGAAAAATACTTTTACCAAATAGACTGGTTCTTTTCATCCCCTAATGCCATCTGCAAGTGGAAATGGAAAGATAGTAATTGTTTCCGAAAAGTTAGTTAACTTTTATTGAAGACTGAAATATTGATCAGTCCCAAGTCCTGGTTAGCCCGGTATTTATTAGTTTAATCTGGGTTCTATTCACATTATTAATAATATAATTTTGTAAATAGGATGACAGACGTTTCGCTTTGAAAATGAAAAGTTCTACCGAAGACATAATATTCGAATTATTACACTTTCACAAATAATCAAACAACTGTTATCCAATCCAAAAAACGATCATTTATTCCGCGTCCGACGTTTTTTTCGTTTTAATATATGTGACATACAAATAGATTTAATAAGACTGTACCAAAATAGGAGACACGTGTTTTTTTGTAACTGTCCAAATTGATTTCAAAGAGGTGAAATGACCCTCCGAAGTTCCGTTAAGAAATCATTATTTTTTATTTCAAGCACGTATGATTGATCGATTTGAATGGCTTGGGGTAAATTATATATACATATGTCTAGACACAGTTGAAGGACAATGCCGCAAAAGATTAAGGGGAGTTGTAATATTAGAGCGTAATAAGAATGACCCCTTCATGACACCTTAAGGACTCTGAATTTTGAATAAACGCTATTAATATAGCGAAAGAAAGAACCGCGGCATACACTGACAGAGGCAGAGACTATTTTCTTCCACCAGATATTTAGTTTTATAAACATTTCAACGCGTTTCAATACGTATAGAATGACCCCTTCATGATACCTTAAGGACTCTGCATTTTGAATAAACGCTATTAATATAGCGAAAGAAAGAACCGCGGCATATACTGACAGACGCAGAGACTATTTTCTTTCCCCGGATTGCACCTAGGAAGAGGGAAGGTTCTCCCGAAAAGCCCATAGCTCAGGTATTAATAATTCCTTGGACCTGTACTCGCGTTTCCGAGAGGCGCGATCCCCCTCGCCATCACCGGAAGCAATTCGCGCGGGATGGAAGTCCTCTCCTTCGTTACGTAAAAGGAATCCGAAGGAGCCCCCGTCGCGGCGTTTTCTCTCTCCGTCGTCCCTAGGCAGGAAGGAAGGGAGTTATCGCACTTCATAAATCTCTTTAAGGCACCTCTACTCGCGTGTAAGCCTTCGTGGGGACTCGTGCCGGCCCGGTCGCGGTCTCGAAATCCGTGGACGCCGACCCCCCGGGAGTTGGAGGCCGAGCGATGCAAATAGCGGGCCGAATATAAATTCCATTCATGATTTCTGCCCCGAAGCCCGCCACCTACTCGTCGGCGGGGATGCGCACCCTCGCCGGCACGTAAGACTTCCTGGAGGATCGCGCATAATTCCCCAACTTTCCCCTAGACGGGCACTACTACCACCGCGGGAAGCCACCCTGGCAAATAAGGACTGTCGGGACGAACTGCTGCCGCGATCCGGGGCCAGCGAAAATACGACCTCCGAGGAACTATCCAAAGGGAATGCGCGAATATCGCGCGTAAGGGGAGCATCTCCCTTTCCGAGAAATGCGAACGAGAGGTAAGAATGTACTGGATTCCGCCACATTTGTAGGTGCCTCCGCACTTTCTATACCAGCGGAAAGACTGAGTAAACCTGGAGAGGAATACGCGGGGCCGTTCGGAGACGTCATTGAAAAATGATGGCTAAGGCACGGTAAGGTGGAGACGCGGACCAATATTTTCTGATAGGACTTGATGTTTAAACCCTGCTGACAGTGTTTCACTCTCAGTCTTCTGCTGAGGGTAAACACGTGATGTTTTGGCTTTTACCCCAGATACAGGGTCATTTACTTCGAATACGCGAA
The DNA here is from genome assembly GCF_000612105.2 of Orussus abietinus. Lineage (NCBI taxonomy): Eukaryota > Metazoa > Arthropoda > Insecta > Hymenoptera > Orussidae > Orussus > Orussus abietinus. The sequence goes on from NW_019394250.1 coordinate 18,758, forward strand.
TCTACGTAGCTACGTCTCATCTAGATGATCTTGAAAGTAGATATTCGAGAACTTTTAAATCACTCGATTACTTGACGAAATAAGTAGTACTTCTAGAACTTCAAAGGCTCCATTGGTTTACTTTTGTCACTTCGAACGTGTACGCCTGAAGTCAGACGAGTCGCTGACGAAATGCAGACAACCCAAATTAAAAGGATGAATACCTCGTACGCGTTATAAATGACCATTAAAAAAGTCCTAATATTTAAGAAATTGTGTCAAGGTAGCTATACGCATAACGATAAGGCGTTGCGATAAATTTACTCAAATCGATCTGTACTTATTCAGCTGACACGATGACGCACGAACCCTAGGAAAGGCCTCTATTTAACTGCAAGGGTTACAAATCGGAACGATTTATCGTTACGTGGCCACGTTTAATGTCATTATCAACGATGCGTTTCGTTGACGCGGTGTCGTTTCAAAAGCCGCCTGATTAATTCTTTACGAATAGCGATGCATAAAATGGCAGGGGAAACGCGATAATGGGATGAAATTTTCTGACGAGGCCGACGAAATGCAATGACGAAGTTCCCTGGAAATTGATGCTCTCCTCTGTCGCTCGTCCTGTTAGCGTGTTTCCGACGTCGATCGCGTGACAGAGCAGGTCTGCCAATTTTTCACTGACACTTCACCGGTAGCTGACGAGGCGAGCAGTCGGTAAAAATAAATAATTGGGCGTGCCAAATCAGGACACATTACCGCGTACCGGTTTTCGGTGCTCGGCATAAATCTGGATCCCCTTTCTCTCTCCACCTTCCATGGCTCTTCATCTGCCGGTGACGGATGTCAATCATGCTATTAAAGAGGTACTCAAAATTTTCCCTCGTTATCATATAATGCCACATAGACATACGTTTATTACGTACGCCAGTGTTAATCTTACATTATGCGTTCGATCGTTGCACATCACTCTTTGCCAGTAAAGTGCCGCGGCGAGGGCGCAATCTATCTGGCTGTCTTGTTTTATCTAATGGTATTGGAAATGCAATGTAGCAGGATTAATTTCCTTAACAAGAAGAATAAAGTGGGCAACATCTTTCTTTGGTCTCAGGGCAATATAATATTGGATAGTGCAATAATAGACACATGGGTGATAGCAAATCATCGCAATCATTGCTCACCGTTCATTGATTTGCTCTTGAACTACTTGCACCCGAAGCAAGGATTGTCTTCTAGTTCTAGCCAACAATTGTATTAGGACCTCGAGAAGAACTCAACTTTCGACGAAATACTTACAAAAGTGGTCTTTGGGTTCTTCCTTTGTGGAACCAACTCCAAGTGTCGAAACACTTACTGTAGGTAAGGTAGTAAAACAACTTATGGTGCATTATATACCCATAGTAATAGTACTAATTCCCATATCACCTTTTTCTCTGTCTCTCTTTCCACACAAATCACATGAGAGTTATTACGCATGGCTTTCATCAAGACCAAAAATATCGAAACTTTAATTATAGACATATTTTGATGTAAACCGATGTTCTTTATCCTGGGACATTATTACAAATAGAATATTGATCCGACGAGATGATTTGCAAAATTTCTTAAATTCGTGTAATTAGCGAAGTTGTCGGACATTAACTAGGTCGGCACTGATATTTGCTCCCGCAACGATTTCAAAGGAAGTGACGAAGATGGAACGATGTAATTACCGGTGGAACTTTTCTTCGATACGGTATACAATGGTATACAACGAAATAATTGTTACTTACGCTCCGTCCGTGGAACGAGAATGTGATAGGAATAAAAATAGAGATGGTCCGAGTAAAAGAAACGGCTGTAGAGGGTGCGACGAAATATAAAAAGGAAGATAATACCTACGCAGAAAAGAGTGAAAAGGAAGAGGAAATGAGTTCAGTTCTGGTCCCGTTGTGCCGGACAGCAATTTAGAACACTTTAATCCTCCATGTTGGCAGTACTATAACGATACATTTTACAATTGAGAATTGGCACCTCCTCTTAGTGATGCTAGCCGAATTCTGTCGCTGCCTCTTTCGAAGCACCATTTCCAGGCACAAAATCGTCAATAAATGTCTTCTCTGCGGCTACATTTGACCGATTTGAGAAGAATTAGAAGTGCTGGGGGTGTTAAACTGTGTATTGAAGCTGCGAGTTTGTTAATCGACGCTTTTGATAAACAAATCTCAGCACCGTGCTCGTCTTGAAGAGCTCCTGTCCCGTTCAGAGGTACTTCAACCACCTAAACTCCTAGTTTCCAATTCCGAAATGAAAGCCAGCGATCAAGTTCAGATGTTCCGAAAGCCTTTGCATGCTGCACTGAAATGAAACGGCAACGATCGGTTTTACGAGCTGAACTGGAGTTAGCAGTGCAGGGAGTAACTACACCAGCGAGGCCTTCTTTACTAGCTCAAACATAGCCGGCAGCGGGATGATTAGTGTACAGATGTCAGGAATATCAGCATCAGATATGTACGTTTCCTGGTCCTATCTAGGCGGCTACGGTGTACACTACATAAGTAAGGCGCCGAAAATCGATAGGAATAGCTAGTTCCGTAAGTTCGAGATTAAGACCAAATGAGACCAGGGCGGATTGCCGGAACCAATTTTGGGTTTGCGAGATATCTGCAGGGCGTGGAAATCATCGAGCTTCATGGCAGCCATCGAAGCTGCTGACGCAAGTGAAATAGGCAAATTCTTTCGACCATAATTAACCACTTGCGCTGGAAATTAATTAGCAGATGCCCATTTCAAACTCGAATTTCTGGTACAGAAGTCCCTCAATTTACGCGGAGTATTCGTTCCACGTGGATTCGTTTTACGCGAATGAAAATCGCGTAAATAAAGTCTATTGGACAAAAGAAAAAATGTTGGAAATATAAGCTAGTACATGTAAGTTTCAGAAATACATATTTATTCCACTTATCAATTCTTATTCCCAGATTCTAAACAGAATTTAATCATCAAAGAGGACTTTTAAATAAAACTTCTAGGAAAACATATTTTTTGGCTGCGTAAATTGTGTTTTAATTTAATGCGTAAATTGAGAGAGGGGTGTACTATAAAAAGTCTGCGTGTATAGCTCGTCATTCCTACTTCAGAAGTAATAGATTGAGGAATAAGTTCTCCGCCGTTTTAATTACGTTACTTTACGTCAAAAATGACGGGAACTTATTCTTCAGTTTAATAAATAATATTGGACGTATGTAGCATGTCATTTCAGAGCAAGAGGTTAAAGCGAAAAAGATTTAAAGGGTTTTGTTTCTTTACTTGGTAACGTACGATCTTTGATTCAGAAGCAAGAATATAATTTCATTTTGGTAACTTGCAATTAAATGAACCTTATCTGCAACCATTTAACGTTTCTTTCATTGTCTTCTTTCTTTTTCACTTATGGTGCACAAATTTTGTAAATATTTTTAACAGTACAGATATGGATATAAGTTCAACGCTAGTACAATTAATCAATTGTAATTCTGTTTTAAATTCATAATTTTCTTCGTCACTTTAGAGTTTTTATGCGCTAACATTAACTTGTTCAATAACTAAGTGGTAAAGCATCCGAAGAAATGGTGAAATAAATATCAAATTCGTCTAAAAAAGGCACCAAACTGATTCCTACATGTAATAAATATGGCAGATGATTAGGAATAGCTAGGGAATGTTTAACCTGTCTTTAACTTTAATATTTGTTGTTTGTTTAATGTATGAGACATACCGATAATACTACCCATTATTTAATTTAGATCCCTTTGATTAATTACGTCGTTGACAGCCTTATATTCCCTATGGAAGGTAAACAATATTGCATCGGACATCAAGAATGAATTTTAATACAAAACACAAAATAAAATTACATAAGTTCATTCATTAATGAGCAACTTTGAAATGGTGTGCACACTTTGGTACCTTTTTATATAATGATAAATTCATTTCCATTACAGACCTGATAAATCGTAGCATTTTCCAGGTTCTTTTATTGTACTTTGTTTCTGAATTTTAATGTGCCATTATTGGATGATAATTCCCGCTCTGTGTTTAATGTTATCTCGGTGTAGAGTGAGCCACACACGAGTGACAGTTTCTGGAAATCAGGAAGAGGAATCGGAAGCGTAGAGGATCAACACAGTCGCAGTACTGAGAGCACTTCGTAAAATGACCTTTTCAATTCGATGTCCCTGGAAACATAATCCCCGGCGAGTTTACATAAATCGACGAGTGTAATGTTTGCAGATTCCCTTGGAGAACATCCAATTCGCCACCTTCTGACATAATAATACTCAGCTAGTCAATTAAAAGATCACGTTACTGCAGCGAGGCTTCTTCATATCAGAAGTGATTCCGTGATGGAATCATATTTTTTACATATTACATAAATCTGCTTTTGCCAAACCTGCAGATGTCCAGACCTCAAACAATTTATGTAATGTCATTTCTCTGGAAAATTTCAGCTCTTCAGTCCTGGAATATTCGGGCTGAATTACTACCTATCTCTATTCATGAATGACATTTTAAAGGTATTTCATTTTCAACATTTTCCCCATGAACAATTTAGGTAATTTCGTTTATCTTCAGTAACATATAAAAACGTTTGTATGTTTGCGATAAATTTACCTCGTTGTATTTTTTCAGGTTCGTCGAGTACTTCATCCTCGTACATTCTTTCCCTTGTGAGAGCGACATGGGATCATGTGGATTGTACGGGCTAAAGACGCCATAAGACATGTTCATGATCCCATGTCTTTCGCAGGGAAAGAATTTACAAAGACGAAGTACTGGATGATTTAGGAAAGAGATGTATAATATGTTTATTTGGCCACTTTTGTTAGGGTTTAAACGTTACTTCGCCTAAGTTCCCGTATCCGGCACGGAAGATCACGCACGGGAAACTAATCACGCTTGTTTAATCGGCCCGAACACGTTATCGCTCTCATTTGTCGAATTAACTAGGGTACGGAGGAGGAAACTTCTGCCGACAGACAGAAGAGTGAGAACAGGACTCGGACAAATCGAAATTCGATCGAACCCTCGTCTAACGGCGAAAGTAATGACCCAACATTATCCTAAGTTGAAATCAACCTCTATTATTCAAAGTTACGCCTCTGAGAGCGCTACTTTCGTTTTATTGTTCAAAGTCGTCGATCTTAAAAGCTGCTGTTCGAAGCAGCACATTATATCCAGATAAGTACAAAAATATAAAACGATGTAAATTAAAAAATCGGTGTATGGCTTCTACGTGCCTCAGAAGTGAAACTTTTTAGTTAAGGAGAATTGTTCTTAATTCTTCTTAATTATTCTTCTAGGATATTCCTTTACGTGATCGGTTTTGCTTGTCTTAGGTGTAGCAATACCGAACGCAGAAAACTATTATTGTAACCATTACGTATGCTCACGTATGAATTTGCTGTTAGAAACGAGAACAATTATTGCAGATGTAATTATAATCTTCTCAAAAAACACCCTAGATGAAAATTGGCAAAATTTGGCAACTAAACCACGTATCATGAAGTATCAATAATATTTATATCCAGTATTTAAATAGTTCAGCGTGCAAGCTGTATTAATCCTTATCACTCCAAGAACATTAGAAGAGTATTAGAAGTTGGCAGTATTACTGCCGATTGCAGTGATAAGGGTTTAATCATTTTCTTCTAACAAAAAGCTATTTCTGGTTTAATATTGAGTTTTGAGCGTGGTTCGGCTGGAATTTGTTTGTTATATTTGAAAATCAGAGAAAATGACTACTTATCATTAATTCACTTTTTTCTGATTTCGTTGTTAATACGATAGAATCGAGTGAAATATTGCCAATGCTGTTAGAATCCGATACTGGTTTCAATTGCTCTTACCGTTAGCAAAAATTCTCTACTGTTCCATCTATAAAATATGACCCAGTTTTATTGGATATTAAATTCCAATTGCGAAATCCAAGCAGTTCGAATCGAATTCGGTCGATGCGGTTTCAAATTCTGGTTGAACTATTATTTTCTTAATTGCTTCTGACCTTGCTGACTTTTATTCCATTTAGACTGAAATATGACTGCAGATTTGCGGTTTTAAAATTTGTAAAAGAAGCAACTGAAATGTGTATAAAAGTAAGGGGCAATTGGTAACGGAAAAGCTGTTTAATAGGTTTTGATTTTCCAGTCTGGTGTACCTATTTTCATTTACCTGAAGAAATTTTAATTTAGAAATAAACAACTTCCGGATTTGATATGGTCGCTGTTACCTTTTAGAATTACGTCTAAATCGAATGCCAGTCACTTAAACATATCGATCCGATATCTGCAATAAAATATTGAAAGTCCATTTTTAGACGTTTTCAAAACACTTTTACCATAAGACAAAATCCAAATTACATAATATAAGATTATAATAACTCAATACTGGCAAAAGCTGGATATACATATACTGTTTATCCCTACGATGCGGAATTGTAGATCAGAATGACTGTGGTGGATCTTTTTAGCAATCGAGCCAGAGGATTTTCTCACCTAGTTCAATCTTTCTTGGTTACTTGAGGCGTCTGCTTGCACTTTCCGCAATCAATCTCAATAGAACTCACTGTCCAATTCTTTCTTCCTCGTCACACAAATCGACCAACCGAATTCAGTAAATTGTAATTGGACTAAAACGCCCTCTTGACAATAGTCGAGTTTGATTCAGTTGTAGGTGCCTTATCAAATTGAAAAGAATCGATCGCGTATAGGGTATTGTAAAGTTATTACACGCAGAAAGAAAAAAACAGTTGGTTCATTTGACAACGTCTGATTACCTGCATTTGATTAAGTTCAGAAATCGTTTTGGTTTGGTGAGCCGAATTTCAGTTCACTTGAGCAAACTCGTTTGCCGCAATCAATTAAAGTGTTTTGGTTAAATCGTTTTGTTAATTTTATAAAATATTTTAGTCAACGAAGTTCCCAGTGTATCTATTGAGTTGATGCAAAGTATTGGCGGTTTTTTTACACGTAACGTACTGACCGATTTGAGTCGAATCTTCTTTGAACCTCAGTTGATCCTTCATCGAACAAATGAAACAGAATCTTTCTCGTGTTTGTTGGACCCGACACCTTGAGGACCTCGCTAATGTCCTATCTTTGCTGCAAAGCTCCTAGATCACGAGAGATCGATCACAGAAGCCGCGTTAACCACCCCTCAAATGGCCCGCTCCGATTTCAATCCCACCACAGTGGCCGACAACCGGTAACGTCTTAACCCGGTCAATTTGATCTCTTAACAACCGAGTTCAATCGAACCAGCAATAAAATCAATCAGAGGCGTCTAACCGACTCGAGTCGAATGTTCTCTGAATCTCCGTCAGCATTTTATCGAATAAATGAATCAGAATCATTCTGTATTTTGTTGGATCTGGCACCCCGAGGTCCTTGCTAATACCTTATCTTTGCTAAAAACCTCTTAGATCTGGAGAGATCGATCACAGAAGCCGCGACAACCACCCATCAAATGACCCGCTCCGATTTCAATCCCACCACAGTGGCCGACAACCGGTAACGTCTTAACCCGGTCAATTCGATCTCTTAACAACCGAGCCCAATCGAACCAGCAATGACTCTGTCTGAGATCATCTGTCCGATTTGAGTCGAATCTTCTTTGACTCTCCGTTAACACGTTCCGTGCCACGTGTACCATCGATAAAACGCGTTAACCTTGGGTGGTACACGGCGTGGCACGGAACGCGTTAATCCTTCATCGAACAAATGAAAGACAATCTTTTGCGAGTTTGTCTGACCCGACACCTTGCGAACCTCGCTAATGCCCTATCTTTGCTGCAAAGCTCCTAGATCACGGGGGATCGATCACAGAAGCCGCGACAACCACCCATCAAATGGCCCGTTCCGATTTCAATCCCGCCACAGTGGCTCCTAACAACCGGGCCCAATTTACCCAGCAGTAAAATCTGTCGGGTCCGATCCGGCGGATCCGCCGATTCGAGCCGAGCCTCCGGGTCGATCGTCGTCGAATCTTGCCGGAATCTCCGTCGATTGCTCGTCGAATTCGACTCGGTCGCGGCAAGTGGAACGCGGACCGGGTTGGGATCGATAGTAGTGGGGGTGGCGGGCGGTCGGGGTGGGGGTCGGGCGGAACGTGGCTCTAGCATTTCTGCGTCGGACGGTTGCTACGGCCGCAGCCTCCGTGCGCCGCCGACGTCTCTTCCCGGTCCAGTTTGCTTCCCGTCGTACAGAAGGCACGCTCGAGGCGGCGTCGCTGGAAGGGCGGTCGGTGTTGCGCGCCGATCCGTTGGTCGAGACGACTCGCGCGTACCTACCCTTCCCGAGTCGAGTCGTTCGCGACCCCCGTTGCGTGCCGCTCCGTCGCGTCCGTCGCCTTCTCGTCGCGCACCTGTCGCACACCTGTCGCGGCCGCCGCGGCCCTTCCGAGTCGTTGGGTAAGTCGCGTCGCGTCTCGCCGGGGTCGTCCGCACCTCGAGGCTCGCTCCTCCGAGGGTCGAGGGTGCGAAGGGGTGTCGCGGTGACCGGTGCAGCTCTCAGGGTGAACGACTCGTGAGCTTTGGTGCCCGTCTCGTGGCCTTCGGCCCCACCGAGAGAGCTACGACCCCTCAAAGAGCCAAGTTTGCTCGGCTTTAGAAACGCGACCGTGCGTCTTATCTTCGCACGGATTAGTTTAGTATTTTCTTTGCTCCTAGCGAGCGCGGCCACTGGATGTATTTGTCTTTCCCTTTGCCGGTCAGGGAACTTCCGGGAAGGATTCTTCCCCGATGTCGGAAAACTTGACGGGGGAGCCTTGTGTAACGAAATGAAGGCGCAACGAGACTTTGGTCCTGTCGAATGACGAACAAGTTGACCTACGTCACAATTAGTACAGTAATTATCCAGGTTACTGACTGGAGGTGCTAATAACTAGGAAATCGAGCATCCGATTGTTTGTGATTTTTTTCAGTCGCGACGATTATGGGCGCTTTTATGACAATGGGAGTTAATCCCAACCTTGATGGCGGTCAAAATTATGCAGTCCCTTTGATGTTAGCTGGTTAATTATGGGAGATTAAACGTTTCGTCAGGGAACCCATGGTTTTCCGCGAATCGGAAATTTGTCAAAGCTTCGGTTTGTGCTTACTTTGTAAGCTGGTTTAATGGCTGTCGATTCAAATGTATAACTACAACTGTTTTAACGTCAATTCGTTTCGTACTTCCGTGACGACGTTATTGTTTACTCTCCTACGTCTGTTTATTCGAGCTCAAGTTGGATGCTCTAACCTTTACGAGTCGTCAAGATGTATTTTAAATTTACCTAACCGATTGTATTTTATCAAAGATCCAGTTTCAATCTAAAATTTTTAAATACTTAACGTTTTATGGCATCAAATTCTATCAAAACTATTTTCACGTGTCAGAAATTCTTCCTACGCAGTTCGTAATTATCGCGAAGAATGAATTTAGATAATATCAATTAAAAATATGCGGATGACAATAAACAGGTTTAAACATGTGTTTCACAGGCGTGTTTTTAAAGATAATGATAACTGTCACGCGTAAATTCCTCTTTCAACTAAATGCACATTTGTTGGCCAGCTACACCGTCAAGACTTGAAAATTTATGCTGAAATAACGTATGGTGTTGGAATTGCCAAAAACTGGATTGGCTAAGACCCTAACGATAAGTTAGTAGACCTTCTTCGAGTACCCAAAATACGAATGTCGATAACTTGCCGTACCAATCAATTCTCACGTTATCGTCCTATATTTGTAAGTGCTTCTAAAATGAACGGAAAATAAATGGCGGAAAACGTGGAGCACCGTGTGAGATCGTTGAACGGAGTGAAGATATCTTATCACGGTCGACAAGAAGAACCTAACGACCAACCATGTTCGTAAAGTTTCTGTTTCCGGAACAACTGTCGAGAAGCCGCGTGCCGGCGTGATTAATCGAAGTAGAAGCAGCTGACGTCGAGGAAAATAGAGAAGCTGGCATTTGGAGGAAGAAAGAAGAGCGAGAAAGGGAGAGTAGGACGGATCGAGGAGGAGATGGAGGATCGAAGGAGGAAGGAAAGAATCCAGAAGGCTGTGTAGCGGTCCAGAAATTAATAAAAGTGAAGTTCGAATCGCGTCGATGTGATTCTCGCTTGTGTCGGAAAGCGCTTAAAATCTTCAATTTTAACGCAGACAGCTCCAGGACTCGCCGTTCCATCAAGTTGCTTTGCATTTCCGATGAATATGAATCGGATGCAATTATTACGCTCAAATTGAAACTCAAATATTGCTAACTGCACCTGACCTGTAAACCTGAACTTTCCAGAGGTCGTCTGAGTTCTGTGTACTTTGGCAATCTCGTTTATGAAACAAATTTTCGGTCCATTTCAAGATCTACAATGATTTCCTCTCTTATACTTTCTGTGATGTACATTTATCTCGGAGATGAGAATCTAGTTATGAGAAATCGAAGAGCATTTTTTATACACTATTTTAAATATCCATTGTGGGAGCAATGTTATAAAACATTTGCCGGAAATAATTAAAAATAATACTTGTGTCCATATCTTGAGGACGAAAAATGGTCAACCGGGATAATAATGTACTTAGGTGAAAAAAGTCCTATCGTATTGCTTCCTAACTTTCGAGTGCGTTTTAATTATACCGAAGCACGGTAATGTGAATGAATGTTTATTCGGAATTGTTTGTATTAACTCGGGTTTTCTTATATTCCAAAAATGAAAACATATAAAAGACGGAATAACATGTAGTAAATAATACGAATTTCAATATTTTATTTTCTTCCGTAGGATAGTTCCATCGGAAATATACGGTCGTAAAATATTTGATAGCTGCAATATTTCAACACAAGAATTCATTCATCGATGAAGTGACGTTCAATGACGGCCCCATGCCCAGAATAAAACTCACCGTTTCCCATCCATGTCTTTGAATTATTATTGCAATAGAGATCAGGGCAACGCATTTTACATTAAACGATATTCCCGGATCGGTTGGCAAATAAGCGTGAAGTATAACTATCAAGGAAACGGAGAAACAAATTGTATAAATTTATAAACAACTGGAACGGTTATCGTGGTTTCTAAATCTACAATTTCTAACTTTTAAGTTAGAATTTATACCAGATGTGAATAATTTCAAGTGCTAATGGATATTGCATTACACGGAAAGTGGAACAGTCCATAAAGTGAGATTCAAGATTGATACATGGATCATTAAATGACTATCGTCGTTTGTTATTCGAGCGGCTAATGTGCCATTACGACAATGCAATGCAACTACGAGGAGTGATTACTAATTCGTAATTATAAATGTGTAAATTGATAGAATTCCGTACCTTCTCGCATTTAAAGTACGTTTGTAGAACGTAAACTGAAGAATGATACGCTCATAAATAATGACAAGAGACGGACTGACTTCTATTTTGTTATGCCTAGAAATATAGAGGCGACCGAACGAGAAATGTAGAAGAAAACGTGAAGTAAATAAACGTGAAAGTACGTGACTGGCATTTAGTACCTCGTCATTACTAAGTGTCACTGCAAAGACATAATGCAAGCGTGCAAAGTGGATCGAATAAATGTATTAAGCCTCACTTAAAACATTCTACCGACGAGAATAATTGGCCGAAAGTCTAATCCTCTAAATGGACCGGGAAACAACGATAAATTTCTTATAATTGTTTAGAGTAAACGTCGAAGGAAGTGACAAACCAGCGGAAAATAATGAAGAAAAAACGAGTTTAAATTTACATTCAAATGAACCCGAATCGAAATGCTAGTTCCACTTTGAACCTGCGTGAAGTAGGACCAAAGGAGGTCCTACTTCACTCATCACGTCCTAGTATGTAACTTGAACGTCCTACTTAATACAAATCAAGTTCTACTCTACGCCTAAAAGCGGAAGAAATGAAAATATCTTTCACTTTTAATATGTAAAATAGAACCTCAGTTGTATAGAAATTCCCATTCTTTGAAGTACCTCAAAACATACTTAAAGCCTACAATGAGAGGTTCTAAGCAGGATCAAAATTTCGACTCGACGAGGCACCGACAATTCGCAAATAAAGTGAAATTCTGCGAACAAAACAAGTAATAGAATTTCATTATTTCCCGTTCCCCGTTCCGAAATCGTTTGACCGATGCAATAGAGCTCGCAATATATTTATTGAAACGTAGTTTGACAAAATCCTCGAAAAAAATGGACCGGGGTGTCGAGCGGTCGATGAAGAGAAATTCAATTACTTGATCAAAGGGAAAGGACAAATTCATCAAATGGATGGAAGTGCGGTCAGTGGTGTAGAAGTGTCGCGTAGGTCTGGTGCGGTAAAGTAGAGATCGAAAGAAACGGGGGAAATGGTAGGAAAGCGCAAAAGGGTGTATCGAGGGCGAATTCTTTGGGGTTCGTCCTTGTTTTCCTGTTGCGCTGCCCGCCGGCCACGTAGACGTACGAACCCGAAGAGTTTTCGATAGTCGATAAATCGACGATCGTTTTTCGATGTGCAGAAATCTCGATTCCTGGGGGAACAGCCGCCGAGGGAGCGATGTATGAAGCGTGAATCGAGGTAAGCTTCCGCGTACGAATCCCTCGATTTTCTTATTACCGCCGAGAGATCGCCCGGAGATTTGCATTTTATTGGTCGGCCCAAACCGAGAGATACCGGAATCTTATATTTTTTATTCACTTATCATCCTCCAGGACAGCGATATCGCGAGGCTTCCGCTCAACGATGCGCAATTGTTGACTGGATGCATTTTACCGGCTTCGAAGTGTTTCTCATAAATTGAAGGCATGAGCGAAAAAGAGGTTTACTTTTCGATTCTATAAATGTACAAAATCATTGGAAAGATTGAAATCTTTCGTGAGAGACATATTCTGGGTGAAGAGATACCTTGTCGTTGAATTCATTTTTGTCGCTCTGACATGTAATTTTTTGAAAAAGATGTAGGAGCTGCGGTTTACGTAAACTGGTATGCAGAAATTGCGAGGAGCTATTCACTTGGAAATCGGTGAAAACGATTTCCTTCTTTGACAACCGATTGCCTTTGATTTCATATGATAAACAACTATGAGATTCAGCAACAAGTTACATTAGGCCTTAAAATTGTGGGAATGTGTCGGTGATTTCCAACGATTTCCTGATTTCCACGTTATTTTTAGTATTAAAATCCATAATTTCCTGAGTGAATAGCCCCTCGAGAAATTGCTGCAAGTACCATTTTTACATAATATACAAAGTCTAACCATGATATTTGCACTGTTTGCCAACAAAAATGTAGCACAACCTTTCGCGGACGGGACTTTCTGATGGTAAATGCATTTGGGTGGGCGGAAAGAATTAAAAATCACTTATCTGCATACGTCAAAATCACATACATTGTTTAGCATAACGATTTTAGCATGAAGAGCAGTATGACCATATCTCGATAATTGCAAGATTTCTTTAAACCCAAATTGAATCTCTGTTTCTTTACATTATAGCTTTTAACATTGACTTCTTTACCAAGTAGGGTGCACTGATTAATACGTTTTGTGAATTCGCTGTTTATAAATTATCGTTTATACGCTGCGTGTTGGCGGCAAAAACGAAACGTTGACAATGCGTTATTTGAAACGTTACGGAAAAATTACGCTGATAAAAGTCGACGGAAATTTACATACATTTTTACATACTTCATAACTGAAGGTTTATAAAACAAAAAACGTAAAATGGAAAAAATTACAAATTGGAACATTGTACATTTACCGTATTCGTGCATTTTTACTTGAATTAAATGTAACATTACGTTACAGTTTTCTTTAACTTAACTTGATGTTGAATGTGATATTACAGAGACAATGTGATTTTACTGCAATTTATTGTGGCATCAAAATGACCAACAATGATTGAGTATATAAATTCGCATGGGCATTTTTATCAGTGTAGGCTTTAAAAATGTTCTCGGCCTCCCTTTTTAACGCGCTGCTTATTAATTGCATAATTTTCCCGTTTACATACATCTTATCTGCAACTATATGGACTGCGTAGGTAAAATAATAGATAAAATGTAAAATATGATAATTGGACACCTTAACGTAACAATGCATAAAAATGTAAAGGGTTACTTACACGTACAGTAATCAGTTAAGTTGCCTCAATTTATCAAAGCCAACCCGCGGAGAAGTAAATACTGGCTTGAAAATAATAAAGCCCTCAAATCTTATACTTACTTTATCCTATTAGCAATAATTATCCGCTAATTTATAAAAAGTACCGCGTAATGTAAGCCTTTCTGAAGGAAGATCGACGTGTTCGTTTAAGAAGTCTCTGGGCTCTGTGCAGATTTTTATTGAAGGGGGAAGAAAATAAATAAGAATGCCCACTTGTCCGTTTCTCGAACAAAGAGTGGAAGAAACGCCGAGTGGGAATAAGGCAGCATTCAAAGAAGACAAGCAATAATTAAAAGCCGCAGATTCCTGATGAGAAAAGTAATAAAAGTCAGTGCGGAACAACTGAAAAGAATTCGAGTGAGTTTAAGAAAAAGCTGATTCTTCGTTTAAGACGTCAAAAGCTATGATAATTAAATTCTGTTGAGGCAAATGATAATGCTTGAATTGGGCCGGTGCTTGAGACCGTCGATCAATATTTTCAACGAGAAGAACGATAATATCTAAACGTGGAAGATGTCCGTCTGAATGGAGATATTTTCACTTCACGTTACCACTGCACTGCCACTATCGTTGATATAAGGTACTGCTTTGAGTCAATGTACTTTGTAACGTAAAACATGTCATGTGCGTGTCCTATTTACGGTGCGACGTAAACATCTTTCTACCTCAATGAGCTGACCGTTTCATTACATTTCCAGCTCGATGAACCATCGATCCGTTGCTACTCGATGTGAAAACAATACCGATACAATGCACAAAAAACAGGGAATACGTGTTAACAAAAATTGTAATTTTATAGCATGTTATCAAGTGAGATTTATAACATATGTTGTAAATTTAGTACATTTGGGTAATAATTTTCCTATACAGCTTCACAAACGTGTAATGTGATGTCATAAAATTATAATTTTGCGGAGAAATATAAATGTATTCCAATTCATAATTTTTACAAAATTTTGAAACAACATTTATAAGTTCGCTACAAACTTATGTACTAAAATTGTTACGCTACACAGTTAAAAACATTTATAGGATTCGTATATTTTCAGTGTTTTTATTTTACGTCCNTGAGCCGCGCCGATCCGGATAAACGAGTATCCGGTTATCTGGATAGCGAAGTCCACGGATATCCGTTTATCCCGAGAGTGGAGTCCTAGGATATTATCCGTGACTCGGGATGCTGGGGTAGTAAGGACAATCGGGCAAGGGTGGTCGAGGACCCAAGTCACATGGCTTAAGCTGTCCGAGTAAGAAGATCCTGTCTCGTCTCTCTGGAGCATAATCGCGAGGATTCTGGGAAGGAAGCTGTGCCATTAGAAAATGGTAGAAGCCGATTACATTTTGAAGAAAGCAAATGCGCACTTCTAAAATGACGCAAAAACACTAAAGTATGGAAACGCGCTCGATTCCTATAACATGATCTCGATGATGAAGATGATGATGATGATGAAGTGTTAAATTATTTCTACAATTTATCTCCAAATTTCTCATATCCTCTTAATAACTATGAAACGGAAATGCATTTGAAATATATGCGTAATCTTACCGAAGTTTTGTTTACGTCTTATTTCTTCATACAAAATATAGATGGAAAGGGGCAAAAGGGTTACGAAAAATGCTTTCGAGTTACCTTTGACCACAAACGGCGACGTTGAGAAAAAGTCTGCACAAAAACTATATCACTCGCATATCCAGGACATATGCAGTGTACATTTTTTCTGGTATTCGTCCAGTTCGTATGAAACCAACTTAGTCATATCGCTCACTATATGTTCTTTGATGTAATATTCTAGCAAAAGTACAGCGAACGGTATACCGCTAAGACTTTGTATACTTTTCCTAAACGAGATGTAGGCAAGAGGTTTTAGCTTCATGTTATTTTGTACACTTAAGCGACCTCAAACTTTAAGCACTAACGACCACAGGGAGTACTTGATAAATGAGCGAAAACACTTGACGAACCATAACGATTTATCGGTAATCCTTTCCGAAATAAGAATATTATCGGGTTACTCTGCAATTAATAATATGTGAAAATTATTAGATACCTCCCTGATTGTTATCAAATCTAGAAACTGAGTGCAGTTTCGAGCCAAACGCATTTGAGCCAGAAACTTCGAATTGACTGGATAAATTGAATATTTCAGCAAGACGTTTCGACTAATATCTGCAGGTAAAACTACCTAATAATTAAGAGAGAATAAAGAGATTTTCCCAGATTTTGTAATTGTTTAATGCTCATCGGTTTCAACATTTAATGGAAATTGTTAAGATTCAGAACATTTATAATAATCCTCAGGACGCAACTGCAGTAATTACAATATTTATCAGGGATGCACTGAGAAAAAAATTTCATTGAACCGAAGAAATATTTCTTTGAGTAGTACCAAAGAATATATTTGCTTAATTCAAACAATAATTATTTGACTCAAATTCTAATAAACTGGATGCATTATTTCTTTTGGAATTATGAAGATCTATTTGAGAGAAGTAAATATTCTATGATTTAACTTAATATTTCATTGGGACTGTTCAAAGAAATATTTCTTCGGTTCGATGCACTTTTTTTCTCATTGTCAGTATAGTTTACGAAGGAAGGATTCATACGGTGCGTTTTTCTGTAACTTTGTTTTGATTCGTTATGCCATGTTTCTTTTACGTGAGTACCCACTTACGTGATAATATGATAACAATTTGAGATTGCATATGTAATGTGCAGATGTACGATACGACGGCATTGGGTCAGAATGACTAAATCACCGTTTATGGATTAAAGTGCCCATCGTCCCTCGCAATATAAGAACCACTTTCCCAAGCTATCCGATAGTATAATCGACGCCCGTCGTTCCGTTTATTTAACTTAACTAAATTAATTGAAGTCCGTGATGGACAGAGAGAACAAAGAAGTCGAATATATTCCGGGGCAAAAACCTTGACCGATCTCCGATGGTATTTCCGGGGCCGACAGCGTTACCTGCAACTATGGACGGATCAGTCCGGAACGATAACTCAATATTTGCTAAGAGAGCCGAACCGGTATCCATTAACTTTTGATTAATTATTCCTAAAAGTGTAGTTCGTCCGGCGATGCCGCTAGGCCGTCGCATCACCATCGCCAGCTTTCGGGCGAAAATGACCAAGTTGTAATTGAATTTTCACCCCTTCCACCGGGTATTTGTACGGGTCACAGAGCCTCGGCAAACTTTTTGCTCCCGGATCAAAGTGTCATTAGCGGGCGATGTGGGAGCTGTCGATGCCCATACAATTCCGCCCCAACTAGCTATTGTTTCCGAACAATTCAAAGAGGATGGAACCGTTTCAGCGAAACTTTACCTTCCAAAAGAAACGAGTCCAGCACCCGAAGTGATTCGTATTACTCTCTAGATTGTTTTCTATTCAATTCAGCCGTTCATCCTCAATTAGGTTTCGTAATATTTTTTATTTCGAACAGTTCCACCTATTTAATTATACTTCCTTCTTTCATGCGCTTTGCTCACGTGCGTTGTTAATAATATCTGTCCGATATATGGTACGTATGAAGTTGAAGATGTTTCGAGATAGAAATTTCGAAATTTCATGTATTATCATGTTCGAGATTTTAATATACAAGTTTAATTTCCAATTATATAATTATACTTCCTTGTTTAATGCGCTTTGCCGCTTGCGCGTCACGCCCATTATTAATAGTATCTGTCCGATATATAGTACGTATGAAGTTGAAGATGTTTCGAGATAGAAATTTCGAAATTTCATGTATTATCATGTTCGAGATTTTAATATACAAGTTTATGAATTTCCAATTATATAATTATACTTCCTTGTTTAATGCGCTTTACCGCTTGCGCGTCACGCGCATTATTAATAATATCGATATATGGTACGTATGGAGTTGAAGATGCATAGAGATGCAAATTTCGGAATCTGTTGCTGATTTTTGATCACGTATAAATACACCATTTTATGTAATCTGAGAAAATCTCTTTATAGTACATTTATCAACATTTGTGCTGATTTAATTCTTATTTTAGCGTTTCGTTCACAAATTTTAATACTTTTTCACCAACTCTTATGTAGAAGTGATGTTCTTCAAAATGTAGAATACGTTTGTCCGGTTTTTATTTCGAGTACCGCTTTTCCTGGTTTTAGAGTACATTTGTATATGAAAGTGTCCAAAATGTCGGACCACTTTTAACGGTATTTAACAATGTATATTGAGAAGGTTTGGTAGCATTAATTATTTACTATTCGATTGATTTACCCTGGTGGCCATTAAAATTGCAAAATCTAGAAACAGTGGAGATAAACAAACCAAATTTTATTAAAAAGGTTGATTGCATCAAAGTAACAAGTGATTTAAATGTCAAGTATATTTTACAAGGACACCAGGTTGTTTTGTTGTCTTAACGTATGAAATCATGTCAAAAGTTTTAATTTTTGAATTTCGTAAGTCACTATTAACACTACGTCTACTGGCGGATTATTGTGTCTTTGATGTGTCACTTGAAATCCGTCATTTTGACGGGTTCGGTAATTCTAATGTTAAGGGGATGTGAAAGTGCCATCTGAAAGGTCAATTGTTCATGAAACTTTTCTCCGAACTCATTGTACCGAATCGTTTCGAACTTTATAATGTTAATATGCAGGCTATGGGTAAGGTCCCGATACTCATAAAATTTCATATTTTATAAAAAATTTCGAAAACATGTATAAACAAATGTTTAAAAAATTGAACTATCATGGGGTTCAGCACTTTCGTTATAGCCTCCATATTCACGTTGAAAAGTCGGGAAAAATTCGGTACACCCAGTTCAGTGAAAAGTTTCATAAAAGAGATCTCTTGGACTTCACTTTGACATTACCTTAATGATTGAACATATCGTAGTTCCCAAGTTTTCTTAGGTACACATGAAGACACATGTGTCAAATTCGTGTTGTACGGACGTAATAATGTTCTTAAGCGATTCGTTATTATATGTAACGGATATAGCGCAATTGTTAATAATGTCCTCGCAATTCCACGTATGAATCGTTACCGGCGAAGTTATATTTTTTAAACCATTCATTTTCCAGCGCAAGCTAATACGATTTAGGAACATCAATGTACGTATTCATTACTCTTGCATAACGTTGACGGTAATTTATGACGATTCGTTACAATACGACGCACCTCATGGATGATTAAGCATGGCAGTGATTTAACGATCCATGCTGGAAAATTTGAAGGAACGAAGGCGGATGAAATTACCGAGCGCGTTTCGTCTTTCAACTCATTATCAGACTATATTCCACTTATCCTTCCATGTACCATTTCTATTCCTTCGATACCATTTGAATATAGATTGGATTAAAGAATAAAGCTAGAGTAAAAGAACGAATAAAGCTTCAAAGAAAAGTATTACGCAACTACAGTGTATTTTTGTTTTAAACAGTGTACTGTAAGGCCGAACTTACGGTAGTTACGAAATTCCCTGGAAACAAGTCTGGCAATCTGACGATCTTGAGTACCGCACTGACAGTCATTAAACTTAACCTCGGCCAACTTTTGTCACGTTGAACCGAATTAACCAGGTCCCCCTCTTTCCGCTCCACACGGCTAAACTCGCGGGGGGTCCATCAGGTCCCAACTTCATCCTGCGAGGACGAGGCTCCCGGAACGAGTGATGAATCCGCACACGTCCGGCGGTGGAAGGGATTTTACGAGAATGCTTAAACCCGACAGAGTGCGGGGCGGAAAGAGCGGAAAAAAAAATAATTCGTCCGCCTTGTCTGGTCGTTTATTCCGTTCCGGGTGGTCGTTTCTTGTTGACTCGACCAAGCGAGCGTCAAGCTCCGAATGTCCGCCGAACAACGTGTTTGTTTCGTAAGAACCGTCGGCCTCGATGAAAGAAGAAAAAAATCCCCTCGCACTCGTTGCTCCTCTTTCCTCCCTTGTTTACTTCGTGCAACTTTCAAGCTTGTTGCTTTGCGCCCAGAGACTCGTAAACATAATAACGACACGCCGGGACATCGACAAACGAGGCGATTACAGCTTAAAGCACGATGGGTCTCGAGTGGCGGCGAACCGAATTCTCATTTTTCTTATGACAAACTCCCTTTTAACAAAAACGTAGCATAAGTTGTGTACCGATACGTGCACCCGGGAAGGATTGCTCCGGAAAACAAGTTTTTATTGCGATACCGCTGGATGCAGCATGCGATGAAAGATTTGTCGCATTTATTTTTTTTGTTGTGTGGTGGAATTGGGCGTTTCATTTTAAGGTGGGCCCAAAAGTGAGCATTTTTGCGTGCACGAACGAAATACGAATGGTCGCGTCTGGACGTGGGTTTTGTGTGTGTAAACCCCAACACTATTTGTCGCTTGTCGGCACATCAAAGGATTCTTGTGCGCATTCATGTTCACTGTGGACGCCTCTGTCGAAACCACTACAGTTTGAACTATCCATGTACAACTTGAACGCAATTTTGCGTGTATGAACTGAAATTTTTGAGAATGAAAAAATGTACACGTTTCAAGCGTCGCACATACTGTTTGCGCAACAATGTTCACGTCTAAATCCACTTCAAGGGGGTATCCTACTGTAAATTTTAAAAGAGTGCACTAAAGCTACATCAGAAATGGAAGGTCTTACTTATAATGCTGAGATAGCGAATTGACGACAAAACAACAAAAAATTAGAATATGTGACAGTCGGCCTTAAAATTTTGGCAATGTTTTAGTGATTTCCAACGATTTCCAATGATTTTTGCAGGCGATTTCCAGTTGACTTCCAAGTAATTTCGAGCATTAAGATGTATGATTTCCTGAGTTAATTCGGTAACCCCTCAAAGAAGTGCATTTTTTAATGCACTTTACGGTTATGTGTGTAAACTATCTTTATGAAAGATCTTTATCAAAGATGATCACGTCTGGATCCTCCTTTACGTGAACACGTCTACGGTAATTGCTGCATCGTTAAAAATATTCATAAAATTCGTGCAGGTTTTTAATGTACATGGTTATAGTAAAATTATAAACTTGACGTCATAAAAGGGAACACCGCGTTATAAATTTGCGAAATTGTGTTGGAGAATTAATGCAGTTATGTAAGAAATTTATAATATATGTTTCGAAAATATGTAATTAAAATGTTATAAAATTTGTACGCCATGTCTGAACAAAATTGACAAAAAAGGTTGCATATGATTACAATATTTTTGAAACGGGGTGTATGGTATTGTTCCTTTTTGCCAGGTTAGTACTTTTAATGAATGCGAAGTAATTGACGCTATGCCGCGGAAAATTGTAGAGTGGACGTAATAGAATAATATTAGAGTTGCAATTAATTTTTAATGAAAGTGTCAGTAATACGCTCGGTGCTTGACTGGGCTCGGAACGTGTTTCGTGGAAAATTAGGTTACTTGCTAATTATTTTCGTATATCACTTCGATAACTTGTTTGCCTTTTTACTTTGCTATAGCATGAGGTGCAAATAGAGTACCTCGAGTTATGTCTTTTATTTCCGAGAAACTCTTAACTTGCATGTCGTGTTCACATTTGCTTCTCTTAAGCAAACTCTTTGTTTTCTCTCGTGACCTTAATAATTTTGTGTATCAAGTACCGAGTCATTTGAATTAAATGCAACATTTCATTCAAAAAGTGATATAACTTTCGTTAATATTTTCGGTACCTTTTGTCTTCTTTAAGACCAGTTTTGTACCCTTTTTTCCCCAATACTGATTTTCCACTCAATTATTAACTTCCCGTCATTTCCACCGCAAGGTTGACGATTTTCCAAAAGCAATGCCGCTGGAGTCAAGGAATTTCGTTAAGAAGAAACATTTAGATTAATTAATCTCGCCTAGAAAGTAAATTTTTCGATCAGCGTAATGAAGAAAAATCGACCTTGGCCGTGGAAAATTGATATTCCATCGCCGTATTTAATTCACTTCTGTTCCTAACTAATTCAGGAGCTCGATACGACCAACGAGCGCCAGATATTTCCCTCGTCTTCGTTCCAGCCTGCAAATTCACGTCACTCGCGGTATTAATAAGCATCCCCGCGAAATTGCCATCGCAACCTGATGGATTCCGTCTCCCACCAGTCGGACCGGGAAGTGGCATTTTCGCCAGCCCGGGAATCCGCTTAGCTTTTGCGACACGTAGGGGTGATTAGTTATCACCCGGTACTTGGCTCTGCGGCGTAACTTTCTTCGTCACTTATGCGTCGGATATGTGCACACATTCCCACTTGGCCGGATACGCGTATCCGTACAGGAGCGCGTCCACGTAGCTACCCTCGCCCCTGCGATCGCATAAGTTTCGCTTGGGAAAGCTTTGCTTCTCGATGAGAATCACGTAACCTTTCAATTTTCTGCTTTTACCGACGAAGCGCGGCTCCCACTCTCGGGTGCCCTCGACAGAGATCGTTGCTTCCCCCACGGCCCGACGACGGAGGACAGGAATTCGGTTATTGTGTTGTCCAGGTCCTGCTTGTATCCTAGAACGTGAAGAAGCTCGAGGGAAGGTCCGCCCAATTTTTCACAATCTCGGGCCAGCTAGTTGGGAGCTGGGGACAGACCTTTGATGAAATTTAACGCAATGGAACGAACAATGCAAGCTGATATTCCATGGCAAGATCCGTTCCGCCCTGACGAGGAGGATACTGTCCGGCCTTGGCCCACAGGATCTGTTCAGATCGGATCAGACCAGATCCGACTGAAATAGTGCATATTGCTGCAATTGTACATAACATGAACTGTGCATATAAAACGTTAAAATATTTATAAAACTTTTCTCCAAACTGGGTGCACCGAATCATTTCAAACGTCAACACCTGATTATGGAGGTCCTAAGGAAGAACGTGGTGCTCATGAAATTTCATTAAAAAAGAAAAAGAATGTATTGTAGGTTCTAGTCTGAGTTAAATAAAAAAATTATTTATCGAAATTGAAATTTCACGAGCACCATGTTCTTCTTTAGGGCCTACGTAATCACATGCTTAAGTTTTCATCGATTCGATGGATCCAGTTTGGAGAATATTTTTACAAATATTTTGACATTTCATATACACAGAATGACCCTTTCAGATCACCTTAAAGCGTAAATACGAAAACTGTCGTTCTGAGGAAAATAAGGTTAATATATTAGCCAAGTTTTAGTCACGAAAACCGATTACGATCAATTGTAAGAACAAAAACGTAAAAATTGTTCCAATTCACCTCGGTCTCCCTATCCTACTTTTTCTCGTGCTGACGGAAGTGTCCGCAAGGGCAACGCATGCGCACTTCCGTCACGTCAAAACGAAGTATCAATGCCAGGTAGCAGAGGGGTGGGGCGAGAGGCGGGGTTGCAGGGGCTAACAATATCGAATAAAACCTCGCCTTAATTAAACGATGGCGTTTCATGTCGCCGTAATTACCGCCACGCGCGCGAAAACTCTTCCATTAGTGTAATTATAAGTCCTTATTTAAATGCGGATATTCCTTTGTGTTTACGAGGGTGTGGGGGGAGCTTCCGCCGACCAGCTTCATAATTACGAGGAGGGACTACGTGGAATCGAATTTTGTTGCCGATGGACGAGGGTGACCCTGACACCTGAGAAGTGCCGTAAGGGACTTCAGGTGATCAGAATCCGAGGGTGCTTTAACCTTCCCCACTAGCCTCTTTAGAAAATGAAGGGCTTAATTGGGAGTAGTGGATGCCACGAGGAAAGCGTGTTCTCCCTGCGTGTGGACTCTCCCTAACGCGTAAATCCACCGAAGTAACGTGCCTTCCCTCTGGGTGTGCCTTTTTTCTTTCTAATTAGATCACGGGGGTGTGGACCCTGATGGAGGAGCTCTTTACGATTGAATCTCGAACTTCACTCTCGAGCGTCGCCCAGACGTGGACGTTCAATAAATCCAAAATAGTGGTTTGCTCATTTTACTTCCGTAAACGTTGCGAAAATATAATGTGTATCGAATATAAAGGCTTATGCATGTACGATTTTATCTCTCTACGTCAGATATATTCATAAGAAACATTCATATTGTGCGTCAGTTTCGTTCTAATTAGATCAGGAGGGTGCGGACCCTGGCGGAGGAGCCCTTAACGATTCAATCTTGAACTTCACCCTCGTGGTGTTGCCCAGACGTGGGCGTTCAATAAATCCAAAACAGTGGGTTGATCATTTCTTTTACGTAAACATTGCGAAAATATAGTTGGTGTTGAAGATAAATGCTTATTCACGCACGGTTTTATCATCCTATGCGATGTGTGTACATTAGAAACACTGATTTTGTGTGTCAGTTTCGTTCTAATTAGATCGGGAGGGTGCGGATCGTGGCGGAGGAGCCCTCAACGATTCAATCTTGAACTTCACCCTCGGGTGTTGCCTAGACGTGGGCGTTCAATAAATCCAAAACAGTGGGTTGATCATTTCTTTTACGTAAACATTGCGAAAATATAGTTGGTGTTGAAGATAAATGCTTATTCACGCACGGTTTTATCATCCTATGTGATGTGTACACATTAGAAACACTGATTTTGTGTGTTAGTGTTCTTTGTAATTAGATCACGGGGGTGTCAACTCTGATGGAGGAGCTCTTAACGATTCAATCTCGAACTTCACTCTTGAGCGTCGCCTAGATCTGAACGTTCAGAAAACACAAGATAATAAAATTGCTCGTTTTATTGACTTAAAATGTAATGGGTATCGAATATAAACGCTTATCCACGTACGGTTTTATCTCTCTACGTCAAATGTCGAGAAGAAATGTGTATTTTAACGCAATGGTTTTGTGTTAATTGAAAGTACAGGGAACGGTTATGAATGATCCTTTTACGTTCGAACTCTAACATTTGTAAGACGTTTGTGAATCTAGTTAATTTTACGTACATTATTCATTAACAATTAACGATCTTATCCTACTTCTAAACTTCTAATCCACTACTTTGTGCATATTAGGCGAGCGTTTTCATATACGGATTTAATTTTCTTGAACGGGCTGCACAATTCAGCAAGCTTTAGCAACTTTGAAGGAGAATTCTGCGCGCCGAGTAGTTGAAAGATTGAATTTTCCTATTATTCCGTCGCATAATGCACATTTGTATAATTGTTTAAGCTTTTAGGAGGATTGTATAGATTTTCAAGAGTAATTTGTTGCGGCGAAATTGTCGCGCTCTGTATCTGGGGGACTTTCTGATGGGTGGTAAAAAAAAGCCTCGGTAAAATAAATTGTCGGCGTAATTAAGTTGATGTCTTTTTGAGGGAAAATTTCTGTTAGAAACGAAATTTAAAAAAGGGTCACCGCGCTGCCAGTAATTATTTTTCAGAATGTGGTTCGTGCAGATGTGCTCTCGTGTTTCGTGAGGGTTATGCCATGGCACACCTGTATACCTTACTTCTAATTAGAGGTGTACGTTTATAATGTTCTTTCCCGACAAAGTCTAGGTACTGCAAATACACGTTCACCGACCATTCGTATTAATTATATGTCCTCTAAGATTATTTAACCGTTTATTCTCGTCCATTCGAACATACTTTCATTTAATCTTTAATCATCATAAACAACGTATTCGATATACTGGGTATTTAAATTGTTAATACAAGTATGGTTAATTCACGTTACAATGGTTGTGTACGTACGACCTGTTAAGATAAATGAAAACTTTGGTAAAACGTTGTAAATGAAATTATTGGAATATTTCTTTCCTTTCGAGTAGTACTTATCGATTTCAAGTAGAAAGGACCTATCATATGATCAGCCATATATTTACGATTTACATACATATACATACATTTTCCGATTACCAATATTTGATGGTGTTGACTTTATGATATACCACCGTATTTCAAACTTATCAGTTTACGTCATTCCGTGCAAAATATTCCGTAAGTAATCATAATTATCAAATCAATGTTATTATTTTGTATTCATAGTACTCAATTAATTCGATTATGAATAATGAAACAGTCAATAATCACAACAGTTTTCGCCATAAATAAAAGAATATAAATTATTGGAGTGTCGACACGCTGAAAAATATGTAATTAGATTAATAAAGTTAGTGTTGGTTTAGCCACAGAGTATTAATCATTATGTACAAGTGCAATCAAGTATTTGGATGGCCCTACAAATTTCTTTGGTTAATAACTTTTGATTAATTGCATCACGTATTGTGGTAGATTTGACTAAAATATTTTCTAAAATTAACAAAACGAATTAAATAAACATTTTGTTTGATTGGTGCAACCGAGGCTGGTCGAGTGAACTAAAATTTAATTTACTCGCCTGAAACATTGTTTCATGAAATCAACCGAATACAGGCACTCAAATAGAATTCCTGTTCCGCGTGTAACGTCTTGTAGTTATTTTCCGAAAATTTGGAGAATCTTTTCACGTGTCTGTTTCCGGTGGTACGTATACAAAGCAGATTGCTTCAAAGCAACCGAATCTAGTTAGCGCGTTGTAAAGAAATTGCGGCTTGAAAAAACTATTGGGTCGCTAGTCACTATCGAGAGGGTCTGTAAAGCCGCAGGAATTCTGCGGCAGGGTTTTTTACGTCGTCTCAAGTTGCTCGTTTTTCGCTGATGTGAGAATTCACCCGGTGGAATTTCCTACTGCGTCCGAGCCGACCTCCGATTTCGAAATCGACCGCCATTGCGCCGCGGTTGCGGAAAAGTTTTAACTCCTACTTACGGATCCGTTTGTTGCCTAAAGTGTAGAAGTTCGGAACGGAAAATTGAAGTTTTAGGGAAAGCTCGGGCAGTTAATCCATCTGGACACGAGCCCTACAGTACACATCGCAGTGCCGGAAGTGATTGCATCGACTCTCCTGGACTTTGGTACTAACTATTAAAATTAAATACCACCGAATTATTTGCAGGCTACCATCAAAGTCGAGAGATAATGGTCTTTGTCAAATGAATGCATACTTATTAAGACTCTAATTATGAAACGACGTATGGAGAATTAGGTCTCTTTATGATTTTCTGATGACAATTTACCCCTTTAACGTTGAGAGGATTTTTTGACAATGACGGTGTCGGGGCCATGAGGTCGGGTCGCTTGAAATTTGGAAAATGAGCACCGATTCAACGATCACGTGTATTAATGATACAGTCGAAGTGATGTGTCATAAATTCAATTATTCATAAAACCGGTGCACATTCGACGCGCGTTGACGCGTGTGACAAAGCGTGACGTTTTCCTTCCATTATTCCTCCATTACGTGTTGCCGTTCAGATTAATTTGGAAAGCGGTACATGGGAATATCCAATGATAACTCGAATATTGCCCCAAAAACCGTATAAATTCTTCATTATTGTAGAGGGCTGTATTCATAACGTGTTGCCTTTTAACCCGAGCAAATGAGGTTTGAAGCGCCTTCCATGAAGAAATTCATATTATTGGCAGTGGAAGGAACCTTTATTATTTCTCTCAATTAATGACAATTTCCTTGGGTATCAAAGAGTATCGAGAAAGTAAATCAATTTCTCATATTTACTTCCATTTACCTAAGGATTTATGTGAATCGCTATGCGGAAGCAAATGGTGGCTTACTTTTTGTCGTGGGATGAGCAACGAAAATATTAAATTTTAAGTTTCCTAATGGTAGGGTGATAAATTTGATCAGTGGAGTTATGATGTGACTATTCCGATGATGCGTTACAGATATATTATGTATGATATCTATTATTTCATAACGTAATTGTTTCTGAATCTCACGTCCGAGTTTGATGGTAATTACATCATCAGGTCTATCGCGTTGCGATCATCGGGTTATTATAAGCATCGAAATTAACCCTTTGACTACGGAACCCTTTCGACATATGGGCGAAATTCATCAATGTGTGCAGGCAATATTGAACCAAACGTCGGGCGCCTTTAGGCGTCTTTAGTAGCCAAAGGGTTAAAATGCGGTACCATTGTTCAAGGAACTCTACACGGTTGAAATTGTGAATCTGCGTCCCCTCCTACTCTTTTAACTTCCGCTTCGAGCTATGTCATTTCTGAATTCACAGACGCTGGAAGTTTGTCGATTACGAGGATTCTCATTTGTCTAAGGTTATTCCGAGTCTGGCGAAATCTGAAGGTATTCTCTGTAATTCTTAAGTTTCCTGTCTGTCTGGCGGTCCTTTTCCTAAAGTGGAGGCTGTCTCTTTGTTTGTATTATACAACTTCCGTCTCAGAAACGAGGACATAGAATTTATGTCTAGGGAACGTCACGGGTACGCTGTCACTCGTCGTTGTAAATGGTTCGCATAAGTGTTTTGACGATGGTTTATGCCCCGGTCCCTTTTAAGCGAGGATAAGGTTAGAGGGTGGTTTATGACCAGACTCTTTTCTACGTGGGATTGTCCCCAAACAGAGGGCTGCTTGTCTCCCTTCGATCTTTTCATTGATCAAATGGTCAATTGATTTTAGTACATGACTTATACCTTTACTCTGTAAAATTAGCACGTTAAAATGTGTACCCATTTATTAACCTCGTCACATAGTTATCCTCAAACAGGGGGCTGCTTATCTCCCTTTAAGTTTGCTATTTCAAGTGGTCAATTGATTTTAGTACATGACTTGTACCTTTACTCTGTAAAATTAGCACGTTAAAATGTATACCCGTTTATTAATCTCATCACCTAGTTGTCCCCAAACAAGGGGATGCTTATCGCCCTTCAAGTTTGTCGTTTTAAGTGGCCAATTTTAATAGTATTAGAAGCGAACCGATGAAGAATACCTATAAACGATTGATTAGAAGATCAAGCGAATGGAAATCGCGGTTCGTTGATCATTGACGGTGACAAGATTTCTGAATATACATTTCTACAAAACGAATCGTCAATGCACGAGGACCATCTATCGACTTTCACGCCTTCTTTTTTTTTTTTGCTAAAAGCGGATGTTCTTTTTTTCCTTAAAGAGCGAATGGCATGAAGTAGCATAAGGAGATACAACGCCGTGTATTGACATCGTCCCCACTTTAGGGGTCCATGATCTTTAGATTTTGTCCGATCTAGTGCCGAGAGCGCTACCTCAAAAAAGTTTGCAATTACAAATTGTCATCCACTAGTGGGTCCGCTAGTCGTTATTACGTTAAAAACATCACATTTTGTATATCAAGCGCGGATTGTCGTCTCGCTTTGCATACCTTAATCGCTAAATTAAAAGCATTCTAGGTAATTTGCGTCGGTAGGAAATGTTTTGGTTACGTAGGATCGAAGTTCCCTCATTTTCCGCAAGTAGCCTTCGCATCGTTAGATCAGGGAAAATCTGAGATCCTGGCTTCCGATTCTGGGGTCACTTTTCGGGGAATGGAGCATTGGCGTTATGTCTCTTTGCACTACTTCATGACGAATGGTTAACCACGACTCGAGGCGCGTTCCTTGCGGACGAACATGAAAGAAATCGGACTGAAACGAAAAGTCTGGGTGAACCGAAATGGAAGGCGAGACGGGTGAAACGCAGTCTCGAAATTTCAACACAGGGCCATGGAGAAGGATTTAGTGGCGTATCGCTAATTACTCACGTCGAACGCGTTTGTCCATGCACGGGCATATCGGCGTCGCCATCGAGTCCGTCGACGCGTAAGCACTGTCGATCGACTTTCGTGCTTAATTACTCGGTGGGGTTCGATCGAGTGAAGCTTTTGATCGCTTTGTCCGATACGACTGGAATATTTGCCGCGGAGGAAGGGCGCGGGTGGCGGTGGAGTCGCGAGCTCGTTTGAGCGAGGGAGCGGCACTCGTTTTCGCACTCCGAAAAAAAATGTCAACCCTAATCGGAATTCCAATTGCATTACGCTTTGCGCGGCTGATAGCGGGAGAAAACGTCTGGCTAGCTGAAATACCTTAGGCCGCGTGTTTCGCGATTAATTAAAAGTGTTTTGTGCGGAACGAAGAGGGGTCCCCTCGATTGAAATTAAGCTCCGACTTTCCTCCCCCGAAGGAAAGTCCTGCCCCTTCTCGGCGTTCTCCCTCGACCCCTTTTTCTCCCGCTTAATCATTTTTAATTACCACCGACCAAATTTTTACTCGACCCCGCGGTTTCTTTTTCTTTCTCTGTTCACTCGCATCGCTTCTTCCTAATTCGCCGATTTTTCGCCCCGACCTCAGAAAGGGTTCGCTCGCTCGTAATTCGCCACGTCGGTCTCCGACGAATGCGATTATATACCTTTTGCGGAAACGAAACTCGCCCATGCGGCCGAATTACGCAATCGAGCGTTAATTCCGATTTTTTTTCCCGCACACAGCTGCCGCGGCCATGTTTTCTTTTTTTGCTTCTTTCTCCGTGTCTCGCAACCCCTTATTCAAAAAGGCAGCTTTTTTTCCCGCTGCGCGTGCTTTGCATACCGGGTCGAGAAAAATGAAGGCGAATCTTCAGAATTCTCACGATTCAGGAGTAAATTGCCGTTTTATGAGGAATTCTGCCGGTTGTGTACCAGACGAGTACCTTCAAGTTGAAGGACCGCTTCCATTGGTTCCGCGAAACCAAGTATGATTACATTAGCGGTGATTATAACCTCTAAACAGGAGTTGATGGAAACCTTTTTATTCATTCTAGGTATTTTAGAAATACGTGCAATGGCAGTCGCAAGCGGGACATTTTTTAATCTTTCCTAGAGATATGCATATTCTTGGAATTATGTAGATTCATGAAAAAGCTGGAGTTTAATTAAAATGCGTCTTTGGGCCAAAGAAATGAACCATCAAATTTTATTTATGCATACTTTGTTGTATTGACGTAAATAATAATTTCATTAAATTTGTACACCTTTAAAATACGGATTTGGGTTCTTAGAAAAATCGAGTTTGTCCTGTCAAATTACCACATAACTTGACGCGTAATGTCCACATGTTCTATTGGTTTTCCTTGCACGCAAAATGAACGGCCGTCACGTCATTTCCGTCCCACGGAACGTGTCGAAAACATTTTGCCCGAAGTCCACGTCGGCTATGATGTGAAATGTAACGATGTGTTGCAAATTTCCAGGGTGACATTTAACCCTTTGCACTCGGTTGTCCCCTCTGAGGGGACATTGTAAGTCTAGATGGGGTGGCGCCGAGTGCAAAGGGTTAATTGGGACGTTTTCGCATGCTAATATAGCACCCAAAATCGTTCTTGGTCTTGGTCTTGCAGAAAATGTAAAACCGATAATTTGCCTTGCCTCTTCGAAATATTTCCTTCAATAAAACTTATATAAGACAAATGTTTTGTGCTGTTAGGGAAGACCCAACCGAGCAGGACCAAGACTCAAGTTTGCGGAATCAAAGAGGCAAATTTTAAAGTTCACAGGCTGCGACCACCATAAATAGTATGGACCATCGTTGTTCAGAGTCCTTTATTCGTCGTCAATACTTCATTGCAGGATCCATCGCTCGCGGTTTGGCAGCCTGAGGCACCAAGTGGTTTTAGATATTAGCATTCACTTCGCATACACGTTTCTGGTTACCATCACCATGGGTCGGATTCCATTCAATCCCTGAATCATTTTCTCTGTGTCGTCCACAACGAGATTAATTCCTCTAAATGGCCGTGGTCGATAGATAGAACAAATAGCGTTGGCATTTTAAAGAATTCTCAGTAATCGCACGGGTAATACGTTCTATTAACAAGATGGTCAGTTTGCGTTCTCTAAGTGTGATGGGCACTATGATATAGTTCTGGACGGGTAAATCCAAATCCAGGTTTGCACTATGCACGAGTTTAAAAAACGATTTGTTTGAGATAAAAGAATAAAGGAGTTTCAATTAGAATGTCACACGGAATGCAATTGCGGAGACAGAGCAATCGGTTCGTTGAAAATCGTAATTACATCTGTCGAAAATGTGGAAAGTTCCATCTTCCTTATTTTCTTCCTTTTCCTTTTCTTTGTCGAGAGATATGGAATGCTGAATTCAGATTGGATGGCCTTCGGCGACTATTTTCAAAGGGAATTCACTTCTTCAAGGATTAATAAATTCATCTGATGTCGAGGAAAAAATCAACAGTGTTTGCTGATTGTATGATATTCTTTTAGAAACGCGTTATCAGGACAGGGTTACAAGCGAACACTTTAACCCTTTATCAATCGAAATCGAAAATCCGCAAAACTTCGATGGTAACATCCATGTTTTTTTTTTTTTATTTCTCGATAGGTTATATTATGAGCGAATAAAATTCCCATACTTTTTTTTTGCGCACTATTAGTGTCGAAGGCTTAAATAATATTGGTGGACCTCATTTCTGGTAATTTTCCGTTTTTAACTTTATCGCTGGTTCAGATTCATCTGCAGAAGAATCGCCAATGGATCGATATTTCCTTCACTTTTTATCGAAATCGCTCTCGATTCGACAGCCGGAAGCTCGCGATAGTTGAGTGGCCAGCGCGTGCTTTATATCTGCGTTTTCGGTTCCGCCAACTATTTTATTTTTCTCTTCCGGTTGTTTTCACCCCGAAAGCACTACCCAGCTGAAGTTTAATGGTGCATATAGCTTCGACTAAACTTTTGTTAGAAATAAATGACATTAAACACAAGCGTTTCGTAAACTTGCAGCTACAGGGTGGAACTCATCATAAATAACTATACTCGTTCCTCCGTTTATAATTCAAGACGAAAAGAGCACTAATATTTAACCGCGTCAAATCTACTGATAAAAATCAATGGAAATTTACCCACTTCATAACTTAAGTTTCACCCAGAAAAACGTAAAATGCAAGAAGTACAAATTACAAAATGTATAAATACCCCTAACATTGTATATTTACCGTATTGGCGCATTACTTGAATTTAATGTAATATTACATATAATATTCTATAATTTAACTCAGATGCTCAATGTGATATTACAGAGACAATGTAATTTTACTATAATTTATCGTGGCATCAAAATAACAAATGATTGAGTATGTATGTTATTCTCTCATGCCTACGGCAAATACGACTGGAAATATCAAGCCATTCCTTACGAAACACGGCATGTCGATTCTAAATCCGAAATCCCATCCGTCAAATTGTTAGTCCGCTTAACACGATGAAAAAGATACCCCACAGATCCATTTGGATTGAAAAGGATATCAAACATCGTTGCTCTTGCGACTCTCCCAATCTCTATACCTCGGCGGGCTTACAATTAATCAATGCAAATGGGGAAAAAAAAAAAACGAAGAGAGGACGACAGCGGACTCAATAGCCGATTGCGTTTCCTTCCCTCGCTGATGCAGTTTACACTTGCAGCTTGGTCCCGTCCCACCGATAAAACGTGCCGTAATGAAATTCGCGCTTCCATCTGCCGGTGGCAGCGAAATAATGCGATTCCGAGCTGCTGCCCCGAACGGTATTATCTCAGTTCTCCGGCTTTTATTTTAACCTCCTCATTATTTTATTTCAGGTGACTGCTCGCGATAAAGCGCTCGTATCCCGTTCCTTCTGGCCTTCCCTTCTCCTCTCGGGCACGCTCTTCCGACTCCTCTTCGCTCGTGGCACCTTCGTCTCGGCTCAAATAAAATACTTATTCTCATTCCTTCCTCATAAATTTTCATTTTGTCCCCGTCTCAATTAAACTACCAGGTTTTCTCCTCTCTTCGGCCGACTTCGTGCCTCGCCCTCCTCTTCCTACTCCACCGTCGACTTCGTCCTCTCTCCGACTTTGCCTTTTCGTCTTTTAATTTAAGCGCCGATGGAAAGTCGATTATTAATCCGGCTACCCCTCGCGATGGCACTTTTCTTCCCAACTGATGTAATAAGTATTATATCGCATTACCGGCTTAATATCGAATTATAGATGGCCGCCTATCGAAGGTAAGAGAGATCCTTATCCTCTCTGCCGAAGACAGGCCACGAAATCGAGGGCAGGATTTACATAGGATGGATATACTCCTGGATTTATGCCAGGAGAATAAATTAAGCTTCCACTCGAAGTATGTGTATCGTCCTTGATAAGGGATATTCTCTTTTGTGGAGAGTTTCACGTTATATGAGGAAGCTCAAACCGCGTGTTGATTTATTGATAGCGTCATTGGACTTAATTAGTCGTTGGGTATTTAAAGATGTTTGAGTTTTTTAGAATTAACAATAAGGAGGTCCATTAACCGTTAATTGAACACAAGTTGTATTGTAATATACAGCTGATTAATCATGTTCATTTATTACTGTTGGTACCATTTGAGGCGTTTAGGGACTATAGACTTTGTATTATCTCCTATATTTCAGTGCTTCGAGACCTCGTCGTTACTTTTGTTATGGCATAAAAACGCATAAGACAATTTTTAGCCTTTATCCTGTTAAAATGTGAGTTTCTCGATTACTAGAGTGTTTTAAATTGTTGTACAATTGTCCTGACACTTCCATGCCACATATCAGAACCTTAAATAATTGTATGTTGAGCGAAATATGAGAACTCGATGCTGGTTTGGTTTTAGTCTAGGCTAAGTCAACAAGATCTTTTTTGAAAATCCAAATTTTGAAAGAGTCAGGATAATTTTTAGGTGCTCACGAGTGACAAAGTTTGACAGTTCGGGCCAAAACCCTTAAAAAAGTGTCATATTCGAATCGACCGATTTGAAGAGGTTTCACTTCACCTTAATTCCTATCAAATCAACTAATGTGGATGTTTTCTATATTTACATCTCAGAAATAGGAATGTATATTATAAAGGGACGTTCTCTAGATATGGGAACCAATGGAAACTAAATAACGTAACCCATTATTTAAATACGTTTTTATTAGTTTCAGTAGGTCAGCCTTATATACCCTTTTTATAAAGAATAGTCATATGTACTTTTATTTGCGTCAATTTTCTTTCGAGATAAATCCTTGAACCCTCGTTCCCTTTTTTAACATGTATGTTCGTTTAGGACATGGGCTTGTTTAAATACAGTCGTTTACTCACGTGTTGAATGCCGACGCCGTCCTCCCTGTTAAAAGCGAAGTGGAATGCTGTCCAGTGATTGATGTTTTCGTTGGAACTTATCGTTAGAGCAATTACCAATCACAACACGGTTTGCGTATCGGTGAAATAGAAATAAAAATGGAACAAAAAATATTTAAAAGCCTCGTATTCGATCGAATCATGGTAGATAACAATGGTCGAGAAGTGAAGGATGAGAGTGATTTAAAACTTTTCGGTGATAACTGTCGCATTATACGATACAACAAATCAAGGGGTTGTGCACCAAAAAAATCATGGCTTTTAATGCTGAAAATCGTTAGCAGAAGTCACTGGAAATCACTGAAAATCGTTGGAAATCGTCGACACATTCTCACAATTTTCAAGTAGAACGTCACTTGTTACCGAATCTCATTGTTGTTTATCATATGAAATCAAAGGTAATCGGTTCTCAAAGAAAGAAATTGTTTACACTGTTTTCCGAGTGAATAGTTCCACAACCACTCATGTTTTATTTCCATGATTAAAAACTAACGATTGATTAAAAGAAAACTAAACCCGATTTTTTTTCAAACAGTTGGGGTGGCCTAACCTTTAAAAGATTAACAATAACGTTTCAATATTGAGGGAGAGCCCTATGTTTACCTTTCGGTAATTTATCCATGAAATCTTTGTAGGTCTGATTATAGATGGGACATCGCCATGATGATAGGTCGAGGTTTTGATTGTCAAATCCACATTCACATCCGAAATCGTTCGTGATGTCCATTCGGGCTAATTACGAGGCTAGATGATCACGGTTAGCCCTTGCTCTGGTAATACAAACAATGAACTTTCGAAGCATCCGGTGGAAAAGTTCTAACCTTGTTGTAGACCTTATAGGTTCCCAGAAAACGGCAGAACTTTTGGAATTACCTAATGTTTCACGAAAGTCGTTTAAAAAATGACTGGGGTGCGTCGTGGCGCTCGTTGGTCGAATACGTCTTGGAAAGAGTGGAGGGATGTTGAAGATTAACGAGGGGTCCGTAATTGGTGACACTAATTGGAAATTGAATTCAATGAACTAGACATTATTCAGAGGGTTTTTCGGACTCTAATGATGTGCTATTTCGTTTTAAAAATGACTCCTTAAGTCACTTCTGTGGAGCATTATTGGTAATTTGATATTTTTTTTATCGTAGGGTAGGCATACAAGTTATCATTTGTTGGGGCACAGGGAATTGCATGATTGCTGTAATTGATTCATATTAATAATTAGTACAAAATATTCTATGGAAGGATTACCGCTTATGAATATGCACACGTTTATGTATTTTATTCAACGAATGTAAATATGAATTGTATTTCGGTTATTTTATTTTCAAGAGAGGGACTTTTAGTAACGAACGTTTCTCGAGAATTTCCTTCTTAGAGTTTAAAGGTATTTTTAATGCACTTCATGATCAAGTGCAATATCGATCAAACGACAAATTTTATGAGTTTTACATTTTAGTCAGATGTAATATTGCATTTGAATACCACATGATGCATAACAATGAATTGAAACATTAAATATTGTATTTAATCACTTTATTTGTAAAACGCTGAGGCTAAGTCACCAAAGTA
The DNA here is from genome assembly GCF_000612105.2 of Orussus abietinus. Classification (NCBI taxonomy): domain Eukaryota; kingdom Metazoa; phylum Arthropoda; class Insecta; order Hymenoptera; family Orussidae; genus Orussus; species Orussus abietinus. The sequence goes on from NW_019394250.1 coordinate 55,309, forward strand.
ATTGATTCGCCTCCTGATCAAAGTATCGAATCATTATTCTAAATATACTCTGGAACATTCTGGAAGAAGTATCAACTTTTTGAAGTTTGAAGGTCACGATATTGATTGTCGCAAACTTTGCTTCGATAAAGGAATCGGTACTGGATGTGATATTTTTTCATATGCACTCTTCCACTAGTCTGTAATGACATTTTGCAATAGAATTGAACGGTTTTTGCAATAGATGTATTTTTGCCGATGGTTCAAATGCTCCTTTATTAAATGTTCACGTAAGATAATGATTTCTCTTCCTGGCTTAATTGCACACGAATGCTAGTCATTATAGCGACCTTAATAGCAGTAACAAGCTTAATCAACAAGGTTGATGAAGGTGGCTGCTGCCACCGGATAGTCGAAGTTACACTCCAATATCAGTTGTTATTAACAACATCATCTCTCATTGTGTTGCAACCATGTAAATAATAGAGGAGTATTAATGCTTGTTGTGTGGGCTGATAGATGCAGACTATTGATTACAAATTGTGAGACACAATTTCCGTCATAGAAAGTCTCAAACGTCACGAAGACTACATTGTTATAAAATCAAAACTGATATATGTAGGAAATTGGAAGTACATACTAATAAATAATAAATATTATGATCTTCTATGAAAATATCTAGTGATTAAGTTTTCTTATAATTTTTTCAGATTTTGGATGTATGTCGAATAATCTTCGTAACATTTTATGTTATTTTCATGTTTTGTAACTAACTACATTCTTGATATGCATTAGATACATTGAGAATAAAATTTCATCGAACCAATGAAATATGTCTTTGAATAAGACCAAAGAAAATATTTGATTAATTCAAGAAATAATTATTTGACTGAAATAAATTCCAACAAAATTGGATTCAATATATCTATGGAATTATGACAAATCATTGATTTAACTTAATATTTCACTGGTACTTTGAAGAAATATTTCTTTGGTTCGATGAATTCTTTTTCTATATGATCCAAAATAAATGTTTCAAATATATTTTTTTAATCGTTAAAATCTAAATTACTCGGGGCGTAGAAATGAGCACTGATGTAGAAGCGTCTTGCTCCAGCAATACAAGGTGCAAATATATATTGAGAGTTTTTGATTTCTTCTAACGGCGTTAGTTCTTTGTATTTCTAGAGTCGGAAAGCTGGAGAAGGGTGCACTATATAAAAGGCTTTATACTATCCTCGTGCTGGTAGATGTTATTCGATTTCGACGACTCTCCACGTTGTAAATGGGTCCCGTAAAAGTAGTTTACAATGAACATGTTATCGAAGATGTATTGCCTGCATTCTTACCAGAGACGTTTGGTCGGTTATCAATTGAAAACTCAGCTCAAAGGACTCACGAGGATGCGGTTCTGCCTTCTGTACTCCAAATATCTGTAAAAATTCGATACAATTGAAGTTATTCTGCGGAAATTTGTTGGAAGCGTGAATTCCCCTGAAAATCAAGTTCCTTTCAAATGCACGTACGCAATGTATCGAATCATTGCAGGATTATAAAACGAAAAAAGGATTTAATCATTGATATTATCCCACGGGTCAAGAGGAAAGGGGGGTGTATTTTGAGAGATGATAATTTGAGTCGTTACAAAAAAGAGATTCATATGAATTTACCTGTTACTCTCAGTAGTGTATAGTATAAATGTTGTAGAAGTACACGGAATTATAATTAATTATAAATATGTTCACAGCAAATGCTCAAAAACTGATCCGTGAACGTCAATTCGCTTTGCAACAGTTACAGCGTCTTTTACCTTTTACATCGTGTTATCAACATAATACATGTGTGACTAATTGTTATTCCATGCATGTCAACAAAGATTCATCAGCTCTATCGACGACATTGCTGAATTTAATTGCTATATTCATACAGATTTTTTTGATAACCGAAACTCCCTCTCAAAGAATTTCCCTTTCTTCATGATTCACCCATTTCAAACTACAGAAAGTAAACCATTAACGTGCATTTGTTTACTTTCTTCTGCTAGCTATGAACTAAAATGTCTAATCAAAGGCTTGGTTACCCTCCCAAGAAACGACAGAGACAAGTCAGTGCATCTTGACAATAGTTAAACTTATCGTCTAATCATCTTCATCTTCTTATTGATCATATGAATATTCCAGTAAGACCCGCGGAATAATGTGCAGGAATTTTCATTATTTCGGGTCCGGAAGGAGCAGGAATTTGCAAGTCTGTATTTTAGGATTATACCCTGAGATGGGATCTAAAAGTTAGGGGATAGAGGTAGAACTTCTGGGGAGGATATTGGTAGGTATAAATCTGGGTTGCGGTTCGTACGCAGGTTTAGAATCAGAAATTTGGATAATTCCTACTTTAGGCAGATTAAAATGATTGGCTGAAGGATTTGGGTTTGGGGGGAGGTTTAAGACGGATTCTGGAACCGGAATAAAAGCCCAGGATATACGTGGAACTAGGGATGGAACTGGAATCAAGGTGAACAGTGAAAGATTTTTTTTTATCCATTAAATTATAGTAGATTCTATACATATATTCAAATCCAGTGGAGTTTGGAAACTGTTTAATTTTTACTTTCATTGAAATTATTTTCCTAAGTGAACCGAATCGTTACGAAAATGTAGTTATGAGTTACTGTACGAAATTCTAGGTACAAACTATTCGAATTTCTTGTTTTTCTTTCTAAACTTCGAATTTCACTTTTCGAAGGGATGAAAACAGGGATAGTAATCGGTACAATGGGAACTATACCTTGGAAATCGTACCAGCGCGAAGCACGAACCATCAGCTGGTGACATTATATTGATTGTACATTCTACGGTCTTAAAGTTAGAAAATATATAGGAAATAAAATTATCCGTATAATATTACGAGGGGGTTGTTCTTATTACGGAGTATTTGATTATTCATCTAAGAGACATGAGGGGAGAAAGCGATAAGGTAGAACGATTCGCGCCAATAGAACGATTTGCGAGACCATTAGACGGCAGGACGCGCAGCGTTGGAGGCGCATGTACCAGGGAAATTATTATGTACGCGTTATATGTGCATTAGCAACTCGGATATGGCAGGCGAATCGGTAGTTAGCGGTAATAGACCCACGGGAGAATCGACTTCCTTCGCTATCGAGGCTCAGAAAGTCTCTCTCCGTCTCCTCGGTATATCCACAACATGTATGTATACGTGGACGTATAATATACCGTACATATATATTCACGTAGAAATATGCTCGCGCTAACCTGGCTCGAGCAGCACCGGATGTACGCAAATCGACGGCATCTTTTTTCGAAGACCGGGTCCCAATGGTATTCCGCCTTTTCCAAATTTAAACCGCTATTGCGATGCCAGAAATGCCGAAATACCTCTCGGTGCTCGCAAATCCCTCCAGATTGAAGCGGCATTCCGACTTCTGTCCTAAAACTTCAGTGCCATTTCTAAACCGCATTCGACAGTAATTTATTTTATAAGATTTTTCGGATCTTGGGTCAATGAAGAAATTTGGTAAACGATGATGAATAAATTTCGTAACGGAGTTGGATTTGTACAGGAACAAATGAGGACATTCGAGTTCGTCTGATCTAAATGGTCTAACACGATGCGATTCTCGAATTCATACTATTAACTTTCAGATGTTGATCGATGACGCGACTTTGCAATAATGCACAATTTTCCATGCGAATCGATTCGTATGCAAAAAATACTATTTTCATATAACGCGATTCTTCGCCCAACGCGCCAAATAACAAAACACATTATGCGCGTTATACGAGAAAAATGTTCGTACGGCACGATTTCCTATAACGCGAATTCATATAGCACGTAACGCATTAACCGCGTTATACGGGATCCTACTGTACATCAATTAAATAGCATTCTCTTAGACTTCGTTTTTCAATAATACCTACACTTGGTATACTTTCCGTGACGCTCTAGTTATCAAATCCACTCGTCCTAAATGTTCCCCGGACTCCTTTTTCCGGCACAGTTCCGCGGCGGCACCGACTCTAACCCTTTCCCGGGTGAAAAGCCCGGGCGGGTGCACCAAGTGGCATAATCGTATGACCCTTGACCTCGGGATAACTCTGCAATTAAATGGCGAGCCCTCGGCCGGCGCGTACTTTCGAGGCGAGCATTGATCGAGACCCCGCGGATCCTGCTCCTCGAGATAGAAAAATTAATGCTTCTCTATTCGGGAAGTGGGCAATGTCCCGGCCCGTCGATTTTACGGGCAGCTAAATTGCGGAAGGGCGTTTCCCGGGTCGAACGATTTTTTAAATGAACCTTCTTATGTCGCACAGGTACAGTGTGAGGCCACGTGAATGTCCAAAATAAGCCACACTAAGTTGGAACCCCTAAATTACGGATTTATATAAAACAGTGCATCGTTTTGCCCTGTTTTATATGAATCTGTTTTTCAACTTTCAAACAGTTCTATCCAATACTCTTAAAAAAGTGTCTTATTCGAATCGAGGGAGGCCACTTCACCTTAACCCACTTTATACTCTTGGGGGTCCAACTTAATATGGCTTAAAAGATTACGTGCATTAGGACGAACGTCGAAGGTGATGCTTGTTGCTCGTGTGTGGGCCACAATAGGTCATAATATACTTTTATACGTTTTACAAGTATTATAGTCCACACACGAGCGACGTGTGTCGCCTTCAATGGGCATTTCTAACACACGGCATTCTTATCACTGGCATGTTCCCAGCCAAAGGCTCGTGTCCACATGCAAGTAACTTGCGACATTTCTTGCTAGAGCAGCTTGAATTTGTGTGTGCCCTACCAATCCATTTACGCAAGTTCAGTTCCAAAACCGTGTACACAATGGCAAGAGCTGTCTGAGAGCAGCTCTCACAGGTTTCACTTGCACATGAACACGAGCCATAAGGTTAAGGGTTAAAAAGAGAGCGTATCGAAAAGTGATACACCCATTTATTTATCTTTTCCAGTTAATTCATATTTACGTTCATCATTATGTGTCAATATTGACAGAACTTACGCAGACGGTTTCGGTATGATTATTTAATTTCAATTTGATTTCTATGAAGTCAATCAGCAGCAGCGCTCGTGATCTGGAGTCGATATTAAAATCGTCACTCGTTGTCGTTGATATCTCGACCCAATTGCTTTTCAAAATTACCTTATATAAAGATAGTGAACGCATGCGAGGATTTTAAGTGTGTCGTAAGAATTTATGATAGGAAGGTTTAATGAAACCTCTCACATTGGAACCTCAACCCTTCGCTTAAGTATGCTCGATTTCGTGGGGACGAGAATCGATCAAACTTCAGAAACCCCAATTTTCAAATACTTGATCGATCCGCGCTTCATTCTCGAGGTCCTCCGTTTCTCCCCTGACACCAAGAAGAGTTTTTTTATACACATTGTTAATATACATTGGATTATAAAAGTGTACATGTTTAAGATTCGACCGTTTGTGAATGCAATAACGCGACGAATTGACATTTTCAATATATTTCGCAATTAGTTTTCCGCCTGTCCGCATTGAATAAAAGTTGGAACATTTCCAGGTCTAGCTAATACAAAATGGAATAACCATTCTATTCCGAGATGTTTTGATCTCCAATTCAATCGAAACGTTCTGAAGACTTCGACGTTCCAACGACAAAAATGAATCCGAGGTTCTTGATGATCAAAACGAGACTGAGATTTCTGTCGTTAGAGTAAATGATGAAAATAGAGAATACAACATGATATGAAAGGCGCTGAGAAATTTAATCGAGGTAGATAAATTAAAATTCATCCATACCCTTTTTGGTGGGAACGTCATTTTGAATACTCAAGTGAGAACATAAGCTGACGCGTCTCGTAACCGATATTTATATTAATGTTGAAGTCTTTCACAATCTACGTTGAGAATTATAGGAACGGAAGCGTTCCATATGTAATTTCAGTAAAGTAACGATGAAGAGATCGACATAAAACTATCGAAATCCCGTGAATTCATTATTCTAACGACTGTTTAGGACCAACGTCGCCATCTGTGACGTTTAGCTGCAACTAAATTTTTGCTCTAAAGACACGCGTTAGTCACAAGACAAGCCAACATTCTCTTGCAATCATTGATGAAAGTATCTTCCACATTTTCACATCTGACCCTGTAACATTCAATTTCTACGGTACTCTAAATTGTTCGAGCTAGTTCCTAAAACTCTTCATTTTCAATTCTAAGCCTCCAAGAAGCGTAAAACATCAAAAACTTGCCCGCACCACGCCTTGTTGGTTTTAGTCCAGGATAAATAAATAGATTTTTGATGAAAAATGAAATTTCATGAGTGTCAGGACCTACTTTAGGGTGTCCATGTTCACGTGGTAACATTTGAAACGAATCGGTACTCCCAATTCGGAGAATACTTTCCCCAACGATTTGACTTCTCATATATATAGGGCGACTCTTTCATATCACCTTAAACGTTCAATCGACGTCGATAATTGAATTCGGGTTCGACAAAACCAGGGAATAACGCGTCGATTCTTGCAGCCGAGTTCGCGGCGGCGTGTAATGATATAACTATCGTCTGGAGAGGCGTTTTCCATGATACGTCCCGGAGTTCTTTGGAAAAGGCGAATGTGCAGTCATGTAGGTGGATGTACGCAAACTCGCGCCCTCGTGATCGCACAGTCGAGGGTCTCGACGCGTCGTTGGGGTGTGGCGTACGAGTGTTCGTTCATTCGGATGTGCACCTCCTCTGTACATGGTCGGCTCGGAATACATACAGGGTGTACATGGGGAGGAAGAGCCGGAGGTTGTTAACGAACTATGTGAAAAGATTCCAAGTCCTCCTTTTCTACCTTTCTCGAGACCTTAACGTCCTCTTGTGTCACGACTTCGTTCCACGAGTGGTTTCGCCATTTCCTTCTACCCCGTTCGCGCTCGCAATACGGGAAATCGACCCGGAACAATCGCCCGATATAATTGCAGAATTATTACTATGGAAGAAAATAATTACGTGACCCGGAAGAGACGACTCGAGGTAAAGTGGAACGGATAAGCCGTCTTTCCGCGCTTCCACTTTCTTCGACGTTCTTGCACTCCTTAATGGTACTTTGTCGACTTATCAGGTGGTTGTGTGGACGTAAAACGGGAGGAAATCATCGGTTTACTTCTTTATTCTGTACGTCACTGATATAGAGCTGAACGAACGAACTGCGTTTTCGCACTATCATGACTTTTTTCGGTAATTCAGGTTCGACCCTTATTATTACATGCGCACACTTATTTCCTTCTCTAGAATTATTTTTATTTTAATGTCTTTCATTTCCTTTCGTGGCAATATCGATAGTCGATTCCATCGAAAATGTCTAGGAACTTCTCAAACGATAAATTTGTAAAGAAAATACTAATTAATTTTAACTTAATCGTATTAAGTAAGACATACAAGGTAGAAAGTACAACACTTTAGGCCTGTGTTTAAAGGTCGTTAGAAACATAATTCCGACTCGGATTGTTAACCTTTAGTGATTGAAATTGTTCAGCGGGCACATATGACAAACTTGCTCTAATCAACTTATAACGAATATCTACGATTATATAATAAATACTGAATATAAACGTAACATCATCTGCTTACGTGTTGACAACTCTTAATGTACCCAAATTCTGAACGACAGAATTAGATGACATACATGACACGTCATTTCCATTCTTGAGATACCCATCGACTTGTGTCATGCCGTGATTTCAGCGTAAGACGTTAAAATTAATATCTTTCTTCCCAGTACTCCTTGTATGAAATTAAATACAGCTCTTGCACGGCTTAGGAAGCATCTTCCCTGCAGATTTTAAACACGGGGAAAGCCTTTTTGTTTGATATTTCATAAGACAGGACAAGCATAGATGGCATCTTGGTTATACAGGATACCTCGGAAGCTTGCAAGGAAGCTCGTTTCTCCCTAATCCTGTGTCGTTTTCCATCCTTCGCCAGTTTTCCCGATAAATCGTCCTCGTGGTACTTTCTAAGAGATATAGGAAGTGCTTTTGGGATCACGGCAAAAAGAGGAGGACGGACGAAATTGGTTATTGGAACAAAAAATCACGTAACTTGGTGGAGCTGACTCGCCACCGTTTTCCTTTTCTGTGTACCGAGGTTGTAGAAGCGTGTACAGCTGAAGGGGCTTCTTTGAGAGCTCTAGTAAAACTGATCTTTCTTCCGGTCTCCTATATTATATATAAATACATATGTACTGACAGATATAAATAGTATATGTATTTGAGAGTATGAATTTCATGCGTCTTCTGTTGGGTTCTTCGTTGCTTCTTTTATTCCAGAAGTGTTGAATCCATATTCATTTAACCCTTTGCACTATATTTGTTTTCCTAGTTTGTTCACGCCAGAGGTGACCTCATACTGCAAAGGGTTAATAGATGTCTGTACTATTAAAAAGGGATCACAGTACCTTCCATTGATGCAACGGATATCGAGTGAAATATACATCCAGCCGAAGTGTGAAATCTGTTTCGCGATTATGCAGGAAATGTCCCGGCTATGAATTTTGGTTTGTATATTCATACATATTGGCGGATAAGCGTATTTCAAACATTTAATGACCGAACTTGCAGCGTCCGGGATACCGGAGCATAAAGTCAAGACGATAAATCTATCGGCATTGTGTTTCCACCGATCGCTGGAGCCATTCGAGGGGAAGCGAATGTTAAGTATGGAAGTAAATATAAAAAATTTGACCAATGGAGCAGATTCGCATTTAAAGAGATATTCCCCCGAGGTAGAAGGCACGAGAGGAAGATTTCCGGGCCTGTTGGGTCCTGAGTGGTCGGAGAAGTGCAAAGTTTTGCGATACCACTCCGTGGAAGTATTGAGATGTCTTTCGAGAGAGAGCCTCCTGTAAGTGTGCTTCCGCCCCATCCTTTCGCTTCTGTTCGTCCCGACCCCGGAGCACGTTTCCATCTCTCTCAGGAGGTACCTCGGGGAGGATTTATCGAGAAAAACTGGCGAGCGATGGAAAACGACAAAGGACCGGAAAGAAACAAGCTTCCTTGCCACCGGACTGAAGTGCCGCGCACAGCCAAGACATTTTTCGCACACGTCATATATTCACGTAAAGTGGAACAAAAAGAGATTCCCTCTTCTCCACATACGCTTGAAAAAAGTCCCTCTATTCGAGACTGTGGCGCCACAAAGGAACAAACTTTGCTAGGGTTTTCGAAAGGTTGCATTTTGAAGTACTAGGTTATAACTTTGAAATATTAAGGATAGAGCTGACGTAGTTGTCGACATTTCAAGGAAGTTATCAGTTTTGCTTTCTCGGACTAATTGTAAGTCTGCATTGGGCATGAAAGGTGTTTTAGGAAGGATTTATAAAGAAGAATGAATCAATGATGGGAACAATACAAATGTATTTAAGCCATCATGTCAATGTGTATCAATTTTGATGGACTTTGCTCCGTTTACGGGGATCATAATGGACAACTGCGTAATGGAACTAAAAAAGCCTGCGCTTATCCTTCTTGTACTCGGAAGATATTTTTCAAGCTCATTTCTGTATCTGACACTGTCAAACATGATCTGATAATGAGATCTTTTACACATCTGCGTACTCAGTACATAAAGAGAAAAACGCTGACGAGTCAGCTCAACCAAGTTACATGATTTCTTGTAGCAATAATCAATTTTCTCCGATAACTCTTTTTGTCATGATCCCGAAGTACTTTTTGTATCTTTCAGAAAGTACCACGAGGACGGTTTATCGAAAAAAAAAAAAACAGACAAGCGATAGAAAACGACAGAGGATCGGAAAGAAATAAGCTTCCTTGCCACCCGACTGAAGTACCAAGTATAGCCAAGACATTTTTTGAGCATGCCATATGTTCCAATGACTATTTTAAACATCGTCATTTTGTTGAATCCGTACTCCGTTCGACATAGTAACCATATATTTCAAAATATATTACAGACAATATAAAACATCTGATATTTATCACCTGACGATCCGTGGGAATAGAAATTACACGTAGCCGCAACATTTTCGCTTTAAATGTACCTTATACCGGTTCCAGACTTCAGTTTAAGTAGAACTAGCGATGTTGCTGATATACGCCGCAATTAATCCTTCCTTTAAGAGGATTTACCCACTTTAGAAGGCTTAACCATGTATTTTCTGTTGAAGTCAAATCCTCGGTAACCAGCAATTCGTATCCATTTTGGTCCAAACCACATCCTGTGATTAACAAGGTAATCGCGTAAAATTGTTAATTTACAATAAAGGAAAAATGAAGGCAGGGTTGGACGATTCATCCTTCTTCGATATTCTGTTGATATTGTTGTCGGTGACGTTCAAGTGTCAGATGCCAGATGAAAGGGTGGAAGAAATAATCTTATGATGGTGAATCTTCGATCTGGCTCTGGAGATGGTGTTTTTTTTGTTGACCGAACCTGGAGCCTGAATTGTTGATCTGCTATTGATGGAGAGGATCGGTCGTTGACGTATGCCTGGGGGGACTATAATGCTATTTTTAGGTTTTCCATCTGCCCGTCGTGAACACCTTTTTTTCTCGGAACATCCGGAGACGTTCCTTCAGGCGCTTTTCTACCACTCTAGAGGATTTATTTCCAAAGTTTCTGTGCAGAATATTGAATATTTAGAAAGGCTCGTTTTAACTTTCAAACGGAAATTGAATCATTTTTATTCAATGTTATTATCTCTAAGTGCATGCTCCAAAATGTAAACGTGTCTTCAAAGAATGGGTTCACATATTATTTTATTTCTTTCCGACTACTACAAATCGTAACTCCATACGTGGAATACGCGGACGTGCCGAATTGCACATCTAACGTGGTTTTATGATAAGATGACATTGGGTCAAAGTTATGTAAAATAGACGCAACATCAACGCTGAATTTGGCGCGCAAAGGCTGGAAATTAGAATGCGCGAAGCAAGACGTTACACTATTTCTAGACGCGTATTGCCCTACTTTGGGTTCATTGGGAATACAATTTAGGATACAGGTAGGTATCTGCTTTCTCTCGAAAACATTGATGACACTTTGAAGGTAGAACGCGACAAACGACCACGGACATTCCTGTACAAAGACCGTTTTTCTCGGCATATCTAATGCCGTAAACGAGGTCTAGATTTGGTACTAACTCGCACCCGCTTCACGTGTAGTTTAAGCCGGAATTAAGTCCTCTCCGGGGATCGAGATGAGTGGACTCGGTGGAACCCAGGGGGTTGCAGCGTGGACCGTAAGTAGTACGATTACGTATTGAATTGGGTAATTATTCAGTGGGTTGGCAGGTTTCGTCGATCCGTGAACGCAGGCGCGGGTTCGCGACTACTGGCCGACCTACATTCCGTCGTAGGTGTAGGCGTAGGTAGACGCTTAAGTGTCCCCAACGGGCTTTGATTCACGACTGCTGTCTCCATGAAATTGGCCTGCCACGTGCACAACCATTTGACCAATTGAGCCGCGCGGCGTTTGCACCACGGCTAAGCACCTGATATTCCTATGTATTTCCGCGGAGGCGCAAGGAGAGTTGCCGCCTATCGTCTGCACGGCGGCATCTTATTGCTGGAGAAATCTCTTGGGTGTCCCTAGAAGATTCCCCTGCGGAGCTGCGCGATTCTGCGGAGCGGATCAGAAAACCCAGGGCGTTCTTTTCTCACCTGTACTTATCTAACAACCTGCACCGAAGAAGCTGGATTGAAACGTTGAAGTTAAAGTCAGCGACACTTTAATGCCTGACTCGGGCGTAAATTCTGAAGGCATTGTAAGAACTAGCCAAGACTATAAGAAGCAATAAGGCTTATCGAAGAAGTACCTCTATCGCATTAAAGTGGTTACACGTGCGACGATAAATTGTCGGGAAAACTCCGGTTGAACAATTTTCTACAGATTTAACTGATGTATGCATGAGCCCGAGGACGCTATAGATGTTCCGTGCGCAATGGTTAATGCATTCTAAATTCATTGTGGCGCTAGATATATCGAAGACAAATGTTTCAAAAAGGGACTTATTGCCTGCTTGGGCCCGTCGAGCCATTAAACAATTTAGCTATGCCTTTCCTCACTCCGAAAGCCGTTTGTGAAAACTAGTTTTTTGCAGTACAGTCATATTATGTCCCATGTAAAATGCCTGGTGACTTTATAAAATTACTTTATAAAATTTCGGATTGTGAAATAAAGCTAAGTAAACGAAGATTTGACCATCTGGCCGCTTTTTATAAAACGATTAGGCATTTCACAAAATGTCGGATTTTAAAGTGTGACTACGACATGTGCAAAACATAAATTCCAGGACAATTCTTAAAAGTACAATGTAACAATTTTTCAAGTCTAATCTTGATAATGGCTTCTAATGATATTAGAAGGAAGACTTCGAACGATAACGTTTTCGTATACATTTAAAGGATTTGCATTAAACCAGAAAGGTCTTTATAGCATATTAAAAGAATCTTATACTTAAATAGAACAACTAATGGTTTCTGTTTTTAACAGGCGAATGTCGTCCATTTTATTGTCATTCATTAGTATCCATTTACGAAAAATTACATCAAAAGCAAAGGGAAATTACGTAGTTCGATTACAACTTGTTAGTGAGATAACAGGTTCATGTTCGTTGGTTTAAACTGAAATTATTCGACGTGAATTTAATCTCCATCGTTTGAAGTGCAATTACAGGAAATTCAGTAACACTCAGAACGGGAAAGGGGGATATTTAAAATGAATTATTTTGGAGAGTACTTATGCATTGATAGCAGCACGAATCATTGTACGTGCGCTTTCAAATCAAGTGATAGAACATTTTCATTAAATAGATCGTAATGATATGCTAGTTGCGATAAATTTAAATTTTCAAGGAAAGCAAATATCCCAGATACGATTTATGGTTGATTTTTTCTCTGACGTTACTCACGGATCTTCGTTTTACTTTTTAGAAACGTATTGTTGGGTTGTACTTTTTAGAATCGCTTACATCATTGTCCGAAGTCTTAAACTTCCGTTGCTCGTCGGTACTTAATACAAACAAAACCGTGGAATACACATTTTGTCATATTGTAAAATTATTTACTATTACTCGGTAAAGTGTAACTCAAGAAAACGCATTTTGCACGTTCCAATGTTCACCCTATCGAAATTAAATTCGATGTTGACGTTGCGTCTATTTTACGTTTATTAATAAATTAGAAATGAATACATATGCTACACGGTTATAATACACATGGAATAAACTAAATTCCAAAATGTTTGACCAACGTTGCAGTTTGACCTTAAAAAATTCGTTCGTAATCGCTCATCATATTTTTAATTAACGTAAAAACAATACGTTAAAGTACACGTTGTTTCTCCACTAGGGATAAAATCACCGAAAATCTATTGTGAAAAATTAACAATTCTTATAAATATATATTTAATGGGGAACAAATCGTGCGAGGACAAACGTATATTTTTTAAACCTGCACTATATTCCTACTAAGTTCATGTGTATAAAGAGTTATTATTTTGTGTTTATTGGGTAGTTATGAATCCAATCCTAGGCTCGACTCGTGCCAACTCATCTGACTTCTCGAAAAGCCTTTGGGTAGAATTCGAAAACCTTGGTAAATAATAAATCAGTACTGCATAATTCGCGCTCTTCTAACCATAATGCATAATTCGCGCTCTTCTAACCATAATGCATAATTCGTGCTCTTCCAACAATAATGCATAATTCGTGATCTAACAAAACATGGTTTTCCCGAAGAAGCCAGTTGGACAGAAGAACGTGAAGTTCAACTTCTCTTCGGGGCAAATTAGAACCGATGAGCACTGGAGGGTACCACCTTGCTCCAGCTAGTACATAATTAACTTCGATAAGAAGAAAAATGAAGAAATCCAGAAGCTCTCGAAGTCCTCCGAGTAAGAGTTCTCAATCGTTAGAACTTTACGGCCCTTTAAAATAGAGCCTTATAAATTCATTGCTAAGTGTCAATCTTTTCAAACTTTCAGATAATTACATGTCACTAATTGGAAATTCTCGCATGAGTGCGATTTCCTTACTTTACGGTTGGGAATTCGCAGTGTATGCGATGTTTGAGACTTATATATCTTCTAGTACATTGATAGGCGATCATATCTTTCGATTTGAGAAACAATTAGGTCATTATTTGGCGAATTAAAAATTTGACCAATAAATGACGTCAAAGGAATGAAGATTAACGAAATCAGAAGTTGGAGTTTTTTTTTTAACGTACCTTTAACGTACAATCACGAGTCAAATCCGTGATGGAGTTTCCAGTCCAAACATTAAAATTACAAGTTTGACTCGTGATAAATATAAGAACCGAAGATTAACACAAGTTTTTTGGATCCCAATTCAAGCGCGGTTTCCATTAAAACGGCATTTTACTGCATAAACACATCGATGGCCATTAAAATTGCAACATCAAGAATTGAAAGCAAGATAGTAATCACATTTAAAGAGTTAATGGCTACAGTTCCCATTGGTATACGACTTAATCTATTTCTTGTTAAAAATCCTTGAGATCTCAATAATCTCTTACTTTGACGTAACAATCTTCTTTTACAAAAACTTGACGTACTTATTCTCGCTATTTTTAGGAGTTTTTATTTGAATTTTTACGATCAGTGGCATAAAAATTCAACAGTTTCCAAGAGGAATTGCTGCAAAGTGGCACAGAGGTGCATAAACTCATTTAGCTTTCGGACGAATTCATCTTGTTTTAGCAGTTCTAATTTTTTCCCACGGATGTCAAATCCTTCCCTAATCGCGTTAAAGCGTAACAGATTTTCCCTTTTTTCAGCCGAATCAAGAGTCAATTGTTAAGCCTCGAGAGCCGAATTGAACAGTTCCATAAGTAATTACTCGAGTAATTATTCCAAGTGCGCAGTCCCATTCTTTGGCGAATTCGGATGGACGGACCGTCGTCGGGAGAAGCGCATCCATAAATGTCCGTAGAAGAGGATCGTTCGCCTACTCGACTCGATCGTCAGCCATGGAGCTTCGAGAGACTTGTTCGAAATTAATTTCTCGTTCCCGTGTTCATCGCGTTGAAAGCGGGCCCCGTAGATTGGCTTTCCGTTTTTCCGTTCTTTCCCTCTGCCTCGCACCCAATCGTCCGCGCTCGCTCCCTCTCGATTCCTCCTCTTCTGAACGGAGATAGAAAGCGATAGAGAAATAGCGCGTGCTCGGGTGACATCGACAAATAAATAAATAAGGAGGAAATGCACGCAAGGAGAGTAAAAAGGAAAAGGAGAAGCGCGGAAGATCTTCGGTGGAGTGGCCAGGCCGAAATGTAGAATCTCGGTCCACGTCCTGGAGCACTTCCCAAATCGAAATATTGACCTAGCTGAGAACCTTTAATCGTTCCTTTATTTCGTTCTTACGTGGGTTACGTAAGGTTCCAAATAAGGGCTTGGGAGCTAAACTTCACTAAATTTGTTCATAGGTATTTTAAACAATTGTTATAAGAAATGAAACTTTACGAGTGTCAGGACCTTCCGTGTAGTCTTCACATTCAGATTGTAAAGTCTGAAACAATTCGACACCTCCAGTTCGAAGAAAAGTTCCACGAACGATTAACTCTTCAGATGCCACTTTCACATCCCCTTAAAATACATTTGAAGCCGAAAATTAGAGTGGGATGAAACTTTCGACTCGGGAGCTTCCCACAGGATCCGGCAATATCAATTCAGCCAAGTCGTCGTCTAGGCGGCTTTCAGGCGCTTCCTCGATTGCAGACAGTCCGCTGAACCAGGACTTTCCCTCTCTTCGAGCACAGGATTCGCGCCGTTACTCTCGAAGGAAAGGTTTCGAGGCTCATTTCGGAAGATTCCCCATTTCCGGATCCACCTTCACGACTTCCTGTACCTCCAGTTAGACGCGGAAAAGAGGTCCTGTGAAGATGTATCCCCGGCTCCATGGGCCTGTTCGTTGGTAAGATTGTTTCGATGTGCATAAAAGTCCTCCCAGCGTTTCGAAATACCCAGTCCAGCCACGTTCTTCCTGGGAGAAGCTTCCATCGTACAATTAACCGTGTGGCTTACACCCTACCTGGCTCTCTTGTTTTCGGGAACATAGGATTGGTGTCCTTACCCCTAGACGAGGAACCGTCAAATTTATTTCCTTGGGGCTTCTATCTCCTATTGTATTCGAAAGGGATGTGGAGATTTTCCGGAAATGTTGGGTGAACTCCTTCTGGCTTTTTGATGGGGAAAGGAAAAATAAGGAATATTCTCGTTCTTAAATAATGAACTACACAGGGAACCGTTATTGCTCGAGAGCAGAAGCTTCTTAGAAACTGAAATCTTTTGGAGCTCCTTCTCCACGTGGGGCAAGACTGTGGCAGTATCTTACGATATTAATTTCAGTCCTCGTTAAATGAGCTTGTGATGTAGCTTTAGATGTGCTCCTTCCGTGCAGCTAAGGCTTCGCCTTTCCCAGAACGTGGAGCTTGAGCGGTTCCTTTGAGAAGAGGCTTTGCGGGTCGTTCTGAAACATCCTTTACCATTTAGCGTAATGCGTTTGTTCACTTAACATTTTCTCGTCTTATGATTGCTAAGAAATTTCGAAGAAGTTTTCTTTAAATCTCCTGGACCGGATTTGTCAAAAGTTGGGTTACTTACGTGACTTCAATTTTATATTCCGTTACCTTTCGTTTCTTTAGCGCTCCATCATCAAACTGATTGTTAGTCGTAAAATTGGTTTTATTTTCTTTTCAGTGCCAAATAGGTATATTTTTATTATAAAAGTTAACTGTTTTCATTTTCTTTACAGCTAATTACTATTTACATTCATCTTTGTGTTTCAATATTAATACAAGTTCGATTTGTACAAAGACTAACAATAAGTAACCGCTGCAGACCTCAATGATTCGAGCACTCTGTGGTGTCAACGAAGCTCGAACTACAAAATTTTCTGGTTACAAAAAACTTTAACTTTACGAACCGGAGCGTAACTCCAGCTTAACTGGAGCTTAACTAGAGCTTAACTCGAACTTCTGGGCTAAAGGGTGACGCGAGAACTCAGACGGAGTCCGCGAAGCGAACGACCGAAACTCAATAAACGGCACGGCAAAGTTTAAAAGCCATGTACTAAATCATTAATACAGGGGAGACATCGCGGAAAGTTTCGATTAATTTGAATATGGACGGTCATTTATTCAGCTCCAAAAATGGGCGTGGGAAGGGCAGTTTTGAAAAATTTATCGAGCTGACATAAAGAAATTTTAGATATCTAGCCTGGTGATGCATCGCCATTGGACATATATTAACCCTTAAGATGATATGGGAGGCGATAATACATTTAATTGAGGTTGATTAATTAAAATTCATCCATATCCTTTTTGGATGATAACGTCATTTAAATACTCGAGTGGGAACATAAGCTGGCGCGTCCTGTTCCCGACATTTATATTAATGTTGAAGTCTTTTATAAACTACGTTGAGAATTATACGAACCGAAGCGTTCCATATGTCATTTCAGTAAAGTAATGATGAAGAGATCGACGTAAAACTGTTGAAATCCCGAATTTGACGGGTAAAAGGGCGGATGCTCGAACGTGCGCAACGCGTTTACTGCCTTTAAACGTGTATTCCACTGTTTTGTGTTTATTGTGCAATTCGAGGGGTTATTCTCTCAGGAAATCATAGATTTGAATCATGGAAATCATTGGAAATTGTGGGAAATCACCGACACATTCTCACAATTTTGAAGTCGAACGTTACTTGTTACTGAATCTCATTGTTTATTATATGAGATGAAAGACAATGGGTTCTCAAAGAAGGAATTCGTTTTCATTTATTTCCGAGTGAATAGCCCCTCGAGTAATCTTGGAATTCGGATCGAGGACCGGAGATGTCGGATGCTTATGTTGTCACATGGATACTATTTTGCTATCAGATAATTAATTTGGGTATGCCGAAAGCGAAGGAATGATACGATAGCGTGCTAGAGATAGCGAAATACGTCCTGCTCGCAGGACTCACCCGCGATACCTTGAATACGATAGCATTGACTACGTATTCTAACGATATCAGCAGGTGGATTCGCTATCCACAGGCATTGAAGGTCACTCCAAGCTCGGGTGACAAAGATGGTTTCGGTGGCTAGTCGCTATCCGTAATTCCATTAATCTCTCGATGGTAGAGGCAAAGGAAAACGAGGAGAGGGTCGTCAACCGATGTATCTTAAACATAAAATTAACGATAATTACAGAACCGATCTATTTTACGTTCTTCCAAGGATAAAGGTGACGAACAGTCACTTAGGAACATGGAAAAAAGGGTCAATCCTGCTAGTTTGCAACATGTAAAACTCCCCAAATAACCACTTACGGCGTCAAGGAACTTTGCGTCTAATACATGTACTTACACCCTTATGTTTTTATTTGTAAAGTATCCTCATGAAAAACTGACTCTCAAGATAAGGATCACCTTGACGAAAATAATGAATTGAAGAAGGATAATGTATTATTGAAAAAGAATACCCAATGTATGTAAGTCACCTAAACTGAAATTTACTCTCATGCGTATGTAAATTATTTTTAGGTAACGGAACTGACGTTTGATGGATTTTTTGTTATATCAGTACTCCACGCTGTATAAACCTAAATAGAATAAGCAAATGTGACGGTAAATATGGGAGAGAATAAAAGTGGATTTGGCGTCAGGTCGGAAAGAAATGAAGTGCCGAAGCTTTATTTAACACGTTGACTGCCACGCAAATTTTACATTGATTGCCCATGGCGCCAACATGAATTTTTTATTATGCGTCGCCGGTCACCGGTGACCCCCACGGCGATATAGCTAAATCGAGTGCCGGTCACCGATGACCCTCGTGGCAGTCATTGTGTTAAGCTTGGCGTCATGGAATAGGAATCGATAGCAGATCGACCCGGAGAATGCCTTGGGTCAACTAGGAGTACCTGTTCTAAGGGTACAATCGACGTCTAAGTAACTTATAAGTAGAATCCTCGTTTTCCACAGGAGCTGAGTTCTATACGTACGGTTAAGACACATCCTGGGGAAGGACCAGGTGGCTGGATTGTCCAGGGATAAAGTTCTCTCGCGAACACTGATACGTGACAGTGAAGGCATCTCAGGATTAATTGGGTTCCACCAACGGGACCGAGTAATTTCAAAGAGAATGAGATTAAGACTGGAAAAAAACGTATCCAATGCACGACCACGTTTTATGTGCAGGTCGTGAGAAGACTACGTTTACAACTTCTGAAAACACCTAGATTTGTCGTGGCGAGACGTAAGAAATGCTTTCGTGACCTCACGATTCAGTATTTTGTATGGACTTCGACTGACCTAATATTGATATAGACGTCAAACTAGACGCGGAGAAAATCCTGCATCCAGCAGTTTCTTTTTCCCTTTCTTCTCTTCGAAAATCGAAACTTTTATCAAATGTTATTCATGAATGAACTCGGCCGACTTCATGGGAAGGGTTTTCCAATACGGAGCATATACTCGCATTTGGTCGTACACGTCACTTTGACCATGTCTTCGCATGGATGAACTTCGAAATAGAAATTAGCTAAATGTTTACAAAATGTACGATATTTGTTAAATATATAGAAATTACAAGACTGATGTTTTGTGCTACTAGGGGAAATGGGCTTACTTTTGTATGATGGAAATCCTACTTTAGACCTTTATAATGGTAGATATTTCCATTTCTTCTACTTTTAGGTCTAAATTAAGACTTCGTAAGGACCGCGTTTGGTCTTCCAAAACCTTATATCGAGGGTATTAGTTTGTATTTATATGAATATTAAAATGGAGCTACACATTGGATTGCCCAATAGTAATAAAATGTGGAATAAAAGTCTTCTGCATATTTGTTACGTCCGCAAGGAAAATGTTTGTAGTAAGTAGAAAGAAGAAATTAGAAAATGTTTGTATCCCTTCCACGGCACGGCAACACTTTTCGAGGCACTACGAGTCTTTGCGTGGCTCCAAAAAACGACACTCTGCTTTGTGTAACGACCGAAGGAAAACCTTATATATGTAACTTTGAACGGACTTAACGCGAAAATGCATCCCTCCATACTCTTTATTCTAGCAGACGTCTGTTTTAAAAACACTTAATCAGAGCTACTAGGAGCTGGTCGCGTTCTAGCGTGCAGTGCTAAGAACAATATTATTTTTGTGTATTTTATAAGATGTACCTACAGGATCGAAAGGAGGACAAAGAGTGAGGTAGGACTAAGAGAGGTCTCAGTTTGCGCAGGTTTAAAATAGGGCTAAAATTTCAACTCGGGTATTTTTCATTAGCTAGACACGAAGAGGTCTTGTTTGCTCCACGTGAAATCTACTCGCTGCAGCGAAGAATATTTAAGAGGAAGAATGGAAGGTCTTTAACAATTCAGGAAGATTTTCCCATGTATGGTCTGGAATGCAGAATTTCATCCCATCTCTCATCCCGTTACTGCTGATATACGAGGAAGCGTATGAATTATACAGTATCACTAATTTATGACTGTCTTTCGCTGTAGGAGCTTTCGAGAGCATTATTCGTTGCGAGGAGTTTGCAGCCGGGGCTTCCACTTATACCGAACATGGGACTTGCCCAATTATCTTTAAAGACAAGATTTCGAGTTTCCTTTCAGACCATGCGTTGTTCCCGTTTGTCAAACGAAAATCGTCTGAAGATTCAACGCTGATCAGTGCTCACATTTCACTTTACTCGAGGTGTTAAAAAAAAAAAATAATGCATCTTTACACTTCGTAGTCAGAGCTTCCTCTTCATTTAAAATCGAACGTAGATTCATTCGACCTCAAACTCGAAGGTTCGAAGAAATGGTCACGTTCACTAATAACTTTATCGATTCTTTTACTCCCCCGGTAAACTTTGTTTAATTACTATGTATATTTTAAACTTGGATTGAGGTGAGGTAAAAGTGGCGTCAAAGAGGTCACGTTTATGAAACTTTTCTCCGAACTGTGGAAACCAAATCGTTTCAAACTTTACAATGTGAATATGGAGGCTATAAGGAGGGTCCTGACACCCATGAAATTTCAATTCTTTAAACGTTTTTTATAAATATTTTTAAATTTTTATAAAAGAACGAAATTTTATGGGTGTTGGGACGTTCTTCATGACATCCATATTCACATTTTAAAGTTTGGAATGATTTGGTACACCCAGTTCGGAAAAAAGTTTCATGAATGATTCACCCTTCAGATGCCACTTTCACATTCCCTTAACCATTCCTCGTTAGTCGCATTACTTTTATGGGTAACAACACTCTGCATTTATTTAACACATCGAGTCACCTTTAAATATCTGTTTCTACAACTTTAACATTTTATTCTGACGACATTATGTGG
Source organism: Orussus abietinus (assembly GCF_000612105.2). Lineage (NCBI taxonomy): Eukaryota > Metazoa > Arthropoda > Insecta > Hymenoptera > Orussidae > Orussus > Orussus abietinus. The sequence continues at coordinate 76,644 of NW_019394250.1, forward strand.
TTTCAACACTTTTAAGGACACATGTTGTGTGCACTGCGAAGAAATGAAATTAACTGGAAGGGGTATTCACTCAGGAAACAATGAATTTTAATGCTCGAAGTTACCTGGCAAGCTACCTGGCTCGTCAGCTGGAAATCGCAAGCAGAAATCACTGGAAATTATTGGAAATCACCAAAACGTTGTGACAATTTGAAGGTTTTAACAGGAAATTTTACCTCAACGTCTTGCCACTGGTCCCCCCGAAGCCTATAGCAAGTTAGACACTTTTAAGGCATCAAATCGACGGAAACCATGATCTATCGTCAATTTCGAATTCGGCGCCAATTGTTGGTAAGATTTCAGTGTCGCCTACGCGCTCGCGGTCTGACACCGAAGTCACTGATTCCCCTGTTAACACGCAGCGAGCTGATCGATCGTAGAGAATCACTCTCGAATTGACTCTCGACCCGTTCACAGCTTTTGGAAATTGCGTGCCTTTAATTGTAAATGTAATTAGTAAGTTAATATAAGTGGGAAGACCATTTGGAGCAATCACCGTTTAACAGAGTCGGTGTTCACGTCGGCTACACGTTTCATTTCGTAAGTACTTATACATTCTGTTCAATCTGTTCATTTAATGTTCTTGGAAATTCGGAATCTCCTCCCTTTCGGGTCATCCCGCTTGAACTCTAATTAATTGTTTTTGAGTAATGAAAAAAAGAAAATTGCTTTCGTTAATTTTATTAAAATTAACTGGCACCCAATTCTTTTACGGCTAAGTTTGAGCCCCGACAGCCCTTGACTCTGGTCGATATTCTATATAAAATAAAATTTGAAATAATATAACGTAAATATATTTGTAATAATAAAATTAGGAAAAGAAAGTCCGGTCGCAAGGTCGACTGTCACGTGTTACCGAATCGCAATCTTGTTTATCATATGAAATCAAAGCCAATCGGTTTTCAACGAAGGAAATTGTTTTCACTGACTTCCGAGTGAATAGCTCCTCAAATTAGCTGCTTCGTCCCATTTGTTGTTTACAATTGTCTACGTGCTGTTTCAACTAATTTATAAGTATATTCACTCTTTGACTTAAGCGAATGCCTGTTTTAAAATCATTTCAATTAACTCGCTTGGTGTTCATAACTTAGGTTAGTAAAATTAATACTATGAATTACTTTATAGCTGTGTTTACAAATTTGGGTTTGTTCAATATTGGTACATTTGTTATTGACAGGTATGTTTGGGTTTAGGGAATTATTGATACAGTTATTACATATGTTATTATATAACTCATTGCGTCAATTCACTCACAAATGTATATTTGTGCGTGCAAATCGCAAATTTGTTATTGACAGGTATGTTTGGGTTTAGGTAATTATTGATACAGTAATTACATATGTTATTATATAACTCATTGCGTCAATTCACTCGCAAATGCATATTTGTGCGTGCAAATCGCTTCACCGAGGTCAGGTTTTTAAAAGTGTCTGAACTCTGAAAAGTGTTATCGACTTTTCCACTTCCAACTCTTTAAGTCGATTTTGCGTCATCTGCAGTGACATGGAAATTGTGCTCGTGTTTATTTCTGATATGAGACATGGCAACGTCAGCTTGAGCAGATTCTCATTTAAACACTTCACGTATGTAAGACGGACAATTGTCTCAATTGTCACCAAGAAATCTAGACTGTCATAATTTGGTCAATATTACAAGAACCACACCTACACAAGTTCACAAGACTGAAGTTCTAGAAATAACTTACAAATTTAAAAGTTTTGAGAATATCCATTACACCCGTTGATGAACAGTCCTGCATAATGAAATTTAATGGCATTAACAATTAATAAGTATTTGGGTACATAGTCATAATATTAAGATTGATATTCGATATTATAATACAATTTTAAAGAAACTCTACCGTGGAAAAACAATAGCGGTTGAAAATTATTACCTTTATCTAAACAATAGTCGAAGTAATAACAATATATACTGAATTATAATTTAAAATACACTAGGTACAATTTATTGTGGGTTTTAACTTACTGCATACATTGAACTGCATACAAATACTCGATTGTAGGTACACTGTTAACAAAAATTGAATTTTTATACAATTTTTGTTGGAAGTTTCATTCAGGCATGATACACTAATTTCATAACATTTCCAAACAACGTCGATGATGTGTTATAAATTTAATACATAATTGTATTCATTTTTCAACGGAATCTCACTTACATTACACTTTATTTTGAAGTTTATCATTAATTTGTAATTATTCACTTTTGAGACATGAAATTTATAATTTTACCACAACCTTATGTACCAACAGTGTTTGAATTTTATGAATATTTTTAACAGGGTATTATATACTGTTTAGTTTTCGAGATATACGAGCGCGGAGATAAGCGGTCTCTCGAGATACATCATTTCTGTTATTTACAAGTAACTGAAGAGCAAAGATACGAACATCTGATATTTTACAAAAAAGTGAGTCCAAAGATCGTAGATTACTCCGATTTCAAATTAACCAAGACTTGCAATTATCATAATGTACCAACAAAGTTCTGGAAGGGCAGAGTTCAGTTACCGGTTATCAGAAGTTTCAAGAATTTTCTGCCATGGATTCAGTAATATACCAATTTTATCGAAATTCTATTGAAGATAATTGTATGTAGCACTCTTTCCCATCTAATGCAACTTTAAAGTGATATGAAGATCGCCGAGAAATTTAATCAACGTTGATAAAATAAAATTCATCTATAACTTTTCTGGAAATAACGCCATTTTGAATACGTAAGTGGTATCATAATCTGGCATCCCACGTTACCGACATTTATATGTATATTGCATTCCATTACACTCTATAATGAGAGTTATACGAACTAAGGTACCGCATATATCATTTCAGCAGACTGATTATAAAGAGATGGAAGTAAAAGCGATGAAATTCCTTGGATTCATGATTTTGGGTATTTTAGTCGTCTAACGATGCCATCAATCACGTTTAGCGACAAATTATAAATAAATAGTATAAATCATTGCTCTGAGTGCAGTTACAAAGTACGTGCTCTCGCGGGATATCTGAGAATTTCATTGAACACATTTATAAAACTTTTCTCAGCATTTCCCACATAAATCTGTAATGTTCAGTTTCTATGATGATGTAAATTGTTATGCCTAGAACGTAAAGGCATTCGTTTTAGATTCTAAGCTCCTAAAAGGCGTAAAATATCAATAATGTGTCCTTGTATTACTATTAATGTATTAATGTATTACAATTATTTCGATGCTTCAGAAAGCATTTTCATTTCACCTAAACGCATTTGACATTTTGAAACACATCTCACATTTTGAATATCAAGGTTCCTGTTTATGATCAACCAATGTCCAATCCAACTAATGAATAATTTCGTGTAACTCTACATTGCCAAAAATTGTGGGTCTATGTCCACCTTTCTCTTCATACAGTTTTTGAAAAAATAATCCACGGAATCATTAATTTCCTTTTTGCGGTTTTTGATTACTTACTGTAACTTACATCGCCTTCTAGGAACAATTTTCTCGCCTTCCAATTAATATTTCTTAACTGGGTTTTTTGAATCTTTCAAAAAGTAATCCACGGAATCATTAGTTTCCTTTTCGCGGTTTTGGACTGCAGCTTACATCGCCCTCCTAGGAACGATTTTCTCGCTTTGCAATTAATGTTTCTTAACTGGGTTTTCTGAATCTTTCAAAAAGTAATCCACGGAATCATTAGTTTCCTTTTCGCAGTTTTTGATTATTTGCTGCAGTTTACATCGCTCTCCTAGGAACGATTTTCTCGCCTTGCAATTAATATTTCTTAACTGGGTTTCTTGAATCTTTCATGCTGTACAAATTCGAACAACGTGGAAGACCTCCATGGACAACGATTAGGAAATTTAATTTTGGAGTCCGCATCGTTAGTGATTCGACTTACTCTACTGCTGATTAGTTAATCAGACGATAATTTCAAACGGGGCAATTGGCCTCTCTTTGAGTTTTACGTTCCCTGCGAATTTCCTTCGGCAGAAGTTTGGAGCGCAGCGCGAATGTATAGCCGAAGGTGACGCACTCTGACGAACATCGAGGTGCTCGTTGAGCACATTTAAGCGCTCCCACGAGGCTCGGGTTTAATGGGAGTACTGCGTCTACGTGCCTGTAACGGATTGAGGTCTCCCGTTTGCACGAAGAGATACCGTCGCCTTCTCTCTCTCTCCCTCTGTACCTCCCTCTAGCTCACTTCCTTTATTCCTCCATCACTCTTCGGCGCAGGTACGCACAGGTGCAGCGGGGCTGCGACGCATCCACTAGGCAGGTTACCACCAGGGGTTCCTGGGGTTAGTTCTGCCGATGAACCATGAAATGGCTCCGTTGAACGGGGTTTATGGTCCAGGACTTGTCGCCCAGAATTTCGAAGTGTTTTGACACCGTCTACGACCCACCACCGTACGCAGAGGATGCAATTGGTTGCCTATCTGCTTTTTATTGCGATCGACGACGTAAGAATTATTGCTGACGAATCATTACGGTGACATGAAAGGGTCATTCTCTGTGTCCAAACGTGAGAATATTTATAAAACTTTTCTCAAAACCGAGTGCACGGAATCATTTGAAACTTCAGCACGTGATTATAAACGCCCTAAGGAAGGACGTGATGCGCGAGAAATTTCATTAAAAATAAAAGTTTTTGTTATTTATCTTGGACTAGAACCAAAACTAGGACCACAATACATTTTCTTGTGAAAAGGATTATTAATAGTAAGACTATTATAGTTGCATGTACAAGTACAATAACTTTTTTAATTGTGCAAATTTTCTAATACACGTAGATCTATTTAGTTTAACACGTTTTTAACACGTGTTACTTATTCTAATATAGTCGAAAAAATGTTTTTCTCTTGAAATTTTATTTTTCATAAATTTAAAGCCATATTTAGAGGTTACAACAAAGGAATGACAAACGTTTTGATAGAAAATGTAGTGATCTTTAATTTTGTTTTAGATGCACGTGTTTCTTTTCAATACTTGTAAAGGAGCGATTTTTGTAACCCTGACCTCCTGTAAATAGTTGTTTTGTTATGCCATGACTGGGGATTGTTTCGCCCTTATTTCTTGTACTAAAAGAAAGCAACTCGTGAAAAAATATCCTGATTTAATTACGTTCTAATTTGATCATTTTCGTGTCTACTTTTCCTGGACCGTGACGGATTCGGGATCTTCCCTCGTGAGATGAGGAGTTGGACGAGTGGGTACGGCAGAGGTTGAAGGATTAGTCTGGCCGATGAGCTATGGAAGCCGGTGTATGAAAAGGGTGGTACAGGGGTTGTCGATATTTCAGTGCGAGGATTGCTCATCTCAAAATGTTGAACTAATAGTCCTGGAAATATACCATTCAATATTAGAACAAGGAATAAGTACGAAACAGTCCTTATGCACAGGGCCTCGGGGCAATTGTTCCGGCAAACAAGGTTACGAAAATTGATTTTTTGCGAATATTTAAAAACCACTTGTACCTATGAAAAAATACTTCCAATAAAATTTGAAGAACACTAGGTACTCCACAAACAAGTTCCTCTTCGTTTTTATCGTAAACTCAATCGTCACAATGAAAAGCTAGGTGAAATTGCAGGCTAGTAGCTCATAGGACAAGGCAGTGGCAGTTGCTTAGGTAAGCGGTACTTCGGTATCTCGATCGGACATACGCACATGCCATTTACTTATATTTCCACCCAGACGATTAAGTTTACAACAAAACGGAACATAAACGTTTTTATAAAAAATCTAGTACTCTTCAATTTTGTTTTAGATGCACGTGTTTCTTTCCTATACTTGTAAACGAGGGATTTTCGTAACCCTGACCTATGCCATGCCTGGGGATTGTTTCGCCCTTATTTCTTGTACTAAAAGGAGGCAACTCGTGAAAAGATACTGCTTTAATTACGTTCTAATTTGATCATTTTCGTGTCTACTTTTCCTGGGCCGTGATGGATTCGGGGTCTTCCCTCGTGAGATGAGGAGTTGGACGAGTGGGTACGGCAGAGGTTGAAGGATCAGTCTGGCCGATGAGCTATGGAAGCCGGTGCATCGAAAGGGTGGCACGAGGGTGGTCGGTGTACGAGGTGCGAGCTCGAAATGCTGAACTAGTTTGGGACTGTCCGGGCATCCCGGACTCAGCGGTGCGTAATGGTGCGCAAGTTCGATCGGCAGCCGCGTTCGACAGCGAGGTCCTGCCGTAAGTTACCGACAGAGATCGATCGACTATTATTTGAGTGGTGAAACCGCTGTGGGAAACTCGCGGTCTGTTAAGTGCGCCACGATAATTGGAGAGCGAATCGAGCGAGGGAGGCTGCGAATTAAATGCTTCGATCGTTCTAGGCAGATTCGAGTTTAGAAATCGACGCGTTAAACGGGAGACCGTGTCGAGTTATAGGTAGCCATGACTGGGATGTCGAGGGTATATGTATCGAGGTTTCATTAAACGAACCCATTATTTACGCGATTGGATGGGGTCGGATGAGTCCGATTGAAACAATCGAAAGAGGGTGAAAGATGGCGAATTATAGATCTGCACTCATCCTGGCACCGCACACCGTGTATGTTCCAATGTTCTAGGAACCGGGACGAGAGAAGGAATCCTAGGGGATATTTGTACCTCTTTCTTTTCTTTCGGTGCATGTTTGTATGTACAGTTAAGATCTGAAAGTCATTAAATCTCCTCGGGAGATAGGAGAAAAGCACACAAACACCCTCCATGATCTTTTCTCGGAGATTAGCGGTGAGGGCGCTTTCAAGTTTGAGGGTAGTTCAGTTCGATAAATGTACGATTGAAACATATAACGTAAACTTTTCAAGTTTTGACGTCCCCGTCGACGAAAGGAGGTTAATGTGAGATTCGTGTCTGTATTTGATTTCAATAATTTACATAGGAATATTATAGAGTATCGAATCGTGGTGTGGTTATAGGGCGTGGTGACAGACAAAGGAGTTTATTCCTGAAAATATGAAAACTGGAGTCTTAATTAGCATGGAAACAGAGGAGCATGTTGACGTATAAAATCTCCCAGGAAAGAAGGGAACGTAATTATTTTTCCTTCTTGCTCCTCTGCCGTTTTTTTTATTTTCTCCCCTGTGCCATTTCTCTGAAATTATACATTTTATGTCTACTTTAATGTCTACTTTGCTTGACTTTGATATATTCGTTGCTGGTACCCCCTTGTTCATTTATTGCAGAAGTGACTGTTAAATATTAAATAATTCAGTTCCGCTTCATTTTGCATTTCAATCCAATCTACCAATATCGTTGCATCCGTTAGTAATATGAAATAATAAATTCGCTTAAATAAAACCCCGAAATTTCCTTTGATACCTACGGTTCTGATGTCAATGGTTCAACCCTACATTCTCGTAATCAATGAAGCATCATAGTTGACACACATCGAAAGGCTTTCCGATGTCCCGGCTACATCGCAGTTCCTGTAAGGGCATTGTTAATGGAGGTTCTGGTTGAAGACCCGATTCTACTCTCTGCAGGGTGGAAATTCGAGCTCTAGTACCAGGACGTACTTGTCCAGTTGGAGACTTGCGTAAACCCTGGGTCACGTAATTTCGGTAGGTCATGATTATTGATTTATCCCATGGGCGAATGCGACCCAACTTGTGTGAGTTTCTCTCACACCCTCCTCTTCTCCGTCTCTCTCGTTCTTTTTCTCACTCTTCCCTAGTTACGGAGGGATAGAGGAGCAAACCGTGGAATCTCTGGAGATTAGAACCTCGACCATCGGTATTAAAGGATACATTGGTTACGAAGGGTGGAAAGTGTCGATAGAACTTTGTTGACCCTCTTCGACATTTTTACGTTTTATATCCAGGGATGAACCGGTGCAAGTAAATGCGGTATTTGCTCCATACTTCCATTTCATGTATCATTTCACTATCCATAGTTAATGTTTGCCGTGGTCACGGTAACTAGTTAAATGTGTGAACAATTATAGGATACCTAAATAATATGTTATGCATTTCTACATCCAACTATTAGATCTATCTATTATATCATGTAATATACCACCGAACGCAAGTGTGCCCTTTGATATACCTTCCGTGTTGAGTGGTTTCCGGAAATGCCTAATGTCGGTCTCGAAATCGTGTCAAAGGAATTCACTTTCCATGAGGCCGTGGTTTTGGCGAAATCGCAGCTTTTGAAAGGTGGCAGGACATGTGAGGCAAAATGTACCACTTAGTACACTTCTGGGTCCACACAGGACACTATTCCGAAAAGAGCTTGGAATCGTTAGTCCCGCCGGTGCGCAAGTTCACCTAAATCAAAGGGACGTCGCATGAGTTAAGCTCGCACGCAGTGAGCTTCTACTCTCGAGAATAGCGTTTCTAGCTCGGGATTAAAGCTCTGCTGAGACGAAGGGAGAGAGAGGAGGCGTGGCTAAGATAAAGCGATAGAAGAAGAGGAAAGTCAGTCGCTGCCCTATTTTCCCTCCCAGGGCTTGCGAGGGTTTCCACGAGTACAGCAATAAGTCGAATCCGCAGCTGTTCAGTCGCAGACACGAGTACTCTTCTTTCGAACTAAAGAAGCTCCGGAGGTGCCGTTTCGAGGCAGTGTCAATGCAACCTTTATGAACATTCCTTTCTACGGCAGCATGGAGGTGTACTGGGAATCCTGAATTATTCAAATTCACTTCTAAAGTGAAATGTCTGCTCACTATTTAGAATTTTCAGCCTGTATAGTTTTCCTGTTTCTTATCGGGATCGAGCATTTTTAACCTTGTGTAAGCGTCATGAACGCATGGGAGGATTTGGGGTGCAATACGAGAATTTAACCTGGGAGGCTGAACTTACTTTAACAGATCATGCTATCAATTTGGCCGACATTATCGTAACAATAAATTACTCATTTGGTACTTAAGTAATATAAATAACGCATAACAATGACTCATTATCACGCACCCCGAGAACGCACACGTCATACACATTGATGCACAGTACTACACACCGATTTTACGATCGATCTGTAACTTCTGTTCAGGCGGTACTAAAATGTGCGTGCTAATGTTAGTGCGTACTAAATGTGTATACAATGTTTGTGCGTACTAAATGTATGTACAATGTTTGTGCATACTATATGTGAATTGCACTTTGAGGAGTACATTTCAAAATGTACGAAATGGTAGGTCAAAATTACTAACGCGCGTTTAATCCCGGGGTAAGATATGAAGATGTTAATGAATTCAGTTTCATTTGAACCTCATACATTCATGTCCTTTTTTTGTACGCTTGAAGCCGAAATGAACATTTGACCGAGACTCGGTTAAATCTAAAAAGTCTCGATATTCAAATATTCAATTTTATTCTCAGAAGCCTCTCCTTCGCTCCTGATACTAGGAATATAATTGTATGTCAATTGTTAACATAGATTGTATTATTGAATCTTACATTTTTAAAAAGAAACTTATGACGAATGCCATAATGCAGCAAACTCGTATTTCTAATTGCGTTAAAGAAATGTAACATTATCTGACTAGTGAACGTTTTAACCTTTAACCAGCTAGTGAATGGTTTAATTACGGGGCGCATGAAAGGGTGTTGATTATATGTAAGAAAATGATAACGAGAGAAGAATGTCTGTTTATTTAGTTTCTGCTTCAGGACAGATGAAAAGTATTCAGTTTTCCACAAACGTGGCGATAACTTAAAACCTTTTCTCATTCTTCATTGTAGAAACAACGGGAGAAAATAAGATGCCAGAGAATGTAATGTCTGGTGTATGATCAATTCAAGAATTAAAAGTGTATCACTTACTTTACCCAGACTCCGAAGTTTCAAAAGTTCGTGGCCATTAATAAACTTCCACGAGCATATAGCGGGCGAAAAACTGATCTCGTTTACGTAGGTCTTAGTTAGCTAACTTCGGAGATTTTCTTGCCTTCCCGTTTTTTGTTTCGGTTCCGAACTCCATCATGGCCCAGTAACCCGATGCTCTCTCGTCTTTTCAAACGGAAGTTAACTCAATAGGTGCCGTACAGGTTACTTTCGGCTTTCTCGGCTTTCGAAATCCTACCTTAAATAAGGATAAAATCGCCAAGATAAACAATAGTCAAGGAGTTCAATCGATGGGCGTTCAGTACTGGAGTCACTTTCTTTTAGAAAGTAAATAAATTGTGGGATTGAAATGTCCGCGACCATTGATGAGTACCAGAAATGCCTTCCCCAAATGGGAAAAATACTTAGAATAATTCAATAAAATTGTGATAAAATAAAAATCATAACTTGTGGCATTTAAAGTTGGGTCCGTCAGTACAAAGGAACCATTTCTTTCCTTATCTTGGAGGGTGAAAACAAGAGAGTTACTACGATTCTCGCAATAGAGTATTCGTAATTTTATTCCTGGAAAGAGCAACATGACAATTGTACCGATAACTAAATATGATACATTTCTCTCGTTATTCTGATTAGCCAATTACAATTTCTTATAATTACTATATAACATTACCTGATCTTCTTATTATAAGCGTGCGTCATCCGTTAATCTCTTGTGTTCTCTTAAGAGAAATAAAGTTTTGTTCATTTCTCCTTTTTGAAAATAAAGAGATTGACAGGTATCTAGACACATCCGTATATTAATATCTTTTAAATCCTCTTTCATTTTTACGACCAAACTTAACGTACCACCTTATTATTACCACTTCTTTGTAACCGGGGAATTTTTTATACATAATACGCTTATAAATAAACAGTTAATATCAGAAGGTTGGCATTTGCAAATTTCACTTTACCTCAGTTTTTTCTTGGCTCGCAAAAAATTGGGTTATAGAGGGTTAACTTGTAAGACGCTCCTGTTTGAAACGGTGAGAGTCAAAATGTTTCATTGTTAACTCGCTGATCGGATCGATAAGAGATCTTTCAATCGTAGTTCTTTTACGAGTATGATTCGGGGTGAAATTCCAAGGAAAGTACGCGGAGAAGGAAGCAGGTCTTCTTCATGGCTGACTTGGTTGGCCGAAGTCGAAGGCTTTCTTCCTTTTACGCGTTTTTCTCCGACTCCCGTTTCCTTGTCTTGGCCTGGTAACCTGGTGCCTCCAGTCTTACGAACGGAAGTCTCCGCAAGAACAATTTCCGCAATCTTCAGTGCTCCAATACTTCGTTAAGTGAAAAAATTCTTCTGTCGAGGCGGGGTTTATTCTTAAACCGTTTCAATGTATTTCTTCGTGAAATGGAACATTTCAAAGTGGAAGCAACAAGTCAAAGTCTGGGTTGAGTTACCCCAACGGAAATATTAGGTACCAAAAGTTCTGACAATAGCCAAAAGCTCGGTTGTTTTTATACGCGGAAAAAGAATTATTTGGTTACAGTTACTACGACGACCCTGTTAAAATATTGTGATAATTTGACTCGGCACAACTTCCAGCTAATCACATTAAATGGTAAATGTAATCTTGCCCACTCCTGGATTAACGGATTTACAGCAACGGTAAACGATATTGTAATCTTTGGTATGGTCCGAAATTAAAAACGACGTGTACTTAAAACGTTGGGATGTAAAGAGTCAATGAAATTGCAGGTATATGCTCTCATACTGCATGGTCATCAATTTATGTCAATATGGACATCGAGCACTTTACAATTTTCACCGGGCTCAAAATGTTTGGAAAAAATGGCCAATATGTTCTAATATTGTTCACGTCTCTGTAGGATCGATACAAAAAACCCGTGCGCTTCGAATTTCACGAACTGAAACTTCAATAAAGTCAATCAGTTCTACATATTTCATATTCCCAGAAATGCTAAAAATCTTGACATGCACATTTTCAGAGGTACATGTTTCGGAGTAGATGGTTTAACCCTTTTAGGTAATCACTAGGCACCCTTTGGCTTCTTATGGAAATTTTTCTTACTTCCCGAATAGATATTGAAAACTGCCTTCGCGAATTCTTTCTTAAGTTCCATTTTGATGTTTTTATGCAATAAAGTATTTATAATAAGTAGCATACCCTTGAAATGTTGGTCACAAAAGTTGTAAGTACCGTTGTTTATTTTTTTTAGGGTAGTGTCTAAAACTTTGACACATAACTCGTGAGCACTTAGGAGTTATCCTGACACTCTCGAAATTTTGATTTTTTAACACAAATTTTTGGCTTAGCCCTGACCAGAAGCAAAACAGCGTCGAGCTTTCATATTTCGACCGATATCCAATTATTGAAAGCTCTAATATATAAAGCGAAAGTGTCAGGACAATTGTACGACAATTTAGAACACCGTGGTAATCGGTAAACTCACATTTGAACGGGATAAAGGCAAAAAAGGTGTATTATGCCCTGCTATGCTCTAATTAGGACCTCAGAAATCACGAATCCATAGGATTTCTGGAGTTTTATTTTGATTTCTTTGTCATTATTGTACAAAACAACAGGTGCAGTATACCATTTGGTACAATTCCCAATATAATTCAACACAGCTGTCGATATAAAAAGAAACGTCGGCAACGTAGGTATTTAGAAAAAATAGTCCTTCGATGTGTTTCACTTAATCGTAAGCAACGATACATTTTTTAAAATATTTTATGGACAAATTTTACTTAATAGCGAATATATCAAACGGTCCGAACGAAAAGCTGAACGTGGGGCAAATACGCTCCATGTGGCGAGCAACATCCTAACCGGAAAACATAGCCGCCGTAAAAAAGAATCATGAAATACGACCACTTAGTGCTTCTCCTTTAATACAAGTTCAATTTAACTTGTCCCACATCCGCGATTCACCCTACATATATCTACGAACCTAGACCTGTGAAACCTTAATATCGTAGGAGGATCCGATAACGCATTTCCCGGTGACTATATTCAACTTTAAGGGCCCTCTCCAGGGTTGATGATAAAAATAATAAGGTAACTTTCGGAAAAAAATATATGCTATACGGCATATTAGCTCGAACCTGTCTAGGTACATTAGACCGTATTTGAAGTCCATACGGTCTCTTTTTAAGTAAAGTTTGTAATTGTTCCAGAATTGAATGTAATTTCGGAGGGTCTCAAACAAGGTTTTTCGATAACTGAATAAAGTAGCGGTTTTAGAAGTCTGATATAAAAAAAAAACAAGAAGGTACTTGGTCTAGGTACATGCGAGTACTACAAAGGGAACTAGAGTTGTCTGAAAAATACCGAAGGGAGAAAAGTTTGAATTTTGGGTACCATAAATACAGTTCAGTTTTTAAGTCAGAAATTTTGAAATTTGCCTGGAGTGAAGAATATCTTGTTCTGCACCGATGCACGGCAAAAGTTAAACATCCACGGAATATAATCGTAAACTTTCAGGTGGAATCGATCGCCCGTCAATGTAATTCCAAGAAACACGCGTTTAAGTTCATTCATACATTTCTCGTGCGTATAATGTCATTTATAACACTTACAGCCAATTAGCTACTTCAGCGTATACAGGACATTTTCCTTCACCTCTCGTACAAAAGATCTTTCCGATTTTTGGACAAAAAATCGCTTTGCGCGACCCTCGACATTGGGTCGGTTGCATTAGGGAGAATCATTCGGAGTCTGCAAAGTTACCTGTTCGAAAGGTGTACAAAAGTCAGGTACTCGTGTCCTCGCTCACTCGATACCATCCTGGTTTAGTTGATTTTCTAGGGGATTGGCTCGGAGCGAGTTTCAAGCACGGCCTCACCGCCGGCACCGTCGCTTTTTGCCAGCGAGCCCGGTCGTTCGTCTTATTTGCGCAAGTACAAAGTGCCCCGTGTAAAGCTCAGGGGATCCAGTTATCGGGTGCGGAGAAAAAAGCTTCGATAAAGCTGCAAGATTTATTCCAGGCTCCGGCGAGTCCGGCATCGCGAATCGGCTCTGCGGACCCTAGTCGCACCTTTAATTTCCACGTCGGCCCATTGCTGGACCCACCACTCTCTGGTGATTTTTTCCACTCGACTCGGGATTAATTGCCGCTCGGAGGAGGAGCGCCGATTTCGGGGAATTTACCTCGGATGCCGAGAACATCGATTATATTTATCTTCCTCTTCCTTTTTCTGCCCCCTTTGCGCTCTTTCTCTCTCTCTCGATAAACCGAGCAAGTGGAAATAATGTCGGAGTCTCCGAGCGCCGCCGCTGAGCTTCCCAGAAGAGGTTCCCTTAAGCGAGCTTTCGTTTATCGTGTAAGCTCCGCGTCGGTCGCCAAGTTATTTACGGCGGATGTCTATAGGCCACGACGGCAATGTTTGTACGTTTATTTAGCGAACTCTCGAAATTCTGCAGCCCCGCGGAGGAGTGGAATTTACATTCATCGCTGCGGCAAAATGTCTGCTCCGTCGAAAGGTGGTCGTCAAATGTCGCACCGAATAACACGCATTTGCGGTCCTGGAATTCTCGTCTGGAGAGAAACTTACGATCCATGATTTATGCCAGTCGAGTTTCAGTAAACGGATTATGCTTGTATCTCGATATTATATCTTGGGGGTGACTGATTTGACGTCGATCCGTGGCGTTAGAAAGAGACGCAAACAAGTGCCAGAAGAATCGATCCGATCAGTCGGATCTGATTCACTGTAGAGTAGCTACAACCTTAAACGGTATTGATAACGGGCGTATACGTTTTGGATAAAAGTTTGCTGATAATGAATTATTGCGCCCTTTAAACAATGCTTGAGGAACTAAAATAATACAACGTCAATGTATCTCTGATACACGAACAAACAAAAGTACATTTACTTGTTATTACTTGAAAATATGATACTATTAGCCGAGAGGGTATTCATTTAGGAAATCATGGATTTTAACGTTCGAAATTGTGTGGAAATCAAGCAGAAATGATGGGAAATGTTTGGAAATAACCGAAACACTGTCACGATTTTAAGGTCGAACGTCATCCGTTACCGAATCGCATTGTTATTTATCATGTAAAATCATGATTTGATGAATTCCAAGTGAATGGCTCCTCGCTATTAACGGAGTTTCTGTCCGTCCGCGGTTATTGTTTACACGTCTTCCAGAATTATTCCAAGCGATCTGTGCTTTTCATGTAGAAAATGTGGTGGTATCTTAAATCTACCTAGGATGTCAACCTAGACCAATGTAGGACCTAGATTGAAATGTAACGTTCCCTATGATGGGTCTAATTAAAGTATGTTAAGTGGACTCGATAAAGGAAGAATCGGATAAAACTACGTTCATGCGTGATAAAGTTTAAGTAGATCCTAGCTAGTCACTAACGGAGGATGTCAATACCTAGGATGTCAACCTAGACCAATGTAGGACCTAGATTGAAATGTCATTCCCTATGATAGGTCTAATTAAAGTATGTTAAGTGGACTCGATAAAGGAAGAATCGGATAAAACTACGTTTATGCGTGATAAAGTTTAAGTAGATCCTAGCTAGTCACTAACGGGGAAAGTCTAAATGAAATTGTCCTGGATTAAATCTTAACTTGGCGTTAATCAGAGAAAATTGTCTTAGATGTGCGACCAAGTTCTAACCACGATCTATCTTGGCTGAGAATTCCTATCATGGAAGTCTTAGACTAAACCTACACATACTGTCTGAGATTTCCTAGTCAGTTTCCACGTGGGTTTCTTCTATACATCATTTCACTAGTTTAATACGTCGTCCAACTTTATAACCTATCGTTTGTACCTTTTCTTGACGTTAACGTTGACTCGTGCTCGCAATCTCCTTCGGACACGTTTCGAATAGATCTGGAAATGGTCAGGCAGGTTTAAAGTCTCAAAGGATCTTTGTTGCCTGTGTCTATAGACTTGAATTTCTCTTTTCAAAGTACCTCTTCTTATTTATGTACAGCTTAAAAAATCTACTTTCAACAGTTTTTCCAAAACAGCTGTCACTTTTGTCGTGAACTCTTCAGATATATTCTTTTCAAGCGCGTAGAAAATTCAGACCGTTGGATCATTTGTTCCTATATGCGATTTCATTGTTTTTTGTATGATTGAAACGTCAAACTCTTGTTATTTCCTTCGCTTTATTTGGGCAAATAGAGCTGGATATATAGCATGCGTTTAGAGCTATCGTGTACATATTTACTGCACAGGCATTCGTTAACGATTCTATTCCCTGAAATAGCCAAGCTCACTTGATTTGTGGTTCGAAATAATTGCTTCATCTATTGTTCCTCGGGTGGAATGCACAGATTCGAGAGGCTTGTTATTTATACGAAATGAACACCATTTTGCATTTGCAAAAAAAAGATGGTTCGGCAATTGGGTCGGAGAGCTGTCATTTTATGCATGAAACAGAGATGTCTGTACACTCTTCACTGTATATTTAATAGAGTACTCAAAACAGAGTTTTCACGAAGAAATTTAATTATCCTCAATAAATAAACAACTTTAGATACGGTTTTAGGATCTCGAGGGTGATCTAACCGTTTAAAGAAAGTCTTACAATAGTCCAGTACGGCATCTTATCCGAAAAGATCACAAGTGGTACTTCCAACATCGCTGATAGCTCCAACACTCTTATCATAGGTCAAGGACTCTAGTGTCTTCTAGTGCTGCTCCATAGCAGTGGTTCTTAACCTTTCCAAAGTCACGGAATGCTTTTTACAATAAGGAAATTATCCAAACTACTAAATTCATAAAAATAGTGATGACCAACACTTTAGTCTGTCTGGGTTGCATATAAAATTCGTGATAAATAATATACAGTCGATGTACGTAACGAAACTTATTCTATCTTATTGTACTATTTGCACAAAAAATATGCGGAGCATCGGTGACAAGTTTACAAATCATCAGTTAAGAACCCCAGCTCTTCAGTCTCATTTTTTAGATCCGACAGGCACGTTATTGCAATGTACTCAAATATGTAATAATCTGTGCGCAGTCAAGCAAGGTTGTAATGTTATGCCGCAGTGTGGTTAGTTTTTTCTAAAAAAATATCTCCCCTCCCTGATTACGCGTATAGTTTATTGAGATAGAGCATAATAGATGTAGACAGAAATTAACTTCGGGTACTGAGTTCCGAAGGGATTGGAGGTCATAGAGGATTGGAGAGAAGAAAAAGATTCTCGTAGTGCCAGACACAATAGTTTCTTTTCATGATCACCGGATTCTGTTCCCGCAAACGGTGAGCTCTTATCTCATGGCTTTCAAAACACGCGACGTACACTTTCTACCGTCCGATAAGAAGTTTCACTTCAAAAAATTCCCTGAGTGTACGGGATACCACACGATCGGTATATTAATAAAGGAACCACGACAGAATTTGGTTCGTTGCACATGCACAAGATATTTGCGGAGGAGGGAAAAATCGTCGCGAAAAAGCCGCGAAATAAACGTAGACGACCCAACAGCAATTGTCTACTCGACGAAAGGAGCTAAAAAAGCGTAGCTCCGCGGAGAAGGATCTATACTTTGGAAAAACCGCCAATTGGTTGAGACGAAGGACGCTAAGTGAAATCTTTGCTACGATTGGAGAACCAGAAGAATAGGATCGCAGAGAAATAGAAGACGACGCCAAAGAAGGTTCGAAGCAGTTCCTTTCCGCGAAGAAACGTCATTTTAGACTCGGGTACAAAGAGTAGAGTTCCGTGGAGCGCTGAAATAAATCGTTAGGCTGCTGAGAAACTTTTTCGGAAAGCCTGAAAAAATGTCGAGTCGCATTTTTCGCGTAGAAGACATTTTTTAGGAAACTTTTCGTCTCGCTTCGGGTCATAAAATATCCGCGTGCCGCCCTACCCGTTCACGCAGGACTCTGGTCCAATTAAAAAAAAGTACCACTCTTTAAATTGTATTATGGATACGATTCACAATTTGGATCAGGTGCGAGCGTACGTCATTGTTGCTAAAAGACATAACATAAAGTAATTGCGCCAGGCAGCACCCGTTGAACGGTCGTACGGTCGACAATTCAGAATGCATCCGTGCTAATCCGAGGTCGACATGTTAGGGGATCAACTGTGCCTAATCCGAGAAGGTCAAGCACTTAATACCTCGTAAAAGATACGACGAGGGATCGATAGGTCGCAGGGTGGAGGCAAGTTCCTCGTCTGCCGCAGTAGCTGGTTAGACGGAAAAGAAGCCCGTTAAACTTGGGCGAACGGAAAAATAATAATAAGGTTCGAGCAATTACGGGGTTGCATTACTTTTCTTAATACTCTATTGTCCGTGACATTAATCCCGGCGGAATAACTGTGTCTTTACGAGGATAATCCCGAAATGAGCGGGAAAAGGTGGTCGACGAGCTCGGGGAGAAGACGCGGATGGCCCGCCATTTTTTCTGCCCTCGTTACCTTTTACGACGTTTCAGCGCTGAGATTAATAAATGCCGGCAGAAGAATAGCTACCGTCAAGAAAGGAAGCTTTTACTATTCGCGAAACGGTGGGGTACAAGGTTGGTGCTGATGTATACAAGGTGTTGCGTCGGCAAGGAAACTGCTTCTCTCAGCGTTTCTTTAGATAATATGTGCGCAAGAATATTCTGCACAGGCAAAATCACGGGAAATTCGGAATTTCGATCAGGTTTCGCATCGATATTACGTTACACGTTAATATGAGGAAATGTTCGGGATTAAATACAATAATGCGAGCAACATATTACTCGCATTATTTAATATAAACGAATGTAGAAACTACTTGGGCGAAAATATTCCCTATAAGGGAAATAACGAGAATTCTGAATTTGAAATCGGTTTTATATATCAACGCCGCATTCACCATATCGACAAATGTGTAAGATTAAATAGGGCGACCAACGTGTTATCATTTAATGCGAAGGAATTCATTAGTTTAATATGATATTGCGGATTTTAATCGTCATCTTTAGCTAATAGAAAATACACGTCCGGGAATACACAGGCAGATCTCAAAGAATCTTGGTTTCGCAACATCAATGTTATGTTCACTATTCACAGGAGCCAGAGTTTGAGACTGTGTAATGTAATCCGTTATTATTTAATGTAAACTAATGTTGAAAATCCTTGCGCCAAAATATCCTACTCAGATACAATCGCGATCAATCCTGGATTTGGATTTACCTTCGTATGTTAATGCCACATTCACTATACCGGTAAAAGCTTAAGAATCAATAGTACAAGTAATGCGTTATTATTTAATACGAACGGATTTAGAAAAATTTTGCGCAGGAATAATCTGCGTTGATTGAATTTCGGAGCAAATTTTGAATTTGCATCCGACTGCGCAATATCGACGTTACGTTTACCATTAATACGGGCAAAAGTTTAGGACTAAATTGTGCGAGTAGTATGTTATTATTTAATGTGAAAAAATGCATTGGGTTGATTAATACCAAGTTTCGGGTTTTAATCGTCTTTAACTCATAGAGAATACTTTTCCAAAAATACTCAGAAGAGAGAGAGTTAGGGAAAATCCTTAACTAGGATTCGGCGATATTAACGTCAGGTTCACTATTAACACTGGCAAAAGTCCTGGATTAAATAGCGCGATTAATGTGCTATTATTTAATTCGAAAATCGAGCTTTTCAATGCGTTGAGCCGTATTGCATATATCCTATGAAAGCCGAAGCACTCGTTCCCACTCAAAGCGCCAAAGTTAGGAATGTCAAATTACCTACGTTCTCGATTGCCGTAAATTTATCCAAGAGAACACCAATTTTCGACGGTATTATCAACGTGACATATTTATAATAAATTTAACGCTCGGTGAGACTTTCACGCACTTTGAGCGATTTAACCTGCAATATACTAAAATGTGCGACATATGATCACATTTCAACATATCTTTATTTATAACCACCTTTAAAGGTGGTCACATGCGTAACGAGAAATCATTGCGATAAATCTGTGCAATCCGATATGTACTAATTTAACCTGTCATCGCTAAAAAAAAATCACTAGTTATTGTTATTCAAAAATTGATTGATATGCGGCTCAAACATGAAACTTATTGCTATTTTTACATGTCAAAAATCGTTTAGCACCTAAAAATATTCTTTCGCTAACAAGGTAGATTAACAATGTAAGTTGTGTCATGCGCACAGTTACAACACTATCGTAATTTTAGAATAAAGAGAACAATTGTTTCTTGATCCAGGCAAACTAAATGTACATGTTTAAATTATTCAAGTTTCATTAAAGTGTTCACAGTACTTATTATATTAATATTGCATATACTAGCGTGTTGCTAATTATATGTACGATGTTATTCTAATATCACAAATTTCTCAGCGTTTTTTGAGGTTGTCAGATCCAAGTAACTGATCTGTGCAGATTTAAACTATGTTTGGATGTCACGTTACCACTGTAGAAGAATTCGATTTAACTGTACAGGCCACAAATCGTTTCGATTTATCGTCACATGTAGCCACCTCCCATGTCAGCTTTTATTTGCATTTGTTAGGCACTGAAATTAATTATATGCAGCTATACAATGACCCTAGATTTCTTGCATCTTACAAGCTGGGTGTATTATCATTGCAGAAGCTTAGGGATGTGAGGGAATTTCTCATGCTCGAAAATTGGTTTCCAGAATATTGGCAACTGCGAAATGAAGGTTCTATCGAACAGCCGTGCCTGATAAGGCTTAAGCATTCTTGGTATCTCAAGCATCTCAAAGCAGACTCGGTGCAACCATGCTCGACACTAGTGCGTATAGTAATTATAGAGATAGCTGATTGGTTCTAAGTGTACCGAACCTTGTTAGGGAATGAAACCATTGATAATTTGTTTATACATTTCAATACGTCATGTGTAAGATCTTCGAATGGGCTATAATTGCACTCAAAGTACTTAACCATTCATGATCTTGACTTCAACCAAAATTGGAATGTGCTCAGTTTCGACTCGATATAATCATTTTGAGGCTTTACGCCACTTAGTCGATATAATTCTTCATTAACGGCATTTATTAAGTCATATTTTATAGCAATCCTTTAATATCGCACTAAACTTGTCTGTAGCCAAAGTGCATAAAATGGTAACTACTTCAAATAGCCTGATTTTTATCGACCATATATCATTTCACACATAAATTGTGCAATTAAATTCCATAAAAGTTTGAACACTTTAAGCAATCTGATTTTTTTTCTTACGTGTTCTATCACTTCGTTCGAATATCCAAGTGAGTTATTTCCAATCATTTTTAGATGAACCTCATTTGCAATCTATTAATTCTAATTGGAATAATATTTGTTTGAGTAATTTTTGTTTAATTCTTGAACGCATCCTTTTTGTCTTACTGCGGAATAAAATTACTTGTTACGTCTAAACTGTTTCCTTGAAATATTATATATATTTAGTGTTTCTCTTAAGAATTTTTTGTTTGGGCGCTGTCATCAAAGAGGGTCATCATAAAACATCTTCCCGGCAATGTGCGCTTCTTTCCTTTCCTGGCATTATGTAATTTACATTTGCTACGTGTACGCGATAGTCGATAATCCATAACACTTTGCCAGGGTGTATTGCTAGAGCGAACAGCGTGAATCATGCCCCGGATTAGCCTCGTATTTTAACATTTGTCTTGTTGACCACGCCACGTTCGTGCGCGGTTGGGAATTCTGTATCCGTATAATCGATCTCGACGCGTGAACAATGTGACAATGGTGATGCGTTACCATGGTAGTTACTCGAAGAGAGGACCGTAATATTTTTCGGTGGAGGGCAGAATGCCGGCCACCACTCCGGTGATCGTTTGCGGACATGCGTTTCGTTGGTGAGATCAACGAGCCCACATTTGACGACACCCTGTGGAGATATATACAATACTAGAATTTGTTTGGTCCATTTCGAAGCTGAACACGAATTTCGGGGTACAACGTATGTACTAAGCTGATAGAACTCTTACGGATCAATAAGAGAGGCTGATTCCTACGTAAAAATAATAATAAAACACCGAGTGGGACCAAATTACGCCAAACTCAGGTGGTGATTGGATCCAGATGATTACACCAATACTAGAATTTGTTTGGTCCATTTCGAAGCTGAACACGAATTTCGGGGTCCAACGTATGTAGCTGATGGAACTCTTACGGATCAATAAGGGAGGCTGGTTCCTAAGTAAAAATAATAATAAAACACCGAGTGGGACCAAATTACGCCAAACTCAGGTGGTGATTGGATTCAGATGATTACACTAATACTAGAACTTGTTTGGTTCGAAACTGAACATGAATTTTGAGGTCCAACGTATGTATGAAGCTGATGGAACCCTTATGGACCAATAAGATCGCGGGGTTGTTTTCCGAGTAAAATTAAAAACAAAACCCCGATTTGGACCAAATGATGCCAAACTTAGGTGATTGGATCCAGGTGATTACCCTCGATTAGGAC
Source organism: Orussus abietinus (assembly GCF_000612105.2). Lineage (NCBI taxonomy): Eukaryota > Metazoa > Arthropoda > Insecta > Hymenoptera > Orussidae > Orussus > Orussus abietinus. The sequence goes on from NW_019394250.1 coordinate 98,907, forward strand.
TTGACAAAAACGGGTATTGCTGCCCTGTAAGTAGTGCTCTAGTTAAGATCTGACTTGGGATATGCAATACAATGCATGTCGTGTACTCTACTCTCATGACTTTTCTGGACGAAGTTTCATTGGAGATTGGCTCACCATGACTTTCTCGCACAGCTTAAGAGCAATTTTATGGGCAAGAACAAACATTTTCGAAAACGAGAACAGTGTAGTCATGAATGTTCATATACACATAAATGCTCACACTAAACACAACTGCAGATAGAAGGTTCACGAGGTTTAAGGGTCGAGGAATGTGTTTTAAATGGTCCTTTCACTATTATTAAATTATTATTTATATAATAGGAAGCATTGAGGAGCGTATGAAAGCATAAATAATTTTATCAATTTGTGCAATAGATACTCAGGTTCCCGGTTATTGGACAACGGAAAAATGTTTGGTTATTGGCATAAGGGTTAACGCGACACAAAACTGCTTCGTCGTTTTTCATCAAACATTACGCATTCACGATTAATGTTTGGACTTTGCTCATATCTGGTGGCTACAGTTTTATCCTGATTTTAGTGTAACACGTAAATTCACAAAAGAATATCCTGTTACATTTCCAATGGTAGTCGCGTAAGGAGTATTGTTGGTATTGGAATACACATTGCACTAAAGGGCAAAGTTCTACATGCTTTGAGGTAGGGCATTCTCAACTTACCACACATATCATAGGGTCAAATATGACACCGCAGCAGACAGGCCAGGCGTTACCGTGAATATCCACCATGCAGAGCGTTGCTTTTTCAAGTATTCCAAACTCAAATATAAGCTGACAATATTCCATGCTTAACTGTAAACATAGTGCATCAATTTATCCTGCATAAAGTGACAGGATTCTCGGTTCGCGGTGGAAGTCGAGGTGTATGGCGAAAGTTTGACCATCAGGAGATAGCAAAGCTCGAATATTAACGAAGCCATGTCAGGGGTTTGAAGAACGACCGAGAGGCTCTGCATCAACCCATGCAATTCTAGGGATTTGATGTGGTAGCTGGTTCGATGTTTGTTCGGAAACCGAGCCAATGTTCACACGAGATCCAAGTCGAAACTTGTGGGCGACGCATGACTAGTAACTAGATCCGGGCTCGAATTATCATAAAGTTGCTCATTTGCGCATATGTCATTGCGTTCCATTTGTCACAATGTCGCACGTGCATCGTGTTGATCATTTCTCACGTGCAGGATACAGAACTGCATTTTCGAGGATTTCGACTTTAAGTGATACATAATGGTCGTGATTCTTACTGTACCGATAGTTTTAACTGTTGGCAATCCACATATTACTCGCATCATTATGTTACCTTCATTAGGTATCAATGTTTTAGCAGTCAATGTGTTAGCAACGTCCACTTGTGCGCAAGTTGACGAGGAGTACTTTGCTTGGTTTGAGGCGAAAACGCATGTACACGGTTGAAATTTATTCACCTAGCTTTAGCAGGTTCCAAATATTAACAACACATATTGAAAGTTTGTTGAACAGCGATTCAGATATCTGGTTTAACGGATTCAGTGGGGGCACGTCAGATATGGTGTTTACTTCATAGTTCAATACCAAGATCAGTGCTTGCATTAGTTCAGTCCAAAGCTTAGAATTTGTTGGTTGATTTGCAATTACTATGTTCAAATTATCATATAGACGCGATGTCATGGCACATATGTAGTACCGTCCTGTTTGGCGAAGTAATACATAGCCACGTGTTTATCATTGTCAGGCATCAGAACGCGTTTCGGGTGAAAAGACCCTTCGCTATATATATATTTATTTTAAAATTGTTACTTATTAATTAACAAGAAAAATTGAATTCATCAGTTTGTACAAACTTAATCCAAGGATTAAGCGTGCACTAGTTAGATTTAAAACCTAGTGTTTGTTTCCAAAATGTTAAAATGCTACAAAAAAAGGACAAAGCGCATTACGAAGTAGGTACATATCCAATATAGTCGGTACATATTGTAAGTCAAAGAATGAATTTCTTCTTCACAGCAAGCATTTTTATGTCTAGGACCTCAAATGGCTCTGTGTGCCAGCTATGTTACATCTGCAGAAGTGTGTCAGGTAATGAGTGTGTTGTGTAAGATTAATGAGTATGAAATAATCTCAACGGCAAGAGAGATCAATGTCACTCTTTTACATCATACGTAAATTCTATTCATGTATTAAAATGATATTATTACTTATCTCATTGCCACTTCGAACAGTGTTGCAAATGACTTCATGCATATGCATGTATGTACATGCACATTTGGCGTGATACTCTCCACAGTAAATTTTGTGACACATCTCGAACAAGTATCTGGTCGGGAATATTATCAATCTGATTAGATTTATATTATCATACCGTAAATTACTGATCAAGGGAATTTTATTTATAAGAGGTAAAAATTAGAATTGACGTACTCTGTTACACATCATACTGGCGTGAAATATACATCTGAATCGAATCACGGGTAATGGATCATGAACTTCAAAATGAACTTTTTCCAATTTCTTCTTGTCCCGTTAATGAAAACAACATTGCTGATATAGTTAAATTCTAATTATCGAAATATCTTTAAAATATTCTGTTATGTAATTTTACCACATATACGATACATGCCGTTCGTGTAAGTCCTGGATATTTTCCTCTTTAAACTCGCGTTTTGATGTAGCTTAACTGTTTGATGGCCAATATTGATACTCAGAAAATACCGTGGGCGAATCAAACAGCAATGCAATCTACCTTCAAACTGCAATGCAATAATTAGTAACGGGTCTCTACAGTGCACGTTCATATTCCACCGTTGGATTTCGGCTCATATCAGATTGAATTCCGTTGTGTACGTGCACAAATATCAATAAATTAGACATCACACATTTAACCCGAAAATTCATAAATGATCAGAATTTCAACGTCAATACCGAGAACACATTTTTGCGCGTATTCTATCGTTTTATTCCGATCATACTCATTTATTTGAACATCGAACGGACGATGTGAATTGCATTACTACGGCTCAATTTACAAGCACAAAAAACAACCCTTGAATTTCCCAAATTTCAATCTTCACGCAGTTGAAGAACTCTAATAAACTTATGAATATATTAAGATGATCTGGGCGCCACCGAGAAATTTAATTGATGTCAGAAGACAAGAATTCTTCTAACTGATGTATCGTTACGATGATGACATCGAAAACCATCCGCCGTATTACCGACATTGATGTTTATGTTCACGGATGTGCTGAATTACACTGAGTATTGTATGTAATGCCGCACTTTATATGTATGTCGTTTCAGTAGACCGATTGTGATGAGATCGAAGTAAATCAAGAAATCCCTTGAATTCATGATTTCAATACTCTACTCGACTACAACCCCATCAGTTGCATTTACCCACATACATATATGTACATTTTGGATCTGAAAGGTCTTACAGAGCACATGTTGCTTATGAAGTACCCCAGAATTTCACTGCACGCATTTAAAACCACTTTTATATCACCTTAAGTCCTAGGAGTCCGATTTCTTGATTTCCAACTATAAACGTCTAACCGAAAATCGAAAACACGAAAGAAATTCGGACTTATCATTGGGGCTGAAAAACTGATAATTGATGCGTTTTTATTTAGGTGTGTGAGATTAACTCTCCTAATACATGTGTACACACAGCAAATGTCGTAACCAAAGATGAAATAAAATGCGGAATGCCGGATCTGAACATCGGTAGACATTATTGAGAGTCTTATCAAAGTGGTGCAGGCGGCAATGTTTCCTGTCATGTCATTCTAGAAATTAACCCTTTGCGGACGAGACTGTTCCTTTCTAAAGGCCTATGGGCGGCTATTTGGCGACATTCGTCCGCAAAGGGTTAAACGGTCGTATTGCATCGCCATTCGTGTGGTGATCATCGACAATCATAGGCTCGTAAACGGTAACGAGCGCTGTAATGCATCTGGTAAAATAGATTATGGAGAGCTCTCACGTAGGTTATTGACCCTTAATCACCTCTACGGGTGGCCGCAGCCCTCTGGATTTGATTATCTTGTCAAAGGTCCTCATCGACAGGGGGTTAAGTTCTTCGCACCGGAGGGATGACGCGAAGAGGCGGCGCGTTAATACGCTTCGTGCCCGAGGGAAGTCAATATTCTTCCGATACCATAAAAGCGGATCTACTTTGCGTTAATTGAGTGTGCTCTAACGAGAGTGAGGAGTTAATAAAAAGAGTTTGATTATCGACTCGTTCCTACCGTGGAAGAGAAATTTTACTCGTTATTCGTATCCTTATTTAAACCGCACAATATGTATGTAGAGGCTATAAGGAAGGTTCCAACGTCCATGAAATTTCCATTTTAAGATAATTTGTTTATAAATATTGAGAAATTGGTACACTCAATTCGGAGAATACTTTCACGAACAATTGACCCCTCAGATGCCAATTTCACATCCCCTTGATGTTGAAGCTGATTATTGCGAATAGTGGAACGGTTGATCATTTCTCTCTTATATCTACACAAAATAATATTCGTACCAATGACAGGTCTATAAGAAAAACGTAGAATGAGGTCTGATAAGCCGTGGAATGGTTCAGAATGGATTCGATCGGTGTAGTGTAGCCGTGGCCTTACCCCACCACAATTATTCCAGCGCGGTGGACAAAAATACTCCAACAATGTCTCGGTCGACGAAATTCTGTAGAAATGCCGATATGGTTGCCCTGATTAAATTACTGCATTGTACTAATAATTACCCGACCACAATGATTACATCACCCGGGTAATATCATTAAATATTTCACCTCGACCGCATTTGCGTGCCTTCCAACGGTTCCATTTCCACGCGATACATCGTTCGATGATAAAATATATGAATTCCACGTGATTTAGGAGATGACCCTCAAATTCCGCCGTTTCGCATGGAACGTCACAAAGGCCTGAGCCATGAATTACGGACATTAACGACGCGCTTTCATGTCGGAATGTGCGTGGCAAGAGGTTCCGTTTGCGACGGGGGACAAATACAGGAGAGGATAAAAAAATTCGATTATTATCGAATCCTGCGACCTCGGACTGCCGGGACGCTCGGAGATTCCTGGGTGCTTCGTCTGTCCAAGTCCCGGTGAAGATGTAAGAAGCGGTCGCTTGATTAATGGAGATACGTCGGCGTCCACCTTGTTTTCTTTCGCGAGCTCCTAAACTTCTTGCATCTTTGCGGTTGTTCCTCGTTTGCGGCCGAAATGACGCACGGTTAATTTTATGCCTTTAAGCTGCGATCCGCATCCGTAATAAAGTCGTAGTTTTCTTCCATCCGGCCGTCTCCGAGGAATCCCATGAGCTTTGGCCCTGATGGTCGACTGATGGATGAGCCGACTCCCCGAACTTCATTATCTTCCCTAATCCCGCAGTCATGAGATTTTTTTTCCACGAGGGGACCGGAAGGCAGTGAAGTGACCGTCCGAGGAGGATTTTGCGAATCTTTTTGTTATCACGGAAGCTCGGTATGCCCACCAGAGTCGAAGTATTAGCTTTACTTTGAGCCTGCGTAACCTTCCTAAGAGCTCTTATAGTTCTATTTAATTTTCTGCATCCTAGTTTCGATCTCAAATGTCCCAATTAAGCAGTAAATTGCGTTCGACGTGTATACACGTCGGTAATCCGTATCCAATTAACAGGTTAAGGGGGTGTGAAAGTGGCATCTGAGGAGCTGATCGTTTACGAAATTTTTCTCCGAACTGGGCGTAGCGAATCGTTTCGAACTTTATAACGTGAATGTGGAGGCTATAAGGAAGATTCTGACCCCCATGGGGTTCCATTTTTTATAAACAATTTTTAAAATATCTATGAACAAATTTTGAAAAACCTTGAAATTTCATGGGTGTCAGGACGTTCCTTACAGCTTCCATATTCACCTTGCAAAATTTGAAACAATTGGGTATATCCAGTTCGGAGAAAAGTTTCATTAACGAGACCCTTCAACCACCCCTTTCACATGGCCTTAATACAAATCAAGTCCTAATTGAGACCTTCATGACTTCCACATCGGTGTCGATCGTTTTTGAAATTCGAGACTGATCCTCTTATGTCTTTGTCTCAAACTAAAAATTCTAGTTTAAACTCTTGTAATTTGCTACGTTAAGTTGAGAAATTTCGAAGTCGTACTTTAGTCCCGCTGCGTCCGACTTTAAATACAAAGATTAATTCCTTAGTATTTTATTTATTAAAAATTAATAACTAAATAAGTGAAAGTTTAAGATTAAAAAGAGAAGGTAAATTAAACTCATGAATATAATGTGCGGAAAAATTTTACTCCAGTTTTTTTTTAATTAACGGGTAGTCTAATGTATACTTTATTTGCTTCATTGCTAATATTTGTATGAGTACAAATTGATACACCTACTTCAGGCCTAAATGGAATCCTACTTTAGGCCTGAATGTAGAAGAAATGGAAATATCTACCATTTTTAAGATTCAATTAAGGTAGGACCTCGATTGTACGGAATAATCTTCTTTAAATACTCTTGTAATAAATTAAATGTTTACAGGAGATTTTCCGTAGGATCCAAATTTCGACTCGAGTATCCTACATGCTCTAATTAGGAGTAACGAGGCGTACATACTCTATCGATAATAAGCTTCGTATATGCCTTTTATAGGGGAAGGTTTACATGTTTCGGGCGTCTAGCTTGTTTTCCTTTTGCTTTCTCGTATCCTATCCACAGGTTCCTGACGTCGAGAACATCTTATCCGGAGCTTCGGATCCTTATTCGCAGCTTTATGTTACAAAAAACGATTAAAATCATGTAGTTGTTATAAAAAATATCGTATGCGCTAAGGGAAAGTGGACTTTTCACGAGAGTAACTTTTCCAGGACGAGTCATAGCGAACACGATCCAAAGAAGAGTGCAGGAGTAGAAGACGATTACCGAAAAAAAAAACAAAAAAAGCACGACGAAACAAAAGTTCCTCTTCTGCCCCTTGGTATATAATAAAACTTCGAACAGAAATGTAAAATTACAATATTTTTAAACATTGATCCTCAGTTGAAATGTCACATTTACGCTAAAACAGAGAAATTAATAAATATGGAAATGTGATTCGAGGATAAATAGATTCAACGAGGCGATTAACGTGTTCTTAACAAGTATGACAAATATTTCATGATTACGAATATTTGTGATACGAATTTTAGAAGTAAACATGTTTCTCTATCCGTAATATAAGTTAGCTACATTAAAAGTTTAATTGACAGCGTTCCATAGGAAATGCTCGACCTACGTCACGGTGTTCTTGAGGGCGAATTATCGCCAACTTGGAAAATGAATATCTTAATGAACTCGCGTCCGTATAATCGGCGTCTTGCCGTGCGGCAATAAACAAGTTAAATTGCGGGAAAGTCATCTCAAAACTACATTAAATTTTGCAAAACTTTCCGAATTCACGGTGAAGCCCGTCGTGGATACAGTGGAATCGCGGTCGACGTTCAGCCGGTGAACTTTTGCAGGAAGTTCGAGAGGTTACTCTCGTTTTGAAACTGTAAATTACGGAACGATTGCCAACTGGCGTGTTTACATACTCCGTCTAGTCGGCGCAACTACGGTAATTATCGTACATGCGGTGCAGGTAACTATGATGTAGGTACTGTGAAACATGAGATTCAAGGCGTGCACATAAAGGAACGAACCCTTTTTTGTAGGACTAAAGTCAATAGACTAGTCGATTGGATCGTTAAACAAAAAAGTGTTGTCATTTTGTAACACTTATTGGACGTTTCGTTCAGATACAGTTTACTCATTTTATAACATATTTAAAATGAAGTTTATAACAGATATTATAAATTTAGAGCACAAATGTATTGATTTCCTGCACAATTTCAGAACACTACAGTTTGTTATAACATTAGAAATTTAATTAGAAATTTATAGTAGATGAGTACTGATATACTTTTAAGGTATCAAATTTATAATTTCATTACGACCTTGTGTACTAAATGTATATAAATTTTATCAATATTTTTAACAGCGGGATACAATGAAAAAAATGACTGAATTTACAATGTAAACGAGAGAAACCATGAATCTAATTGAACGATAACGGATTTCACGGAAGGTACATCGAAGGTGCAATTTCACGAAATGCTGATATCAACATCTTTTTGTCATCGTTATTTTTGTGCGATTCGTCGCGGTACAAAAGGTCGTCCGACGTTTCTGAATAATCCCATTATGCAAATTTTTGTTTGCCTTCTGCATATGACAGCATCTCCGCAGATATATCACCCCTCCTTGGGAAAGCCCTATACAAAATGGCAGAATTTGAAATCTCCATATTTTTCTATAGCGTTGATCCAACGTTTGGGGTACTGTTCCTAAAAACGCATACCTCCGATTAATTTGAAACTTCATATACCTATGTATTTTGACACTGGTGACAAATGTGACCGGGAAACTTGGGGCAAATATTATCTTCAAGGTGAAAATGATCGTTAACAATTTTTGCAAAGTTCCAAAACAAGTATTCCATATTTTGAGAATGGAATACTGATTCGTTTATTGTAGGACACGACTCGATCGACGAGTTAGTATACGTCCCCACGTTTGAAGCACTTGAACGGCCCTTCTTAAAAAACGTTTAGCTTCCTCCCATAAATACATCGACTAGCTCCGAAGTTCCACAACGTCAATTTGGCATACATTGTGAGTGAACGATTCGACCATATTCAGCTCAAAGAGAAATTTGGAGATTTAATCAAAACTTTAGACGCAAATATGAGGCTGCCAAGTGCATTTGGGTTCAATATGTCGCGAGGTTGGAAAACCGATGGCCAAATGGGGCAGTCGGCCTGGAACGAAAGGGTAAGAGCTAGGTCGGCAAGATGCAAGAGATGCAAGAGACGTGCGGATTTTCACGAGAGGGTTCGAGAAGGAGGAAGACGAAGATGGACCCTGTAACGAGAGCGGGAGAGCGACGAGAAGTCGACGCTGCTCCGCGGGAAAGCAGCCACGTCGCAGAGAGGTCGTATCTCACGACAGCGACAAATATGTCGGAGCTTTTTGCAAGGTACATCATCATTTCCCGACGACAAGCGCTCGTTCGTATCTCCTAAACCTGTATACAGCCTGGCATGTCACACCCTGGCGCGGCGGTATCACGAGGTGGTTTATTTTCGCGACCCTGTCACGCGCCACCAGCAGGATTTCTTGATTAGGTCCACTACGACAGATCCCACTCACGAGGCCCACTACGGTAACCCGGACCTCCTTAGAAGATGATGGATCTTGCTCCGTGGAAAGGCTGCGATCCAATTATCTCGAGCCCTTCAGTAGGGTGACGGACGCGAATTACTCGGTTCCAATCAACGGGGCTGATATTGAAAATCCGTGAAGTAGGAGGGATGTAAGGCAACCTTCTTCAAGGTGAGGCGAGACCCTTCGAGAAATTCAATCGACGTCGGTGGAAGAGAATTCTTCTAACTACCGACCTAACTTCTTTTACGCTACCGACGTTTTTATTTATATCGAGGATTGTGTCGCATTGCATTGAGTATTGAACGGAACGGCATACTCCATGTCGTTTCGGTAGAATGATTTCGAAGTAGAACTCAAGTGTTGGCATTTAACTGAATTTTGGAGTACTTTCCAAGGACTATTTGCGTTTGGAGCGTGGAGCAATTTCAGCCTCGACGAAAGGACAGTTTGGCGACAGCTTTTACCTACAGATCAATGAATATGCAGCCGTCCTTCAATTTTCGCGGAGTATCCGTTCCACGTGGATTCGTTTTACGTAACGCCTGAATGCTATTACAGGGTAAAGCAACTTTTGTAAAATTCTCTGAATAGATTTTTAAATATTGTCTCTTTTGTCCGAGAGAATTGATCAGTATATCTGCGCTAACATAATCATATCTGCGTCTTGGCTAAATTATACGAAGCTAATCGCTATCTATCCCAGCTTAATGTACACGTCGGCATTCATCTATTGGAATCCAATACCAGATGCCAGTGAAATCCGCGATGTAGCGAATACAATCCTGCCGAAGGACGAGGGTGCGATTCCGTGTAATCCTCATTAAAGCAGCACATTATGCAAAATTGTGTACGTCCTTCGCAAGTTAAATGAAGTTAGGAACAGCACTCCTCAACCTCAAAAACGTTCCAGGGTTTCTAGCGAGAGTTTTAATCATTTTTTAAACCGCATATTGCCTAATGTTCCTAAATAGCGTTAAAAGTGCCGAATGCATTCTGCAAAGTATCTTGTTACATACTTAGAGAAAGTTCGAAATTTATGCGAACGTTCTCCACTAAATATGGTGCCTAACTGTGCAAAACATACATTTGTCATAATATATAATCATTTGTTGTGGAGTGCTAATATTTTATGTGAATACGATACCTTTTTGTCACTTTTAGTACATGGGAATGAAGAGGATTACTATAGTGTAATTTCGTAATTCGTACGTTTCGTACTTAAAGGGTCAAGTAGTCAACATTATTGCTCCAAAGGGAAGACGATTAAATGCATTTTTGCAAAATCGGAGTGGAAAATACGACTTTTCCCAGTTTCCTGTCAATGCTGTGGTCAGTGGAAGTGGAAGGGTTGGCAAGATCCGTCGTTGGAAAGTGTCGCAAAGTCCGATCATATTTCAGAGGTCTATTTTCCTGGAAACTATTCTTCCCCGCTGACGTCCCGTTTCGACAAAAACGTTTACAAGTTAGGGATTAGCTGGGAACCAGCGTAACCCTGCAGTCCTTCCTTCCTCGCACCTCCACCTCTGTCTGCATCTCCATTCCTCGGGAGACTCCAAGGTGCCAGAGACGCGACGATAACTCGAAGGCTACCAAGTTCGAAACTCGATTTTCAAAACATCCCTATCTCTGGGCTGACTTCGAAGGGAACTTTCTTCCGGGAGATCGATCGTCCGTGACTTTTTTTGCGCCGATGTATTTCGACTGGAGGCAGGCAGGACGCGCGAAAGAATGTCGTCGCGATAGGCGACAATGACGTCGAGGACAGTGACGAAGCGACGCACGTCGTCGCCAGGGAAGATTCTCTCGTCTTCACTTCCTTTCCTTGCCGCGCCGATCGATCGTGGCGCCACTGCGAGAAGAATTTCCAAGGTGGTCGTTTCTACCTCCGGTTTATCAAACCTTGCCTCCGCGGCCTTCTTCTCTTCGCGCATACAACTTCGGACGGTACACCGATTACTCTATGTGTCGCGGCTAGAGTCGTCGATAAATTTCTCGAGTCCGTTTGCCCGGGCTAGGATGAGAAACCTCTATTCCGAGATACGTGCAAGTTGTGCGCCGCGTGCAAATCGCCCCGCGACTTATGACTCCGCAAGCCGGTTCCTAGAGCCACTTTTTTACCGTCTTTGTTCGCCAAGACCACGGCACTGTGCATAAAGACGGACGGTAATGGCCAACCGACACATCACGCCGAGTTATGCCAAGGAACGGACTTAATGTAAATCGTTTAGGTACTTTTTCGCGGTGACGTTCTACGATGACCACGGGGAATATGGACCACCACTATTTTCTCTGATTCCAGGTTACAACCGCTGCGGTTGTTCTTCCTCGTACTAGCTGTTCAATATATTAGGTGGGCGCATAAATTAATGTTACACTGGAAGATAAATGAGAAATAGCAAAGTATAATGTTAATTATGCACCCATGTAATGTTTCAAAGGAATGTTAGACATCTGCTGTTTGAAGGGAAGAGATTGATCAGAGCAAGAAACGTTAAAGATGAAGAGCAACAAAAAGTAGAAGGTATTTTTCTTTGAAGAAAGTATTTGCATATTGAATGCCGGAAAGTGCAGTTGAAACTGCAGCATATAACGTTCATCATAATGGTTGTATCTTGTACAACAAACATGTTCTAGCTCACGACTTCAATGCTTTTAAGAACATAATTTCCCGTCTTATATCCAAACGTTAGATAAAGACAAGTACTTGTATAAACTGTATAAACTAATTTCGACGAAAGCGGGTTTCATATACATACGGTCCAGACACTTGAATAGTAACATCGACCTCTTAAATTTTAAACCTCGGCCTTTCTTCGATACGTATTTGTTAATAAAAATGTTAAGTATATAATTCTAGGTTTTACCACACAGAATACATTTATTGATTTTTAAAATGTGCATTAGATTAAAACGTCAATTTTTAAATATGTAGTATTTACTATGATAACGGTGATTATCTTTTTACTTGATGCTTTAACCCTTATTGTTCCAATAATATTAGAAGAGTATTAGAACTTGGCAACATTACTGCCGGTTGGAGTGATAAGGGTTAAAATGCACGGAACGGCCAATCTTAACATTTTTTCCTCCTGTAATTGCAATTTTGTCCCCTGCATTATTTCATCACAGCTCACAGTACAAGAAGTAAAGCAGGAAAATCAAATTCCTTCGGAATTTGTTTTACGTCGCTTTGAAGATTAAAACAAGTCAAAACTCGGCCACGATAGAAGTCAAACCCACGAGTGACAAAAAATGCCTCTTCGTCCTCCCGAATTCGTAGTGGTGCTGATTTTATTTGTTTTGTAATATTCCAAGATAAATATTCATGGCACGCTCCATGTTCCACTGGCAGCCAGCATACTAGGGAAATATATTTGCACCGCATATGTAGGTACGAGATAATGGACTGCGACAAATAACCAGGCCTGCACCTTTCGGTGCGTGGGAAATGCTACGTCGAATAAATCATGGGGGGGGCCTTTATTTCATGTAAATCTGGACTAGGTATCGTGACGATTTTTTTGAAATTTAACCACAAAGGTGGTGAATTATGTGATCAGTGAATGTAAGTAAACAGCTATGAATTTTTCTACCAATAAACGCACTTTACATGCTACGCGAAGCGGCTGTTATTCGCTATGATAAGGCGAAGAGTTAATGTTGGAAAATCATGGATATGCGTTAATGCAACGTGCAAATACATTTTTCTTGCAGTTTGGCCTGCAAACATGATGTCGACATGTTATGACGAATAGAGCTCCGATTTCGGTTGTTGCAATCTGACCGCGTGCAACGAGGTACACACTGGTGGTCTTCAAACAAAAATTTGCATTTTCCGGCCAGCTAGTGTGCTTCCCTATTCGCTAAATGTCGTATGGAAGAACCTCTATGTGATGTGGTGAGCTTCTAATAATTAAAAAAGATTGACAAATTGTCGGAGAGCAAAAGTAACTATAGTATGGCAGAAGCCTAGGCAGTACTTGTGAACTTACTCATGGTATTGCGTAGGAGATACCTTTTACACACTATTGTTGATAGGTTACATCCTAATGACAATCGAGGCATGGGTGGACAAGGTACCCCTTAATAATTACAAAATAATGAAATATACGTTTCTAAGTAGGGTAGTGCACTGTAAGTAGTGTACTGCGTCGTGGGCAGGGTACCTGTGCAATTGTCTAACATGAAAATCGTTTAAGCGTTTATTGTTAAACATTTCTAAATGAGTCCATATTTAACACGTGAATAAAATAAAATAAACTCGCAAACTTATTATAAATATTACAATCAAAACTGTTTAATTTTTGCACCTTCACTATATTTCCCCTACGTTTACGAATATTGCACGTGCATTCGTTTGTTTTGTGTTCCCTTTGTGCACCTGTAGCCCCATCCTATTGTCCAACTAGATTGGCTTTTCTCGCCTGGAATGAGCTCAAGATTGGCTTAAGGTAAGAAGTTCGGAACCAAACGCGGATATCAAATCCTCAATCTGGAGAATTGCGAGGATTACCACCTCGCCCATTATCGGTCACGGCTGGGCCATGAATGTCGCCATTGGTAGGTTGTAGCGTGCCATTTCTGGACGCACATGCCTGGATCGAAACACCCAACCTCACCTTGTCCCAGCTGCCCACATCGAATAGCCGGTAAACGTCCTCTGTCCAGCTTTGATGCCGTCACCTGTAGTGATGTTTCCAATTCAAGCTCAAGGCGCGACAACGGCTCTTCAGAGGATACGAGGTCCGTCCTAATCTCACCGGGTCGCAACGTTGGTCCCCAAAGACTTTGTCCTGTAGTTCAATGGTTCCCCGCCGACCCATCGCGACTCCATGCAATCCACCAAGTAAAGTTTTGCGACTCTAAGCGGTACGGTGACCTCGTTCCCCTGTGACTCGCTTCTTGTAGAGTATCGGCAAGAATTGCCAGACTTAAGGTGATGTAAAAGTGGCGCCAAAGAGGGTTCGTTTATGATACTACGGAATTGAGTGTACCGAGTCGTTTCACCCTTTACAATGTGAATATGGAAGCTATAAAGAAAGTCCGGACACCCATGAAATTTCAATTTTATTTAAATTTGTTCATAGGTATTTTCAAAATTTTTTATAAAAAATGAAATTTCATAGGTGTCAGGATCTTCCTTACAGCCTCCATAGACACGTTGGAAAGTTTGAAACGATTCGGTGCACCTAGTTCGGAGAAAAGTTTCATGAACGATTGACCCCTGGGATGCCACTTTCACATCCCCTTAACCCTTTAAGTACGGCGGAGTGGGACGTGGTGATGTACCACCTGTACGGATAGTTTTGCCGCGGAGTACTGATATTTTATATGAATACGATAAGCATTTATCGCTTTGAATACATGGGAATGAAGAAGACCACTAGATATTGGTGTTTCGTAAAAAAATGTCGATCAGACAGAAGCCACTTTAGTGGAGCTTCGTAAAAAAACATCCGTCATGCAGAAGCCACTATGGTGGAGTTCGTAATTAAAGAATTAAGCTCCATTTACATTTATAGATTTAATAGATAGGTACGCTAGCATACTTTTTCTCCAAAGTATTCCACTTAATTAATTTTTGTTCAGCAACCATCCATACCAGGATAGTAGTTTGGTAGAGGAAGGTTTGGCTTAAATTTACACGTTTCTTGTCTGATTATTCTACTTTGCTGCAATAAACCTATTTACCCCCGTAAAGAGCTGGTACTGTAGAATGAAAATTGTAGTGGCGGAAGAAAGAAGAATGCACTATTGTACACGTGCTATCCACTCTACTTTCTAGCTATTCTGGTTAGCACTTTACTTTCACTATTCCAATTTGAATACAAATAATAGTAAGGCCCCGATCGGAATCAGATCACACCAAACTTAGGTAGTGATTAAGTCCCAATGAATTCACCCGATTGGGACCTCAGAGAACTGATAACGCAGCCACTTAACCAGGAATCAATTTAGTGATCTCATCAAGAACTGATTGCAAACAATGCAGTGTTTACATGATGTTAGCATTTTTGTACATAAGTTCTTCATGTCACATTGTAATTTAAAGCAATTAGACGTGAATGGATAACAATATATAACACTCTTCTTATATTTCATTATTGGGCAATAGATTATCAGTTTAACCGTGGTCTAAAACATTAATCGGTTCCCATCCAGAATAATCGGGCAGTAGAAAATTTTTACTGGTAATCCAGACAATTTAAAACGTGCTCTTATAATTTTCCCTGAGTAGATGGAGTTTGCATAAAATTCACCTCGGAAAATGAACGATGAGCGTGCAGACGTTATCCCCTGGTGAATAATTCAATGTCGGTCTTAGAACACGATTTACCCTCCACCGAGAAAAAATACTGGATTTGGATTTTCCGGGTCAGTCGTAAGTAGCAGTCGCTTTGTTCTATTTTTCTGATCCGGTGCGGAGGAAATTATTCCGTGAATGTATTCGCGGGCAGAATTTCTACCCTCATTTTTACACGGTTCATGGTGTACTTCTCGTTAAAATACCACGGAATATCGTACGTAGAAGCCTGAATTCAAAAGCAAATTTCACATACTAAATTAAAAGAAATTACAGAACTTTGTTAAACAAAATGCCATTTCATAATACATTCAATTGGAGCTATCTCCATTAGTTCTGAAACGTAAATAAATATGTTATTCATAGCTTCTCATAAAAAGAAAGCGACGATCTTTGGGTAAAAAAGGGACTAATTTGATCAGTGTTTAGATTTATTGCTTCGTCGTTCTGTCCATTTTTTTTCTGAATGTAACTTTTGCAGATTTACTAACAAAATAATTCAATTTTACTTCATTTAAACAAACGTGGGTGATCTATCACGTCCAACTATAAGAGTTAACTATGAAGTAGAGATACCTTGAATCCTCCCAAACGAAAAGCCTACCATTTTCTTGGACAATAATTAACCAAAGTTAAGGAGTAAGAATTTTATATTAAATTTGCAACAAAAATCGACTATGATGAAGCAGACTATTAGGAAGAAATTCTGTACAAAGTTATTAGAAAAGAAAAAAAGAAATTATGGGGGGCCCAAAGTCCCCCGTTCTTATTCTAAAGACCAATTGGCTTTTACTTCCTCTTACTCTAAAAGTAATTGCACCAACATTCGAGTTAAAATCCTCGATTAAAGATAACTTAAAGTGTGATCAATGCTCATCGCCCGATTTTTCATGGTTATTTAACAGTTGATTTTAATCTCCGATTAGCCTAATTTTTGGCGGTGCAATACGATTTTCCCTAACCGGAATGAACTATTCATAGTTAAGAAATTTCACGCTAATCGGGGTTAGTGCAGCCGGCTTTAAGGGTTACTAGGAATAATAAATATTTGGAAAGTGATGGAAATGCGGAGCTTTTCTCATAATTCTCGACCAAAGTGGGTCGGACGAACGACGGTTGAAATGAAAACGCGAGCCGGGTTTCCCTCCACGGGGTTTCGCAGACATCCCGGAAATCCTTTAACGGGAAAACGAATTCCTCGCAATTCTTTTCTCGTTGTTTCTCTCAAATTTCACCTCATTATGTGCGATTGGAATCGAATGCCAATTACAATCGGAACGGTTATATGCTGTGTTGGGTGGACGGGGGTCTCGCCGCGTTAGTCTTTTTTCTGCGGCTCGAACTTTTGTCGTCTGGGTTCTTGACAAACGGGGATGTGCAGCATGCATCGAAGCATGCACGTGCAGCTACACGTTGTGGTATACATAAATTCACGGCTGAGCGACGTGATTTAATTTACGGTCAGAGGAGAGCACGAGAGTTTTCGAACCTAATGCCCGACCTGGACATTGCGAGCGGTAACGACCTCTCGTGTTCTGGGAAGCTGGCGTTTGTATCGAGCCTACGCTAACGATTATTTCATAAAACGGATTATGCGTATGTAATCCAGGATTTACGGTAACAAGCATATCGAGGATGGTCTAGGAAATGTCTCGTTACGGACGTGTCGATCGCCGTTAGCACCTCCAAAGTTGCTTGTGTATTTCCTCTGGTAGAAGGTTGGGCGGCTTGAAATATTGCGTACCCGTGTTAGCGCATTGTTTGATATAATTTATCACGGGTTGTTAAGAGTACATGAAAGAGTCAGCCCATATATATCCGAGAAGTCAAATCGTTGGGGAAAGTATTCATCGAATTGGGGGTACCGATTCGTTTCAAATTTTACCACGTGAACATGGAGACCTTAAAGTAGGTCCTGAAACTTATGAAATTTCATTTTTCATAAAAAATGTATTTATTTATCATGGACCAAAACCAACATGGCGTGGTCCGTGCACGTTTACGATGATTTACGCTTCCTGGAGGCTTAGAATCGAAAATGAAGAGTTTCAGGACCTAGCTGGAATAATTTAGAATACCTTTCTACTCTTTCATATCACCTTAAGCCCAACATTTTTCATTGAAATAATCTTACTGACGTAATGTAGGAGGCCGCAGACGGTATAGCAGTTATAATATCTTTTTACCGACGTCGATTAAATTTCTCCGCACCTCTCGCGTCATCTAGTAGGCGCGTGTAATTGCATAGGTTGTAAAATTGCCGACGGATATTGTTCCTCAGATGAGACGACACGCAGCCGGAAATGGCGGAGGTTTCGGTCGCGCCCCGAAGCCGGCAATTCTTGAGCTTAACGAACCACCTCCTTCTCACACTCCTACCCTCAATCAGCGGGTGAAACGGGGAAATTCCTGGAAGATTCATGCATATAAGCAGGGTTTTGCATAGACCACACGTTCAGAAGCACGTACCGCGAGAAATGTGCCGAGAGAGGTGCAAGAATTTCGCGAAAAATGATGTACGACTCATTCAGCTACCTTCCAATATCTGCCGGTATTGTGTTTCACTCTTCCTTTCGCTTTAGAATGATGCTATTAGACTGGAAAATTCATCGTATGAATCTCATCAGGACGATGGAAATGGCGGTTAATAATTCTTCGCTGTCATAAATAATATTAAAGAGTTAATAAACATTTAAGGATTTAACAGTAAAAGGACGTCAAAAGTATATTTTCCTTTTTCTCGTTGACGTTCACTTTTCATAAAAAACTGTATTGTTTAATTTTTTAGTGCTACTCCTTTTCCTGGTATTTTGACTGTCCGTCTGTTATCATTTATTCTATTGCGAAGAAGACTAATGAATATGATATGATGTTATAATTTCATATGACATTGTTTACACGTTCAGACGCATGAAAAGTCGACTTACTATTAAAAGGAAAATATTCCACGCGTTCCTTACAGATTTTGCTGCTTTTGACATATGTTGTAGTACATCGAAAAATAAGAGTCACGTATTATATTACACGCGTTACTTTACGAATTTGAGGGGTAAAAACTACCCACAATGTTAATCCCCGGAAACAGTTTTTTCACGTTTTCTCCTGAACGGAATACTATTTTTCTCCCGGACCACAATTTATTCAGTTTCTACCAACGGTTTCATCAATGTTTCATATTCAGTTCCGTTTACTAGAAAATTTAAAAAAGCTGTTTCGATCCCTTCGACCCTGAGGGCGATTTTTACCTAAAAAACTCGCGAGTTAGTACGTATGAAATATACGTGTTCGTTATTTTTCGATGTGCTATAACGTATGTCAACCAACAGAACCGGGGAGGTACGCTGATAAAAATCGATGGAAATTTACATACATTTTTAAACATTTCATAACTTAAATTTCCCATAGAAAAACGAAAAATGAAAGAATTACAAACTAGATAATGTATAAATACACCTAACATTGTATATTTACCGTATTGGTGCATTTTTACTTGACTCTCGTAAATACATCATAATTTTTTATAATTTAACTCAGATGCTAAATGTCATATTACAGAGTCAATGTAATTTTACTGCAATTTATCGTGGGATCAAAATAACCAAGGAGTGAGTATGTTAATTTACATGGGCATTTTTATCAGTGCACCTAGGATACTATCTTGGTTAGCAATAAACCGTAAATAATTGTTAATGGAACGTAATCAATAATTACACGTTCTGGTATATATTTCTAAGGTATGCTCACAAACTACATATTACATATCTCATGAATTATTTATTCTTCCTATCATCGAAATTTTTAATAACAGAAGTTTATGTAGCCGCGTAGCGAAAGTTCCGCGTTGCATGTGCTAAACTGGTTTTACATACTTTTTCGTCGGTGCTTTATATATAAACCGTTCTTAATACTTCCATTCATTCTGGTCATGGTCGCACTAAAATGAGCACAACGCGGTACACGAAATATTACACCCCGTACACGGATGAGAAACGATTACATGTAACCATGTCACACAAACATATAACGCGTATCATTTTGATTAGCAACCAAAATGCAATCCATTTGGAACCTTCCCTTTCCCTAGAGTGCAAAGCCAAAGTACCTACATATATGGTCGAAACTCGTAATGACTGTTTGGACTAATTACGCAAATGGTGTGCTCATAAACCCAGGTAAATATGTGGACACATCGAAAGCGCTTTTACCAGGTGTAAAAAGGTCTTCATCAAATAAAACGCTTACAGTACGACTAAAATCAGATACTGTGTACAAAATACAAAAAATGTTATTAATAATTTTTCTGCACTAAGGAGTAAAAACACAGAACTCATTAAATAAAAATGATAAACATTTTTAGAAGACATTTGGTAAGCTGCATATAACATTTTAATAAATAATTTTAAAAATGAATAACTTCACCCGATAAACCTAACTTCGTCATACATCTCAAGTTAAAATGGAAATTGCCTTATTGTTACTTGCACTTTTGCTCAAGTTTAATATATATTGCAGTTACTTTTACGAGTTCCGTGTTAACACGTTGATTACAACTAATGATTCTTAGATGCATAAATATCGGTCATCATGTAAAAACTGTCTCGTATGCGAAGGTAAAAGTGTCCATTACAACTCAATGAGGATTGTCAATCTACTTTTTCATGACAGTTATTACTCGCGAATACTTCTGGTGAACAACACTGCGTGCCAACTTAATATTACGCAGTTTGTTATGGTTGACGTGAAATAAATAGTTAACTGAATATAACGAACATCATGCAATTTGTATATAGACAACAAATCACGACACAGTTTGGTTCACTGTACATGTTATAAGACATTTGCGGAGTAATGACAGATTGTGGCGAGAAAGCACTATTTCTACCAGAGGTGTCAAAAGACACTTTTTAAAATTTTAACTTGAAATTATTTTCAGTTTAATAATTTTTTCTGAATTAATGTTTTGAGTTTTCGTATAACAATTGTGAAATTTATTTAGCGGTATCATTTTCCTCCAGCTCATGAAAACCTTTTGGTCGAAATAGGTGTACACAAAGTCGTGGTAGAAATAGTGTTAAAGAAGTATATTTGTGGACAATCTAAGAGCTGACTGATCAAAACAAAGGGGTATTCACTCAGGAAATCATGTATTTTAACGCTAGAAATCATGTGGAAATCTGTTGCAAATCACAAGCAAAATTCACTGGAAACCAGAAATCACAAAAACGCTGATACGATTTTAAGGCCGAACGTCACTTGTCACCAAGACGCATTGCTGTCTATCAAATGAAATCAAAGGCAACTGGCTTTCAAAGGAAATCGTTTTCAATGATTTCCGAGTGAAGAGCCCCTGGGGTAAAAGGTTAAAAAACGTGAGTTTGCGGGGTTGGAACTGTATTTTGGAAAAAAATGAGTAAATTCTTTGCTAGCGATTGGAAAATAAAAAAAAATAGAGTCGCCATGGAGGGATAGAAAACGATGCTAAAAAGGCTCAAAGCAGAAACGCCCTTCCTTGAAAAAATGTTTGCACAGGGCGCAAAAGGGAGAGTTTTACGAATCGCAGCTGAAATTGCTGGACTGGTGGGGCAATTTTTTGAAACACTAAAAGAAAACCGTGTTCCTTTTTTCAGCGTAGAAAACATTTTTGGAAGGAAACTGTTCGACTTAACCTGGTCATAAAACATCTACATGCCGCAGGTTCACGCAGAACTTTGCTCGATACAGAATGTACAAAATTCTTTACTGTGCATTACAAAATTATTCCCGACTTCGATATAATGCTTAGTTGTAAGATTATTATTAAATGAAATATGTGAAGTAACTATGATGCGCAAGAAACACATTGAAATGTGTGTCGTTATCTAACCCATATTGAACATCATGGTGGAAATTAGAGTGCCATTTTCTCATTTTATTATATTGAGTATTTTAATATACGTGCATGAATATAATTTAGCGTGTAAAATAAATTGGTAATCCCTACTACGAATGATTTGTGATATATTGGAATAATAAACGTAATTTAGCCAACACGTCGTAAACAGTCTACCAATAATTGGACCTGTCATGTGTCGGGCTCGATGCTGCCGACGGGAAAATGATTAAAAACAGCTGACAGACGCCGTCAATAGCTCGATATTGATTCTATACGGAGCTTTAAATAACAGGATGTGCTAAAAATACGACACCGAGACGAAAATCATTTTAGATTACCGATATTGTCACGGGAACTCTACGGTTATCAATTTTGTATCTGCCATGTAAAAGTATTCTTGACAATGAGGGTGTTCTATTTTTCTATCACGTTGTAGATATCTTTAACTATAAAAGGATGGACTACTAGCTGTCAATTTCACACATGTTGACAAGATTTCAGCGCCATCGTGCACTAATTGTAAGAAGACCTTGTAAATTAGTGCACCGGGAAGATGTCATTGAAATTGCAGATGAATCGCGTTCGGTTCATATAGACAAGACGCTATTTCCTTGTCAATGATTGTTTCTACAATTTTAATCAGTTTTCAAAAAGTCACTCTTTATTGGTGAAATGTTCAATCTAGTGATTAGGAGAAACATCTAAAAGGTTCGCCAAACAATTGCCTCGGGGATATAAATGCACGGTTGCGGCTTTATATTAAGAGAGTCTTTATATTAAGGCTTTATATTATAGGCTTTATATTAAGAGAACATTTCAGAGATTTGCCTTACACAAAGAAAAGTTACGAATGCGTTTCCAAACCGATCGGGTCGATCAAATGCTAATTTTAATATAAAGAATAGACGCGTGTTTACATGAGAGCGATTTTCTACAAATGATTATTTTCATACAATGAATTGCAACAATGTAATTTGTGAGCACTTTTAATTGAGCACACATAACTTTAATAAATTACAGTGTTGCATTTTTAATATGATAATAACCACTTAGCGATAATTTCTTCCATACAAACACGCGCTTGTTCTTTACCTTTAAAACGAAAATTTGTTCGACCCGATCGGTTTACAAATATGTTCATACTTTTTGCCCGTGCAAGGCATTAAACTTCGCTGAAGTGGTGGAACTCTTAATGCATTTAGAACTGCAACCATGCTCTGATATTCCTATCCGAATGGGTAGTTTGGAAAATCTTGTAAAAGTTTCTCCTAACTCCTAGATTTAACATTTCGCCAATTATGAATAATGGTCGTTTGAAAATGATTATACAGAATTTTCGCTCAGCCCAATATAAAAAGAACTACCTCTTCGCGGCATAGTATTCATAATAAATTTGGCATAGTCATTGTAGCATCCTGACGAACAATAGAAAGTTGATGAAAAAGTGCATTCCAAGATTCCCAAGAAGAAACCAGGCTACAAAAAATGTCAAGGGTGATTCTCCTAACTGTAAAAAGAATGTTATAGAACCGTGTAAAACATGAATCCCTTTGAAAGTGACATGCAATATGTAAAGCTTGCATTAAATTACAGTGGTATACTTATTTCATCTGACAAAAATCAACAGTTCACCCATCCACTATGTATTTCAATATTACTGTTTCCAGCTGATGGGATGCGACCTTAACTAACGTGTAGCTAATAATTTCGCTACCGACCGTGTACTACTGGTCTATATGAAACAATGACTTGGAAAGGTGATAAACCGTATTTATTCTCTTATCCATTTCCTATCCTCTTTCCGCCAGGTTTCCTCTTTTTCTTCGTTGACTCAATCTCACACGTAGGGTGTATATACGAACATGGCTCCGCAGTGCTGCCGAGGTGACTTCCCGTCGCAACTTTCTCGATTTTCCGATATCACCGATATTGGTGCACGTTGCTGCTGCTCGATGGATCCCTGGCGGAAAATAAAAAACAATAACCCTCTGGTGAGGAACCTCCGTCAGGCGCGTGTCGATCGCTGAAGAATGTAAATAGGTGCGAACAGAAGACCGAGATAGGGAAGCGTGGGACACATGTCACCGAACGATATTAACTTTCTGGGGAATAAATAAAATTGCGAATCGTTTATTCCTCCATGCGCTGCTACTCCTATTATTCGCTTCTCGAAATTCGATTTCGCGCATTTAATACTTCTAGGATGGAAAGTACGGAACGTTTCATGAAAAATACTTTCATACTAAAGTAAGTTCTCTTATTCGAATTACTGGATTGTCCAGAAAGTTATTTAGGATTTCACACTATATTTCCATGTAAAGTTGTTTATCCTTTATGTACATGCAACGTACCATTTTAATGCGCAGACTTCGCTCGACATTTTTATGATTATACTTTATTTTTACAATATAAAGTTTCGAATTTATTCAGGCCATGCAATTGATGATGGGAAAGAAGCAATTTTTTTTGTTTGTGTTCAAAGTGGGCCATTCACAGCTGTAGTGATTTGGAATGTCGAGACTGCATTTGAAGTAGGAACCGCTAATGAATGTCTTTTGCAATTAGTTCAGAATATGTAGAATTTATTAGGAAGTCATTAAGCCGCTTTTAAACGCCTGAGAAATTAGCTTACAAGCGAGAGAGAAACCTCAATTGATTGCGAGTTGCAAATAGACTTAATCTTAGGCGTAAATGTATTTCATGTAGAAGCGGCCATCAGGCAGAAATTGATATTTATTAAAATAAAACACGGTTATTCACCCGAGGAAGGAAGGGTTTCTTGAAATCGAAAACGTTCTTAAGTCGGGTACACATCTGA
The DNA here is from genome assembly GCF_000612105.2 of Orussus abietinus. NCBI lineage: Eukaryota > Metazoa > Arthropoda > Insecta > Hymenoptera > Orussidae > Orussus > Orussus abietinus. The sequence continues at coordinate 123,162 of NW_019394250.1, forward strand.
GCACGACCGCGTATGGGGCAAAGCGAACATACGACAGTGAACAATGACTACGTTTCCATTGTACTCGAAATTCGGGATTTACAGGGTCCAAACCCAGTAAATCAGAATTTAAGTATTGATCGAGATCGAATCAAATCTGCGTAATTATTAATGCGATGGGGCATGCGATTTTCTGGATTCGGACCTGATAAATCCCGGGTTGAGGTCATAAATTAGTATGATATTAGTAGCCAAAGGGTTAACAATGAAGCAACTGTACGTTTCCTTTTCTGCAGAGAAATTTATAATTGTCAAGTGGTTGTACTTCCTTGCTCTCTTTCAAGGGGAAGTGGGAGAGTTGGTGCGCAGTTGACGAGGACAGCAAGCGGTCGTAAATTAGTCTGTATTAGTAGCCAAAGGGTCAACAATGGGGCAAGTGCACGTTTCCTTTTCTGCAGAGAAATTTATAATTGAAAAATGGTCGCACTTGTTTGCTCTCTCTCAAGGGGAAGTAAGAGAGTTGGTACGCAGTCGACGAGGATAGCAAGCGGTCATGAATTAGCATGATATTAGTACCCAAAGGGTTAACAATAGGGCAACTGCACGTTTCCTTTCCTGCAGAGAAATTTATAATTGAAAAATGGTTGCACTTCCTTGCTCTTTTTCAAGGGGAAGTGGGAGAGTTGGTATGCAGTCGACGAGGATAGCAAGCGGTCATAAATTAGCATGATATGGGGACGCGCTTCGCGACGGTGGTTTATGTCGAGCGAGAGAGTGGCCGTGTTGCGGCGGCCGAAATAAACCGTAAGGTCGAGTACTACCGGCCTCCCATTCAATGGCTGGCACGCCGGCCACGCGGATTAACCGTTGAAAACTGGTTATAAATAATGCTCGCGGTTTTCCAAGAGGAATGGCGCTGAGTTACGCGCAGCGTGGATGCTTCGCGTCCGGAAATCTACGACATCCTTTTCCCACCTATGAAGAATGCACGAGAAATGAATATAACAGGAACGGAGATGAGCTCGAATACGATTCGATGAAGAGAGAGAATCTGCGGGGAAAATCGTGGAATCTGAAGGGAATCTGGAAGGAAACTAAATTTCGATTTCATGGTTGAAGCCAGTGATATGACGAGTCGAATAGTTTACCAACTCGAGTTAATCGAATTCGAATATTTTACCAACTCAAGTTATTCGAATTCGAAAGCACTGCCATCTCGAGTTTGGACTCGAGTCGACACCTCGGTGCCGCTACATGATATTAATGTATCCTTTTAATAACATTCGTTCTATATCATCCAGAATTATGCAACTGTAACATAGTGTGTTCAATGGGATATTACGGTTGAACCGTTATTAGAAGTTTTGGCTTACCCAGTCCTTTTTCCTGGACCAGGAAGAAATTTAGTCGTCGAGGCAAAACTCGGAATCACCCTTGTTACGTGCTTTTGCATTTTTCGGGAAAACTCTATTGACGTTTTATGGTGTACTCTGGAAACGGTACTACGTTCAGGATGAATTATGAGGTTGAATTATAGGGAAACCAAATTTCAATTTCATGGTTGAAGCCAGTGACATGACGAGTTGAATACTTTACCAACTCGAGTTACTCGAATTCGAATATTTTACCAACTCTAATTATTCGAATTCGAAAGCACTGCCATCTCGAGTTTGGACTCGAGTCGACACCTCGGTGCCGCTACATGATATTAATGTATCTTTTTAATAACATTCGTTCTATATCATCCAGAATTATCTAACTGTAACATAGTGTGTTCAGTGGGATATTACGTTTGAACCGTTATTAGAAGCTTACCCAGTCCTCTTTCCTAGACCAGGAAGAAATTTAGTCGTCGAGGCAAAACTCGGAATCACCCTTGTTACGTGCTTTTGCATTTTTCGGGAAAACTCTATTGACGTTTTATGGCGTACTCCGGAAACGGTACTGCGTTCAGGATGCGGCGCGCTGAAACGCAAAAGAATCGACTTCCAAATGGTCACCGTCGAACGACATTGAAACACGAATGGCTACGATGCCGCATGTACGCAGTCATGTTTTTTAATGTTCGACTGTCAGCCGCCTCGGGAAAAAATAAAGGTTATGCGTTTTTAGCGCTATGGTTTGACACTAAATACCGTCATGTTACGTACTACCAGTGGCATACACTACATTGTATGTCGTTTTCGTCCTGCGCAACCAAACGAGTAAGATGGTCAAATGTTCGGACAAAAGTAAAAAAAAAAATCTGAGATGACATTCCGCTACCTAAATAATAATAAAATATCAATAATTTAGCGTCCCTGCCCTGAAACGCTGTCAATTTCAATGGGCAAAGTGGTCCTGCATGTCATCTCACAAAAAGATGGTACTATCCTAGTTTTGGTCTTTAAGAAAGTCAATTTTCCTCCTTAATAAAACGATCGATAAAATCAATAATCATTTGATAACAACCGATATTAAAATATCACATTTGGACCCGTTTAAACATTTCTGTGACATTTAATACAGTATGTAAGGTAATCTGTACAGTATACAACGTTATAAAATTGTTAACGTATCTAGAAATGTATATTAAATATATGTTGATTAACTTTTGAGACATCAAATTTACAATTTTACCGTAACGTATACTAAGTGCAGGAATTTTATGAATATTCTTAGCAGCATAGCGTTTAGAAAATAAAGAGTTATCGAACGTTCGACGTTATGGACGCAGGAACTGGTGGGATTTCTTTTATCGAGCCCAGAAGGGTGAGAGAAGTTCCGAAGGCGAGAGTTCGCATAGAACCGAGTCCCGGGACTCGTTAACGAAGATGGAAGAAATTCTGCAGAGAGCTCTTCACGCATTGAAGCCTAGATCATTTGGCGTGCCCCGGGGTTCTCGGGCTCGCGAGAAAATCTCTAATGGCACAAAAATGCCGGTCTACTGGGATTAATTCGCCGGGAGCCGTCTTGCGGCAATACGCACATCCGGAAGTTTCATTAGGTAAATCTGGCGGCGCTTGAGCTTTTTACCAGCACGTCGGAGAAGTTCGTCGCTTTCGCGAGTGGTTACCATTATGCGCCAGCTGGCGCGTCCTCCTCCCGCGGAAAGTGAGGTTAAACACGGCAGCTCTATGATGAAAGCCAAAACAAAGCCATTGTCCGTTAATCACCTAAACCGACCTCGACGTTCTTCGAGTTTCTACTTCTACCTGAATCAACTTAGATCTTGCGCTGTTAACCGGTCTACTTGGGTGTACTCGGTGATGTACGGTATGGAGGTTGAATTATAAGGAAACCAAATTTTAATTTCATGGTTCGAGTCAGTTATGTGACGAGTCGAATACTTTATCAGCTCAAGTTACTCGAATTCGAATATTTTACCAACTCGAGTTACTCGAATTCAAATATTTTACCAACTCGAGTTACTCGAATTCGAATACCTCACCCAACTCGAGTTACTCGAATTCAAATATTTTACCAACTCGAGTTATTGGAATTCGAAAGCATTGTCATCTAGAGTTTGGACTCGAGTTGATAACTCGGTGCTGCATACATTTAGCACAAGTAGAGTAAATGGAAAGTTGAAGAATAAAACGATTCGAATTACGATTGTTCGAATAAACAAATAAGGCACGATTGGTATCTCGATACGAGTAACTCAGTCTCGCTCTTACACTCGTAACTCGCATTCGTTTGTACTAATAAGTCGAGTTACAATAAGAATAACTCGAGATGACTCGAATACGTGCTTGACTCGAGTTTAACGAGTTAAAATACTCGATTCAATCACTAGATTAAACATGTGATATGGGGCATGTGGGCAGTAAGTGCGGGAATTACAAGAAATATGCGTGGGACAGGGAACTTATGTGACAAATTTTGGAGAATTAGCCGAGTGCCATCTAAACTGAAATAGGGCTGTGAATAAATAATCCGATCAGGTGCTGATCGATATTCTAACATTTCCGATGGCTTAGGACGGACTGGATGAGCTAATGTGATCTTGGCCAGCGCTACTTGTTTGTAATTAGAATTGTCAAGATGCAAAAAATGTATTTTTTAAGTCCTTCCGGGTTTTCATCACTCCGTCGATGAATGCTCTAGGAAACTTGAAAGCCGCACGGAGACCTTTGCTTAATATTCATTATTATCTAAAAGATAGTAACATGTATGCGACGGCTTCCTATTGTGATAAGAAAATTGTAAGTTGACATCGTAATTTATTTCAATTCCTCTCTAAGGTGTCCCTTGTAGGTTCTGAAGTGATTTCAAAATCAAGGGGGTGACATCCTTGTAGTCGTCCCGTGTTAAGGATAGCCTTAGAGAATGTTCTTTTTCGAACCATAGAACGCTAAAGGCGTAAAGATCTTTACTACGCCATGCAACTAGGAAGAAGAAAAAGCGAATTCGTTTGGGCGGATCTATTCAAGTCGGGAATGGCTTGAAAAAGGGTGACTGTTCACGAGGAACGAGAACACCCATCAGCTAGAAAGAAAGAGAGGGGGATTTTAAAAGCAGAAGTGGAGCTGAGAGATTTGAATGAATTAGTGGGGGGAGGACAAAAGGGGAAATGTAATATATCTAACTACGTTACTAAAAATTATTCGGAGACATTATGGAACTCTGAAGAATTGAGAGAGGGAAGAAGTATAGAGGAATTCAAAAGGGTTATACATTGAACATTTTATGTCTAGATTTCTTATGTGGAAAGTATGTAGCCTTTTGATTTACATGTTATAGCAATGTTGATGGGAAACTGATAACATGTAGCTTTGAAAATTGAAAACGTTTTTCCGGAGTAAATGAAAATCTGTACCTACATTGTTGATCACCTGTAGATTAATACCTGTTGCTGGAGATTCACTCATTATAGTCTCATTACTGCCGCTGATCAGTGATGTAAATTAAGCTCATCTACTTCATTATCCTAGAAACTGAACACGCGGTGATCAACTTAAATCAGAACATCCGATAATCTGATTTGGATTTGAATTTACCCTGAAATGTCTGGAGCAAAATTTGAGAAATGATAGAAGTCAAATTTAATTCAAGATAAATTTCAATTCCGCGGTAACTTTTCCCATACTTATTAAAGTCATCTACGTTTCCTCAAATTGAACTACGTATTTGTTATTTAAAACGGTTAGTGTTAATCGAGGCGATTTCAAGAAGAGAATAATGCGCAATATTTTGCTTGCGAGTTTAAGAAATAATGTCATCTTTAAATTACCGGAACTCATTTCACTTGAATCCATAGTGTTCAGAAAGATAAAGATACATGCCCTGTTTATCAACTTACGCAGATATTTCGGTAACATTACAAGATTTAGCTTCTCGGTTTTAACTGGGTCAATTTTTATACAGAAATTGATTATTGAACATGGAAACATCTTTGGAGGCGGTTATTCGCCAGATTATTAATGTATGTGCTACTAAAGATCAATGATTCGGTAAAAACTCATATGCACAATTTCGATAAATGTCTATTGTTAATCATTCAAGTATATGATCCTTCATGTAAGGATCTTCAATAAATATCAAGTCCTGAATATGAATCATATTCCCAGAAAAATACTATTTCTTCCTGTCTATTTTTGTTATAATAATAACTAAAAACAATTATACGTTATACTGTAGACATAAATATTTAATAATACACTGCTCGCCAAAAAATCTCAACATACAAAAACAAAGAAAAATTAGAGACTAACATATGTAGTTTCGGATAACGTGAAGAAACAGTGATTAACCTTTGGTTGGAAGATACTTGTAATTATCGAGATATAGTTTCCTTTCATTGCGATAAGGAATGTGTGTTGTCATCGGATAGGCCCAATTTTGATGTTTAGATGTTGCAGAAACTAACATATGTAGTTTCGTATAATGTGAAGAAACAGTGATTAAACTTTGGTTGGAAGATACTTGTAATTATCGAGATATAGTTTCCTTTCATTGCGATAACGAATGTGTGTTGTAATCGGATAGGCACAATTTTGACGTTTAGATGTTGCAGACTCTGGCGAGCGGTATATGCAACAGGAAAAAAAAAGAACGTATTACTCATTATCAGTATGAAAGATGTTAGGTTGGAGGAAAGACATGATCTCAACTTGAATGACTGAATGGAGAGATGAATACGTTATAGAGTCTCTGGAGGAACATCGTAAGTCTCTTACCCTGAGTCAACACTTTCAGTCCTCTACCCCGTTCCAAATAAACACGTACACTGCAAACCCCTCTCTATTATCTCTCCAAGAGAAGCGTACTCTGAGGCACTAGTCCTGCGAAATAGAATAAACAATTTCAAGGGACAAAAACAATTGGCTTTTCCTTTTTACTTTCCGTTTCGGGACCAGCAGTGAAAAAGTAAATCTATCAACCTGATCGAATGACCGGGTTTTAAAGTTTGATTTACACGTATTCTTCACGTTTTGTTGCTTTTTCAAGGGTGACTAACCTAACTCCTTCTAATAGGCTTCTGTAATTTTAAGGTAATATCAAACAATCAACCTATGTATATCCGAGAGGTCAAATCGTTCATGAAAGAATTCTCCGAATTGAGTGTACCAATTCGTTTCAAATATTACCACGTGAATATAGATGCCTTAAGGTAGACCCTGAAATTGATAAATATAAAAAGCAAAGCTTCAGTCAAGCACTAAAATTAAAACCAATTCTAAAAGTAGAGTTAATCACTTTGGCACGCGAACGACTTAAATCAATAAACTCGGTAGAGTTTCGTGACAAAATTCACGTCTTTTTACAACGGTAAAAATAAAAATATTGTAGATTTGATACGTTATCTTACTCATTTTATGATCACAGAGATTTGTGATATATGCTTATAACTCTTATTTGTGAATCGGTCATTTAACCGATTCCGGAGAAATAGATATACATAAATTGTCAGTAGTTTCAGGGTTAAGAAACTATTCGTTGTTTATTCCCTTGTTTAATCCTTTGACTACAAAAGGCGAATGAACGTCCAATATTGTACGAACGTATTCATGAAATTCGTCCTTACGTCGAAAGGGCTTAAAAGGGTTAATGGATCCCTAATGTCTCTAATGCCCTTAATTCAGGACTAGTCCATGAGATGCGCTTTTCGTGAAATGCCCCCAACCGCAATGTCGTTCCCAGAGGAACGGTTTTCAATTATTATCAACGTAGGTCAGTTTTGGACGTTGATTCGTTGCTTAACGCAGCGATTAATGTTTGCGGTTGCACTGTTCCTGTTTGTTGACACGTGCGTATCACTCCGTTTAATTGGTTTGACGATGTTTGCTTGCGGCTGCGGCCTACGTTTATTTACATGTGCGAATTCGTTTCGTTCAGAGTTATGTGGTTTATTCTAGGGCAGTTGAACGGCAGTGTCAACAGTTGGGGGACACAGCTTTTGTAAACTCATTAAAGTGTGATTACCAGTTTTCAATAAAACTGCGACATCGGAATCACTCGACCCTTCATAAATTTCATAATTCTTGATTCCAAGATTTGACGAGAGTACTATAAAGACACACCGTTTAAGACGTGTAGTTCATAACATCGACTTAAATCGTTGTTGCAGTATTGCATATTTATTAACGTTTATTCTCTTCTTCTGTTTCAGGTAAGTTTTCACAATTCTTGAAGAACGGGTTGTAAATAGAAAGGGAGAAAGCATTAGTCTGCGGCTACGTGAGTATCCTTACAAAACTGTAATATCAATTCAATCAATTCAATCCCAATAAATACAAAATAGTGGAATCCACGTTTTGGACACGTAAATGTCGTGAAGATATACCGTAGGTGTACAAATAAACGTTAATCACGTACGGTTATTTCCTCTACGTTAAATATACTTACGCTTACCATATAACAAACGTTGATTTCGTATTTGAGGTTCTCGATGCGTTTCTGTCTAGTAAGAAAGAACCATCTATCTTAACGTAGCGTCTCTACGTTAATTCAAAATATGGTAAACGATTTCTTTACTTCCAGACTCTAGCTTTCGTCACATAGTTACGAATTTAGTTTATTCCACATTTGACATTGAAAGGATGGGCGTTAGAATATACGAAACACGTTACACCACTTCTAAACGTGTACTCCACGACTTCGTGTTTATTGGCATTATCGCACCAACACTCGTTTAGACAAAAGGAGCATTACATATATCAGTGGCCCAATGTACATTGCAATGATTTCATTGGAAGAGTAATCTATAAAGTCCAATTCAAGTTCCTAAAAGCTCTTTTCCCGTTAGCTCTATCACGCGTTTGATTCGAAACCGCCCAGGTAATCTTTTTCATAGAGAGCGGGCACTTTAACCACCAATGGCTGAATCTATCAATCGGTTTGAGTGCATCTCATGATCCGTGATATACATAAATCCGCCACTGGGATTAGTGCATCAACGTTCCTTTAGATAAAATAAACACTCGGTATTCTAGGGGCTCAATGTAAATTGCAACAACTTCGTTGGAAGAGTAGATCTATAAAGTCCAATTCAAGTTCCTGAAAGCTCTTTTCTCGTTAGCCCTATCACGCGTTAGATCCGAAACCGCTCAGCTAATCTTTTTCGTAGAGAGCGGGCACGCCAGCCACCAATGGTTGGATCTATCGATCGATTGAAGTGCACCTCATGATCCGTGATATACATAAATCCGCCACTGAGATTAGCGCACAAACGTCTATCTAGATAAAATGAACATTCGGTACATTAATGACCTAACGTGAAACGCAAAGACGTCATTCAGGGGGTTGATCCATAAATTAAATCAAGTTCTTAAAGGCACTTTTTCAGTTAAACCCAACACGCGTTTGATCCGAAACCGCCCAGGTAATCTATTTCATAGAGAACCGGCACTCCAGCCCCCAGTGGTTGAACCTATCGATCCGTTGGAGTGCACCTCATCGTTTCTGATATACATAAATCCGTCGTCAGGTTCACCCAAGGTTCCCTCAGCAAGCGAGAGCGAATGGTCGGATGATGCCTCGCGCCAGAACTCGACCCGCAAATGAATAGAGTTCTGGAGGCGCACATCCGGCAAAGCAAGCGCAGGGCGCTGCCTTTTTAATACCTTACAGCGAGCAACTGGAGCTTGGCGTGAATTCCACATGCACGAGCTCCGTCGCCCTCTGTAATTTTGACTTTTTAGTAAGCAGCTCGAGGTTCACGGAAACGTCCTCGAGCCCCTGCAGATGTAACCCGCGATAAATGTCTAGATTCTCTTGCGGAATATTTAGAACGAAAAGGCGCCTTTGCTGTATTTGTGCACGGGTGCGCGAGCACGACAAAAAAGGAACGTTCTTCCCGCGTCTCGCGTATTTCCCTGTTCCACATTCGAAATGGAAAGCTCAGGCGTTTCCTCGCGCCAGCTCACTTTTTTATACCTAAGTCCAGGCTTGTCGCTGTCAGCGAGACCTTGCTAGCAGCTCTCTCGTTGGGGTGCCAGTCGGTTATTCAACTCCTAACAAGTCCCGACGTATTTGAGAGATTAATTTTTCTCGAGCGAACCAGTCGCGGGCGTTTTGGGTTCTCTCGTAAACGGCCTTTGCTCTTTTCTGGCAGAATCGCCCAAGTTTCGTCTCCTCGCTTATCCCTGTGTGGGATCCGCGGAACACTTACTGCCGTCTATTTACCGTCTCGTGCACATCCCTTGGACGAAAGATGTCTCATTTTCGAGCTTAAGGGCTCCCGTGGGACGGTCTACTTTTGGCAACGAATTTGAGGCAGACTTGAGAAAGTTCTGCTTGCCGGGACCGCTTCGCTTAGCATACCGCGGGAACACATTTCTGGAAGTGGAACGAGAACTTGTAGGCAGAAGACGTTGCGTATGGGTTTTTAGAGCTCGATCATTTAACCCTTTAACTACGGCGAAGTCGAACGTGGAGATGTACTATCTGTACGGATAGCTCGGCCGCGGAGTGTTAATATTTTATATGAATATAATATTTATTTGTCACTATGAATACATGGGAATGAATGGGGCCACTACTGTGGTGTTTCGTAAAAAAAAATTGGCCAGGCGGAAGCCACATAGTGGCGTGTCGTAATTAAAGAGTTAAGAGGATGCTGAAGTCGATGGAAAAGATCAAATCAATCCAAACGTGACGTAAAGAAGATAAGATGTGCTATCGCGCAGTCGTAAAGAACCAGCTATAGGACCCTGCCAAAACGCAGTCATGATTACTAACCAATCAATAAAAATATGGCATTCTAAATTGACTTTAAACACGAAGTAAATTTAAAAGACATAAAATAAGTAGAGTTATAAATAAAACATATTTCATTTTTCCATTTCAGTTTTTACAGTCAGTGGCTAAATTATTAGTTACACGTGTCAAAATTGTAATATGATCAATTTGAGGCTATAATATTTTTTAAGGGTGTTCACCACTCTCGCGATTTGCAGCGCCTCGTGGGAGCAACAAATGCGAACATATTTTCGAATCGACTGAAGTGAGAAAGTGTATTTTAATCACCTCCCATCGAATTCGATGTTAGTACCATCTATCGGTTGAAGTCATCGTCCCCACTTTGGTGGTAAACGCTGTTATGGTCGATTTACGCTATATCCAATCCCTATCAATTCTGTTCCATATCAGGGTGCGACTATTAATACCTTTTCGTCCATCACCGAGTCCTGTCAGTGCCGTTCCATCAGTGAAAATATCGTCGCCAACGATATCGGAAACACCGAAGACTGAACGGATCCTGATCGGGCGGCATGGGTACAGGAATGTAGAAACGTTTCCATTAGAAAACATTCTACCGTTTTCGACGGATTCAACGGAACGGATACGGATCGGACGTGGGTAAAACGACGTTTAACGGGAATGTCAAAGGAATGCGAAAGCGATTCCAACAACGGTCCACTAATGAACAGACTAAATGTGTTGAATGCGTATCTGGTGGACTCAATGACGTGTGGGACCAGCGATGTGGATGGTTCCGGATTGGAGTCCATTAAAGTACTGTGCCTGTTAGATTATGCACGATCTGGTAATCTATCCTGGGAAAAAAAGTAATTGAACCAAAGAACTATATCTTTGAATAGTACCAAAGAAATATATTAATTAAAAGAATAATTATTTCACTCAAATAAACTCAAATAATTTGTTATAATTCCGAAGAAACGTTGAGTGCAATTTATTCCAGCCAAATAATTACTTTTTGAATTAACCAAATATTACTTTTGTACTATTCAAAGAAATGTTTCTTTGGTTCAATGAAATTCTTTTCTCGGTGTATTCCAGTCCGATAACAGAAAATGTAGCCAGAAGCGAAAATGTGCAGATAGGAAAAGTAAATGTTCAATTTGTGTTTTATCCTAGCTGGTTTAAAAATGGAGGTTTTATGCTGTAATTCTGTAATTAGCAATGAAATAAACGATTTTGTTTACATTGTATTCACGTTTCGTAATCGTAAGGCTTTCGGGGATTTTGAGGACAAAAGTTACGTATTAACTATCTACAGGGAGGGAAAACGAATGTATGAGCAGAGCGATTAGAATAATTTTCTGGTTTCGCAAGGAATTCCAATTCATCCTGCACCGAAGGTATTTCAATCAGACATGCTCGAGCACGAACCTCATTGTAACAACACTCATTGTAAAGTTTCATCGTGTTCTAATTCCGAAGAACGTGTATGATCGCATCTGGAGGTGATGTGCCCTAGTTAGTAGAATTGTACGTACTCCATACACGCATATATACACGTTTACATATATGCACAACGTACGGGAAATGTACGTATGTCTAAATGACAATTGACATAGCATTGAATTTCCTCCTCTGTAGAAAGTGAGGTTGAAGTTGCGAGGAATTGGCGAGGTGCAAGTGAAAGGTTGCTGGTTACCTACTTATTTTTCCGAGGGGTTATTCATTCAGGAAATTATGGATTTTAATGCTGGAAATTGCAAGCGAAAATCATTGAAACTCACTTGAAGTTGGAAATCACTGATGCATTCTCACAATTTTAAAGTCTAACGTTACCTGTTACCGAATCTCATTGTTGTTTATTATATGACATCAAAGGCAATCGGTTCTCAAAGGAAATTATGGATTTTAATGCTAGAAATTGCAGGCGAAAATCATTGAAACTCACTTGAAGTTGGAAATCACTGATGCATTCTCACAATTTTAAAGTCTAACGTTACCTATTACCGAATCTCATTGTTGTTTATTATATGACATCAAAGGCAATCGGTTCTCAAAGATGGAAATCGTTTTCATTGATTTCCGAGTGAATAGTCCCTAGTGTTTTTCAGTTACGATTAGACCAATGTCTTTCTGCTGGCTACCTCGTGCCAGAATATCATATTTAAAATGAAATTGAATGACTATGATTTATTCACGAAAGGCTACACAATGAGGACATTTCACATTTCTCGGATTATTAATTATAATTCAGGAAGAATTAGTTATTCCACGGATCGCTATGAATTTCTTGTCAATCTACATTTATTGTACCGATTTACTGAAGTTCCATCGAAAACGATATTTAACAGACCACTAATTAACAATCCATAATTAAGTCTAATTAAGCGTATCCGATATGTACGCTTTCCGATTTGGACGCGGAAATATACACGCATTAAATTGTTGTTAATTAAATGCATTAAAAAGAGTATCGCGATTGCGAGGAGGAAGTGTTAATTTAATCGAATGGCTGCGTTACAATTAATTTCTCTAATAATTGGGCTCGATACTGGCTTTTTTTCGGCAATCGACGAATATCGCGGCTCATCGCACATTACACATTGTCTCACTCATCGGTGTTCGTAAGATTTAAAATTGCGAGCTCTTACAGACGCATGTAAAATAGCTGTATTACATACATATTTTTCTTCCATATTTTTGACGAATGAAAATTAGGATTAGTATCCAGTCATTCAGTAGAAACTATTTTGTATTTGCAAAGAACTTCCATGGCATGCAATTCTTACGTTCTCGAATTCAGCTTCTGATAAGGGTTGTTTTTTTGTGTACGTTACTATTGTAAATACGAGCACTGTTTACTTGAAATAGAAACATCTTAAGTAAAAATACCATACGGAAATTATTTTGAACGTTCCGCGGAATGTAAAAGTCAACGCATCTCGAAATTGTGACAATATAGGGTGCTTTAAAAATTACTTAAATGCGTACAATATTTCTATTATTTAATTCCGTGTGTAAAGACAAACGTGAAATAAGGAATAATTATCAATAGTCGTTACTACACAACGACTGACTATATTAATGAGGTAGCAAGGTAGGCTTAGGATGCAGATGTATTTTTTTCTTCACTTATCGTTTCAACTCATTATTTCATTTCGACATAACCACGTCCGTATTCCAAAGTTATTACCAGCAATTCGTTACCTAGTCTTCCGGTCTTTAATATGAACTCTAACGAACCTTGCAACTTCAGCACGGACCATGTTCTCATCTCTGATTCGAATCCATCCTCGGTTTCGTCTTTCCCGTTTAACGATCGGACGTGCGTGCCTAACTAACAAACAAGTGATAAACAAACTCCCGCTGGGGCATGAACGAACAACGACTAACGAGGGGGCACCTGACTGGTGGACAATTAATTAAAACTTGCCACCACCGACGTCTCGTAGCGAAGTTTTATTCGCTAGTGGTCTCGCAATTACTTGCTTTCGGTTTCGTTGATTTTCCTGAAAAAGATATTTATCAAATGAGTGCGCCAGGGTGGAATATAACCGAGAACAAAAATATGCAAAAATATACATGCAAAAGAGCAGACGAAGCACCTGTAGCAGTTTACGGACCACTAGTAACCCTCAAAGCACCGATTAAGAACCACTGAACTATCCAGTGACATGCTAGCAATGCATAGAAATCTGTGTAGCCATCTGTACCGGTACATACCCATGTTCATTACATACGAACATCTGAATATAGGGTATCTACCGCACATTGAAATGCATTCCACTGAACATCCGTGTCAGATCAAATCAATATGACAGACTGGATTAAGGTCAACAACTAAATCATTAATGTCATTAATTCCATCAGTGTTTTTTAATAATGCTTAGAATTGCTCCAGAGTGAACCGAGATAACCCGATTAGGTGAAGTGAAACTACTTGAGAAATTTAATCGCCGATGGGTTAGAAATATTCTTCTGTCAACGTTATCGATGCTCATACTTATATTGACAGGTCAAATCAATATGCGAGACTGGATTAAGATCAACAACTATGCCATTTAGTACAATACCCAATACAATTCGACAAAGCAGTCAACATAAACACCAACACCGGTAACGTAGGCATTCGGAGGGATTTTCTTTACCGATGTCGATTAAATTTCTCGACGGGTTTCATTTTAAGTGGGGATGAACAGCTCCAGAAGATGTGCGAAGGAGCCATTTCTCGCAGGAAGCTGCAGAGCACGTCAGACGAGAAGATATCGAAAATGTGCGGCCGATTTCTATTATTCGGCCCGAGTAGTTGGACCCTGGCGGCTATCTCGTGGAAAGATCAGACCTCGAAGAAGACACGATTCGGAAATTGGGAGATATATCTCGGCCGTCAGGAAAAAGTGCGGGGAACCGATGCCCGGCGGGATCGCGTCCCACCAACCGCGGGGATTTCTCTGGGCGGCAGCTTACCGGCGCTCTTCTGATTTATCGCGCTTGCGCGCTACCGAGTTACTGCGGCGCGACGCGGCGCGACGAAATGAAGTATCGCTGGGTACCGGTGCTTTATTACCGAATGAAATTACATTGGCGCGATGCAGTTACGATTGCAGGACCTGCGGACCATCTGCGAGGCATCGATCCCTTCCTGGCGCGACGCCGGGCCAAGTCCGAAAGTCGCGGCCACGCTGGTAAAAGTGTTCCTCCAATTTACAAGGTACCTACACCGCGGTAGGTGTGATCCATCATTTTAGTGGTGGCCCTTTTGCATATTGTATATGGAATATTGTAACCTCGATTCTAATCCGCCGAATTTAGGGAAATTTAAACGGTAACTACCCTAGTAGCATAGAATAATTTCTAAATATTTCTTTGCTGAGTATCTCAAGCGACAGATTTTTAAGATTTAATATAATTTCTCGGATATTTCATTCGAAGATATTTGAAATTTTTCTTGAAAATCTTAATGACATATTTAGTTTCAGTAATTTATACACGTATACAGAAATTATATTTTTTAACTTATATACGTAATAGGAATACATTTTTTAATTCACGACTATTGTCGGTCACTTCATTTGATACCAAAAAATCATTGTAATATTTTTAAAACGTTATAATGTGTTCGGCAGATAATATTTAAAAAATACTTGTATTAAAATGAAACGAAATGTTTTGTATATCTGGTAGAAAAATATTATGAAAACACATGTAAATATTTCAAATGTCTGCTAAATATTTACAAAATGTACGATATTATATTCAAAGTGTTCGCTTACTCAACGTGTTCATCATCGCCTTCAGCCAGCGTTCCTTTCCTTCATTAGCGCATAGACGGTGAACCACCAGTGTAATTTCGTGGTGCTCTCGAGTTTCATGGAATTGCCGCAAGAGGCGCCATAGGAGGGTCGGAGGTCCTACTAAGCACATAAGATGTCGCATAGAGCGCGGCGCGTTAGTGCGTCGAGGATGAGAAACCAATCAGAACTACGCTTTATCTCGTGCGTCATTTTCGCCGCAGTTCTAATTAATTTTCATTTTAGACGCCTTAACGCGTCGTGCTGTGACCTCCAACAAACGTAGTGAAACTTCGGCCATAAGTGCGGTTTCCTCTGCATCACGATAAATGGATGATTTTGAGGTTAGTAAATATTGATGACATTTTTAGAGCAAACGTAAATACCTTTTACTTTCTCTTGTGACGAATGGATGAATTTTCGGGTGAACAAACGTCGTAGGTTTTTTTAAAATGGATCTTTATGAAAGAATGGATGTTTTGCATTTTTTTTCATGTCGATGATGTTTTGTGGAAATTATGTCTATGGTGGTGTTAATCACTGGTTTACTGACTTTGTTTTGTGCGTACTTCCGCTTGGAATTTGATCGTAAGATTTGTTTCCTAATTTTAATTCTGCCAAGTTTAAGTTTGAGTTCTTTTTCCGATAATTTGGATTGTGTGTACTTATTTTTTCACGAAGTTGAGGGTATAATTAACAGGTATCGTTTTCATGAAGTACTCTGATCGATTTACTATCGCTCCCCCCTGCAGGTTGATGTATGGTACGGTCTAAAATTGCGATAGTGCTGCTATTTGTCGATTGCAGGCAAAACTGCTTGCCATTACTCATGTCGCTGAACTTCACAGTATACGCGTATTTGCACATTGGGTAGACTTTTTCGCTTTTGCTCAGATTTCTTCCGTTCATCCCCCTTTTCCCCCATTTTGCCGTCTATGTAAGATCACCCTATGAATACCATGCCTTGGTTGTTCATGTGAAAAACAGCGATTGAGCGTAAACCATGTGGACCGAATTGATAACGCGGTCGTTTCTGTTTTACATACGCAATGATATCAGAAAACCGATTTTAACCCACATTGCGGATATACCGTTTCAATGCTGATACGGTAGAAACGAAATCATATGGTCATATAACGTATATCACAAACCAGCTTGTGATCGTTATCAGCTGCGGGCATTTCAAGGGAAGAGTTAGAGTTAACGTTAATACACTCAATCCTCCTCTTGTAACACGGTTTCGATATAACACGGTGCAAAAATTGCGACAACCATCCTATAACACGATATTGTTATAACATGGTTTCCAAAAATACAACTTAATAAATATTGACAACTCTCATATAGTACAAGTATTTCCAAGTTCCGCTTAACACGATTTCGATACAACACGGTACGAATTAATTTTGTTACTAGAGGGCTGAATGTGCCACCTTTCTCGATTGTATACAAAGTGATATTATTAATTGTCTTGAGTCGTCTTTTCTATCCCTACAACAAATTTTTACCCCAAGCTACATACGGCGAGTCAGAAGGACAAGAAATTAGTTCGGGAGTCGATTACTTGGATGATTAAGAAAAATTGCATATGATCATAGCTGTCATCAATAGTGCCGATAATGTAGCTGTTTAAATGTTTTGGAAATACATGGAATAATAATGAATCGTAACCGTGTCACGATCAGTACAAATGCTCAAGTGCTGAACCGTGATCGTCAATATAATGAACAATATTTACAATATTTTCATACAACATTATTACAGCGCTGTTTTAGATTTTGTACGGCAATTTCTAGGAACGCAAAACATGTATCATTCATTATTATTCCATACAAAATTTAAACAGGTGCATCCTTGACGCTATTGAGAGTAATAGCTGTGTATATATTGTATGTAATTTTTCTTGTAATGCTCCAAACTATCATCTGAATATATTCCCGTCTTCTCTTCATCCACTCTATGTACGAAACATGGCATGACGAAGGCCACGTGTCAAAAGTTCAGGCACTGATAATTGCAAACATGAAGAGCAAAGTTGCTTTCTACACAAAGTGCCGATGAAACGACTGCCTTTCTTCAGACCAGCACACTAACTGGAAATGTACTATTGAAGTTCTAACAATAATACCACTGCTGACACAACCACACAGCTAATTGGTCGAGATGACGGAGTCTCTAAATCATGTCAAGGCAAGGCCAAAAATACCTTCTCATAAATCCTTACTCCAAAATATAACAATTATATAGTACTCGTCAAACGAATAAATTACATATCCGTTTACTGCACGGTAGAATCAGTGTACGCAATAAAAGTCGATTAAAGCCTCTTTGTAAACGAATCCTGACACCGTGGGAACAAGTTAAGATTCGCGCCGAGGGGGAAGCTGAAGAGAATACCGTTTCGCGAAACGTAACCGTCTTTATTGCCGCTTTCCACCTGTATTCGTTATCGCGATCCTATCTACGTGTAGAGTCGTATAAACGGGCACGGGCGTGTAACAGCGCTTACGAGATCGTTTTACCACTTCCGATCTCCCGGTGCAAAATAGAAGTTCCGGTCTTAATCTTCTAAACTCGAATCGGGTAATTCTTTTTTACTTTTCATGGACTGATTTTGCAATTTCAAGGAATTTGCGTTTTAAGGCCTCTACATACGCGGGGCATAATTCCCGATGCGTGATGTGCATTGTGTGGTGATAGGGTGAACGGATGATGCGTTCAATTTTGGTACCTTCGCATTAGTACCATCTCGACGGATAATTTAAAGCATGCTCAAAGAAGCCTTTGCCTTTCTTAAGGTGATATGAAAGTGACATCTGAGAGGGTCAACGGTTTATGAAACTTTTTTCCGGACTTGATGTATCGAATTGTTTAAAACTATCACCGTGAACGTAGAGGCCTTAATAAAGGTCCTGACACCCGTCAAAATTCGATTTTTGTACAAAATGAAGTTTCTTTTGGGTCAGGACCTTTCTTAGGTCCATCACGTTCACGCGGTAAACATTCAAACGATTCGATACGTTCTATTCGAAGAAAAGTTTCATGGATGAGTTCTTTCAGAAGCCAATTTCATATCGCTTTACGCTGTGAGGCGTTGTGTAGATGGATGATTCGTGGTTAGTGGTTCGTGGTGCGTTGTTCTCGGTGCGTAGTGCGTGGTGTGCTGGGGACAATTCACTTGGAAATCAGTGGAAAGCATTTTTATCTCTGACAATGAGAGCCAATTGCCTTTGATTTCACATGATAAACGACAATGCGTTTTGGTGACAAGTGACATTTGGCCTTAAAATTGTGACAATGTTTCGGTGATTTCCAACGATTTCCAATGATTTTTGCTTGCGGTTTCTGGCAGATTTCCAAGTGATTTCGAAGATTAAAATATATGATTTTCTGAGTAAATATCCCCTCGGTGGGGTGTCGTCTAGTTCAGTTTAATCGTCGAGTATTTGTGGTACAGACTGCATACAATATGGAGTGGAACAAAGAAACGACTATTCAATTTGTGGAAACAATGAATGATTACTCCTGCTCGTGGGATCTCACGAATACAGAAGAAAAGAATAAGAGAGTTGACAGTGTGTCGTTAAAGAGAAAGAGGAACAATTCTTTCAGACGTACAGAAATTATAAAATGGTAATTGGGAGTCACGAACCACACATAACACACGTTCAGTTCGTTGGAACGGCGAATTTGGATACATCGATGCACCATGCATCGCGATTCATGCACATCAAAGATCACGCACCACGCATAGTGTGTGGGAGTGTAGTTGTAGAAAGCAGCGACTGATGCCCAGGCACCGCACGAAGTACAATATCCGTATATTATACGTATAAATTAGATCAATAGGTATACCAAACGTATGTCGTCTATTGCTTTGCAAAATTAATGTTTTTTGCAAATATATAAATCTATTTTATGTACATGCCTATACAACATATGTCATAGATATTTAAAAGACATGTATAAATATCTGTGTACCTTGTAAATGGAAATTGTATTTTCTTTCGATCTACAAATATCTACTTCTTTCTTATTAAAATGTTTATTTTTTTTATACGAGTATATTACGTATACTATACATTCAACGGTGCTTGGATGGTTACCCATTCGATCGGTCACGACTGCAGTCCCTTTGGCGTGAAGCGTGGAAATACTTAATATGGAAACCTTGCGAGAAGACGTTATTGAGAATTCATGGAGATGAAGAACCCATGGGAGACTTTACTAGGAAACGAAAGTTACTCGGTGGAAAATGTACCAGTAGAGGCTAAGTTCCGGTCGACGGCTGAATCGGAACGTGACTTCTGTACCGGGTAGGTGTTACACTTTTAAAGGCTTTGAGAATGCAAGATTGTGTGAATTGTTTAAAGCCTCTTGGAAGTACTTCCCGAGGGTGTCTTTGACGATCTCTCAAATTTTCCCTTAATACTTAATATTATACCCTGATATAGCGCTATCAAACTAATTGCGTACAATTAGTACCAAATTATAACGTTTTTAGTTTCTTGTTCAGGGGGAAAGTAGAAAATGTACTGTGTTCATGTTGAACGTCGTCTGTGAGGAAAGTAATTCAAGGGATACGTGAAATATGTTATGGGAAACTTCGGGATTGGATGAACATTCGCGTTTAAAAAATACATTATGCGATCTGCGTAAATCGGATAATGGACGTACCTTTATGTACCAATTATCCAGCAGAACCACGGTATTTAATTCAATGCTGTTAATTGCCATTCGATTGTTACACGATTATACCGACATCATTTTGACCGATTGCAGGAGCATGTTGCTTGAAATTATTCCATGCAGCCCAAAAATTGGTTGCATCTAAGTAGTGCATAGACAATGATGAATAATCGTGGTAACATCATAATCGATCACTCGAAGTTGCCAGTTTCATGCTTAAATGTACTTGACGCGAATCTCTATCAAGTTTCTTAATTTTAACAAGAGCTCCTCCCCTAGAGTACCTTGACCTGTACATGTACTCTGACCAGGATAGGGGGCCAACAATATAAGCATTAGCAGTACGCCACTGAAATGAAATTTTCTTAAAATTAATATAGTACCATCAAAGCCTACATAACGTCTGAAAGCTATTCCTGATATTCAGGGAAGTTTGAAATTTTGTTTACGTATAAAATAATCTGCGTAACTAAAAAGGAATTGTCACGAAGCTTTGCGACGTGGGATACATAGGTCTATCTGAATCTATTTGATCCTTCTGCAACAACAACGTGATTCGTCCTTACGAACGGATATGAATATCTACGACGTCCGTATTATTCCGAAAACTAGTTGGGAATTGCAATCTTTGAAAGTTCGCATAATACAAATAAGTCAGGCGCCATTTTCATCCGCGAATCCGCATTCCCACCAGTCTCTGTCCTCGATATTTCCCTACAGCACGACCCATTCCATCCCTAGCTGTCGAAATTCATGGCATCGTACAATAGAAGGATATCTTCTTCTGTCGAAGTTCCCGTCCGCGCGATCGTTATCCTTGGAATAAGTGGAGCAGGCGATTCACTTTTGGGGTTCTCTCGCTCGACTTGGCCGTTCGTTATGGCGATAAAAGACAACGAGTGGCACCTCGATTTTCGCTTGACACCATTTCCAGCAACCAGTCCGCCCAAAGTCGAGGTGTCGAGGCATTGGGGCGATGGCGGATCTGACGTTCAAGTCTGGGTCTAACTACGCGCCGCGTCGCTCTGTCGCGGCGCCGCACATTCGCGGGCTTTTAAGCTCAAAGGATCGCACTTTCCGAATGGGTTCAACAGCCTGAAGAGGAAACTCCCACAAGTTTTGGGTTTGCGTATCCATGCTCTTTTGCCCACCTCGAGATTTGTTGGTCGAACAAAATCGATGGGGGAGTCCACTGGCCTCATATGGACGATTTTTGCAGCAAACCTTCATATGTCACGGCAGAGCAAGTTTGCATTATAAGAAATAGGATCGTAACGAAAAGTGAGTGTAACGAAAAGTGAGACACTTATTAAAGGCAGGAAAAAGAGCGCGCGATGGGTACTTTACTTAAGTTTTATAGTTAATTGCTAGCTATATTCCGCTTTGTGGGCTAGTATTGAGACAATTTGTGCAAATGTTTCCCCTCCCCTTCCTTTATTTTAACTTTCAAGGAACGAAGTTGCACCACGGGAGCAGTTTGCCCCTGGGGCAATCTCAAAAGTTATTCAGATCTGTTTTTAGCCTCCCGCTTATATTTAAATGCCTTCACGGTTGCAAAATCAAGAAACGCGGCTGTTAAGCGAGCAGCGGCAAGCTTAATTAATGGGGTTATTTTCACTCCAAATTATCGTTTTCCGCAAAAACGAAAAGGGATGACTTGTTTACTTTTTATGTTGCTACAAAATGACGATTGCTGGTTTGTCCGGGCGAAAAGGGTTAAATGTCCGTCAGAGCGATGGTTCGAGTAAAGAGACGAGGCGCTCAGTCGAGTCGTGAACTTGTCTGAGACGCAACCTCGAAGAATCGATTTGGAAATAGTTCTTAGGTTGTTAGAAACGAGGTTAGGCTGGGGGTCTCCAGTTTCCCCGCGAAAAGCGTCACTTTTACATCGATCTTGCACGTAAGGGAGGAGGTGAGAAGAGACGAATGGGTCGCACATCTCGGGTAGTTGCTCGTCATAGCTAATGGGTATTCGCAAGCTTTGCGTTTGCTCAGACATGACGGGCTTCCGCGTCTTTCTCCGACTTTCCGGTTTACCTCGTAGCGTCGTTTTGGGTCGTCCGACGACGCCTCTGTTTACGTACCGAACCAGATCTCGTTTCTACGATAGTCCACGGACGTCCTAACGTGCATCCAATCGCTCTGGATTACCGTTCCCGTTTTCACGGAGTGTGAACGCCTCGCAAATCTGTCATGCCAAATGACGTCTGAGCGGATTTACTTGGGGACATTTCGTTGTCTCGACAGATCCTAGTTCCCCATGAGGGATGTGATACCACGTGAAAGATATACCAAGGAATTGTAAAACCATCTGAAAGCGTCAGTGCACGTCAGACATCTATACGTACATGTAATGTTTGGTATCCAGCCATTAAGCCTGTCGGTATACCTACCTGCAATTACTTTGAAAAATAATTATATATGTAGCATCCATTCATTAGAAATTAATATACGTATATACTTCGTATGTTATTCATTCTGCGGTGCTTGGAAAACATAGTTTTATTTAAATACTCGCAAAATCCCTACGTACCGACCTAGATGATATAAGCGAAATATTATGTAAAAGTAAAAGCGAATCGGTAGAAAAATGTAGACGGTTTTAATGTCACCGACATTAAAAAATGTTCTCTTCACGGAAACACGAAATAATGAGACTTTTCTACTCGAATCAATGAGATACTGGTTTTGAAAATGGAAACTATGAATTAAATGTATAAAAGAAAATCGTAGTATAATCCCTTAATTCGACGCCGAGGTAACCAATCAGCGTAATCGGGAGAATGTCACTAGAGCTCTGCTAGGACTGGCCAGGAAACGGCCTTGCACTTCATGAGAATGGAAGGTTACCAGGAGCGGAAGGTCGAACGATAAATTCCCCTAGATTCTGACGCTTCTCTCTTCTCGCGGTTATCGCGTCTGGCGAGCTGGAATTCCGTTTCCGAAGTAACTTCCCTATCTGCCTGACCACATGACCCGGTCGAAATAAACTTTGGGTCTCGTTCCGAAAAGAGTTAACTATCCTCGACAGATTCGGACGAACGAATAATAGAGAGATAGAGCACTTGCGAACGTGAGAAACAAGATTTTTTCCTGTTTTTTCGCAACGTCGGAACAATAAAAATGAGAAGATAGGACATATATTAAGAACTTACCACAAAGAACTAGTTTAGGACGAGTTGAGATTGAAGTAGAAAGGGGTAGAGGTAGGCATAGGCATGATTACTACTCTCAAATTGTTAGGGATGTAGAATGCTCTAATTTTCGGGAGATGAGTAGATTGCACTGAAAGTAAAAGTATGTATATCATGTACACACTTTCAATATACAAGGTTGGAGTAAAATTATAATTAGGGTACACTTATACATTTCTAAATAAATTTATAATGTCATAACATGCCACGAAGTATACTTCTAAAGCAGTGTTACAAAATTACAATATTTTTTTTTTAGAAATGTAGCTCAGGTTGAGGAAGAATGGATATGCGCATCCAACTAATCATCGGATTGAGGACTTCGTGATGATGATGTGGCATGGACTGTTCTTGGTCATTAATTGTAGGAACAGAGTTTGTAATTAGAATTCAGCGCGGAATTTGGAAGTGCCTATCAATCGAACATCGTCGGACATGAATACCTCCTTTACGTACGTGGTGCTGCCAGTACATGCAAGGATAACATTCATGTCCGCCAGTGTACCCTAATCGCAACTCAGGTTATGTTGAAGAATTCTGCATCAACCCGAAAATTAATTTAAATTTGCGATTCCTATGTAACAAGAATGATTTGCTATGTACGTATATTCATTTAAGTGAAATACCCTGCTCACAAAAAAAGCACAAAACCTAAAAATAAAGGTCGTCCTACTGAGAAACGAAAATATATTATTTTGGAATAATGTAAAATGATGCTGACTTAAATCTAGTTCAAAAAGTATTTGTAATTACCGAGATATCGTCATATTCTCCTTTCATTATGGCAAATGATATATAATATATGGTTATCAAGTATGCACAACTTTAATGTTCAGATGTCACAGTATTTTGACGAGCAGGGTAATTGTTAAATTGTTCCCGGAAATGTTGATTACTTTTAACAGAAACTTTATAACAAATAATGGATATTGTGATGCTGTATGGTGTTCGAGCCGAATGAACAAGGGCTCAATCGAGAACGAATATCTTTATCTCAGATAGCTATTATCATGTCACGTGTGGTTTTCAAGCTAATACGTAAATTTCAATCATTTATTGCAAATACGGACTAATCCATAATTTAATAATTATAACGCTAGAATTATTTGGAATGCTCTCTGCAACGGTCAGAGTGTTCTATTTCTTCCGTATTTCAAGTTCCGTTTATTCTTTCTCGTGTCTCTCATGTCATATAGCACCATTGATTCAGTCACGTATGAAGCTCATAATTTAAATGGATGTCTAAACAGAAACTCGAGCGCTTCGCTCTCTTATCTACTACCGCGGTCCTTTAGCCCATGATTCGTTTACTTCTAGTCCTATAGCCCATTTTTGTTATTCCCCACCTAAGTCTTCTTAAACAACATTAACTTTTCCCCTTCTCAGTCTTCATGAACCAATCACTTTCGATTATCGATCCCACTCTAATTTCTCTACGCCTATCAGTAAAGGCTTTGTAAAAAAACTCCGCCCTAGAGGACAGCATCCGAGATCGCTCTGGACCAAGTTCCTCTGGGCATCGTGAGAAGCAAATCTTCCACCGCGAGAGATGGACATCTCCTGCTCTCAGAGACTCCAAATAGTCTCACCGCGACTCCAAGTAGTCACCCGCGACTCCAAATAGTCACCCGCGAATTTGTACCGTGCGACCGCCGCCGTTCATAGTGTTATATTTTACAATTGTTATCGGACTTACTCGTTATTATTAATAAACTGTTTCTGTTACGAATTCAAGTCATGTGCCCGAACTCATAAAACCGACCTGACTCGAGATTTCGTCGAGAATTAATCATTCATCAAAGTTGGCTCTCACATCCAGTGCAACCCGCGTTAAGACTTTGTTTCGAACATCCGCAACATCATTTTCTGGTACTTCGCGCCGGAACGTGGAGCGGAACTTAACAAAATCACTAACATATAGCATTTAGCTATTTCGAGAATATCTCTATATACAGAAGTTATGTATTATTACATACATTTTCCTGCCTGGGGCATTTACTCAAAAGCTAACACTACTTATCAGCACATGTGAGTTTCAAAATGTTTGAGTAAGCTTAAACGAGTGGAGAAGGTAATGGATGGAACTTTTTAATGACTTGATTTATTGGTTGTTCCGCTGCTACGCTAAAGTTTCAGTGGATTGCTGTGTTAAAAAATTTAAATGTCAAGCAGGAGTATAAATCTTAATTCGCTTCGCAAAGTTGGAAGTCTTGTTTGCCGCCATCGTCCTCGACGATATTCATAAACAAATTTTGATATTACGTTCTTCATTTCACAGTGGTCGTTATTACGTTATAGTTACGTATTATAGTAAAATATCTATTTTTGAATGTATGCTTTATTTGATTGTTGAATTCCTTTTAATGAATAATTACGGAACATATTCATACGCAAAGTGGGTACTAGATGTCAACACTGGCGGCGAAGGTAAAGTGCCGCGCTTACCAACTTTAATATGAATTGCTTCTGGTGAAAATTATCTGTTAACTTTCGCAATAATTTAGATTTGTCAACCTTGACTATACTAAATGCGTATATTCGGTGCTTTGCCTGGTACATTATTCATACAATGATGTTTTTACTTAATGATGAGTGAAATAGTCAAATACATCCATCAGAGCAAATGTTTTGGAAAGGAAAGCGATAAAATCCTAATTACGATGATGCTGAGTAATATTCGGACGTCAAAGTACGAATTGGAAAATGTTAACTGTCTCTTTTAATGGAAATTGTTCAGTTGCGCGTTTGGTGCCGTTGGAAGTTCCACCGGAAGAAAAAGTATCGTTTTATCATATCTGGGTTCTTTATTCCGTCCCCGTTCGTTTGATCCCGATAAGGAAAACGGGAAGGCGAAGAAAGTGGATTTTCAATTTTTAGCAGTTAATGAAACCGTGCCAGAAAATAAGTTGGATTGGCTATTCCTATTTGTATTACATTCGAATTTGATTCGTACGCTGAGCTAAGTTCTTTTCCAATCGATGGGAAGAGGAGATGCGTGAAATCCTCATACAAAGACGAAGAATTGTTCCGAATTACTGGGGCAAGTAATTTATTGGAATTGCCGTTTCGTCTGGGATCTGTCTGCGGATACATCAGTAAATCTGTGTAGACAGGCCCTGGCTTATCCGTGTACAATGGCCATTGTATCACCGAGTAGCTGAAAATGCTAAAATGTACAAAACACGACGTACACGTAGACAAGATTGTCGGCCGTACTTGGATGTAGGAAAGTTTCAAATTAAACAAATTAATTATAACTCGGGGACGTTGTCCGAACAATTTGTGCACCCAGTCTGATCATAGATGCACATGTTCCACTGCAACGTTATTTCCGCTCTAGCTTCCATTCCTTTTTTAATTTTCTCATGGTCCTCGTGTGTAATTTTCAAGCTCAATACTCCAGTAACAGGTATTGGAAATGTACGGAGAAGGTTGCCGTGTTTCTGATGTAGAAGTACGCTTTTTGTACTCTACAGGAAATAGATTTTTTGCAAAACACGCGCGGAATGTTTGATCTTCGACGTAAGTAGAGCGAAGTCAAAATGGCCAATTCCTGAATGGCATCGGAAAGTTATTTTCATGTACGGTACCGTGCAACGTTTTGCTTGTACCACTACGGCTTTTCGATTGAAAATTACTCTCCTGTACAGTTCGTCTCACAGATCGAACTTTTGTTCGCTACTGCATATGGAACATGTATAAGTGAAAAGGGTTTCGCCTTTCATTTTTCATCGATGCTCTGTCTCTGTACCCCGTCAATTCCTCCTTCTCTATTGTGGCTTCTTCTTATTTAATATGTTATTTCAAACGTTCCCTGCATTTGTTATAAAAATAATGCTTGTAATAAGGGTGAATCATAGACGTACACATGTGGACGGTTAACCCAATAGGGGAAACGTGATTAGAAAGAGCAGTTAGAAAGAGAAAGAAAAGCGTAGAGGACTGCCTTTCTCATTCAGTTCGAATGTGATTGGTGGAAAACGTTTTTAACTGACAATTCTTAGGATTGTAGCTTATCTCCGATGGTCTCTTGTTATCCATTTTCCACGTATACAATTTTTAAATACTTAACCTTCAGATGTTTTGGAAATGTTTTCCTAATCTTTTCCTTTAAGTTTTAATATTTACTTTAATCGATTCCTTTAGATCTATGAACATGAGAAGATAGAACGAAAAGAAATGGTAACAAAATAGAATTACAATCGCTGTAAGTGACGATGAGTTATTAAATGTCATTAGTACTATTGTACATCCTCCTCGGAGCGAAGTACACAATTGAATGCATTTGTTTATCTGCAGAAATATACGCTATCACAGAAACGGCTGACAACTTCGAAGCACTTTCCATTTCTAAATTCCAAATTGTTTGTCAGACATTGTATATTTGATATAAACTTGAGCCTAAATCCGTATAACGGCAACGGCCTGTCTATAACGAGAAATGTATACGTAAGGATTACCTCGGCAAGATTAACTTGGTTGAGGTTAAACTCTGAGTGTGGAGTGGTTAACACGATGGTTAGACAGAGTTCGACCTGAACCAAGTTAGTCCCACCGAGGTAATCCTCGCACCAATATCCGACAGCAATTCACTGCTAACGTAGTTTCTTAACGACGTTCCTATTCATTCCTGATTTTCCATTATTCCTTGTCAACGCAACAACTTTTTACGAAGATACGTCTGAAATCTCGACTGCAATCTCAATCTCGTTTCATTCCGTTAAATGAGAATTTCAACGTATATCATCTATGGTACGATCTGGTTTCCGGAAATCCAACAAATGCGCCCTGAGATTGGAGAAGTTCTTGTCTCATGTGACGTCGATTCCTCTTCTCTATTTGTCGCGTTTTCCCCCGAACGGAGAACGTACACATTTCGCATCCATATTCTAGCACCCGAGGTCACTTTCTGGAGTACACGTACAAAAACTCCCCGAGGTCACTTTCTGGGGTACACGTACAAAAACTCCCCGAGGTCTTAGTTCCTTACAAAAGACCAGGATCATATCTCGAAGACCTGCCGGTTGCGAGCAAAGTTCCTAACCTCGCGCTAATCGGCCAGTTAAACTTCCACGTATACGGTGGGACGAAACGATTGAACCTATCAGCTTCCTTCCTACGTGGGGTCCGTGCGTGGTTGCTGAGGGAAGTCTAAGAGACGCAATCAGAAGGCAAATTAGATGACCGGACCTTAACTTTCTTTCTCGACGAGGGTCAGCCATCGTTAAACTCTTCTTCGTCCGGAGTGTTTCCCTCCGGATTTCTGATTATCCACCAAGTTCAGCAGATTTTCCATCACGCTCGAAATTCTCCACTTCATAGTTCGTTTAATAGTCCAGGGAACGGACTTTGACTTCATATTGCCGTTAACCATGCACGTTCAGTCCATTTGGAAGTTCTTGTCTTATGCGATGTCGTGACCTCTTCTCTTCTCTTTCCCGCGAAAGAGGAACGGTATGCATCTCACATCCATACTCTAGTACCCAGGTCACTTTCGTGCTCGCATGTACATACAAGAACTCACTCACGAGAGTCTCGACATCCTACCGAAGAGCAGGGTCACCTCGGAAACCTACCAGTTTCTGGCGAAGTTCCTGAACTTGCGTTAACCGGCCAGTTGAACTCCCATGTAAACGGTGGAACGAGGCGACTCAACCTGCCAACTTCCTTCTTATGGAGGATTTACGCAGGCAAGACCATGGGATTAATGCACCCGGGAAAAGGCACTCAGGGAAAACCATTCCAAGGGATGGTCCTGTCACTAGGAGGGCAGACTACTGGCGGATTGGGAGACAAAACTAGAAGGCAAACTAGGTGACTGGACCCTAACTTTCTTCCTCAACGAGAGCCATCCTTCGTTAGAGTTTCGGCCGTTCATGAACTCTCCAGATTTCTGATTGCTCACCAAGTTCCGCAGGTCTTCCATCATTCTCCCAACTCACCACTTCATAGTCCATCGAGTAATCTTGCACGTCGACTCTGACTTCATATTGGCGCTAACCATGTATCTTCACTTCATGTCAGTCTATTTTCAGATGGGCTATAAAGGCGGGATAGAAGCTTCCAATGTGGTCTTTTAACTTTCTTTAGGAAACGCGAGGTCACTGGACAATTGCAGTTTTTGCTGTACTGCTATGTTCCTTGCAATTAGTGGGGAAGATTTGGAGCAGGGTTTCAATTTAACCAATAAGTTGGGGCCAATGAGTATCGGAGTGCTTCAAGGTGAATCGATACTTCCTACTCTGAACCTTTCTAGCTCTAAAATTGTACGGAGAACCAAGGCAGTCGCAAACGCTTCGATAGGAAGAGGGAGAGGTGAAGCGAAATCGATCATCGATCGAATAACATAGTTATTCAAATGTTCTAGAGCGATCAAAATCACTTGTATTGTTTCGCCTTGAAGCATTCAATTTCAGAAGTGACTAGTACATTGGGCGAAACTAACACTGACATACTCGATATTAACTGATACTTAAATTTTGATATTAATATAATTTCATAAATGATGATTCGAAGTTTGTTAAGGTGATATGAAAAAGTCAGCCTATATATATATCTGAGAGGTCGAATTGTTGGTCGAAGTATTCTCCGAATTGGGTGTACCGATTCGTTTCAAATTTTACCACGGAAACACAGAGACCTTAAAGTAGGTCCTCAAATTCGTGAAATTTCATTTTTTGAAGAAAACTTTGTATTTATCTCGGACAAGGACCAAAAAAAACATTTTTTCTTCGAAAAATGAAATTTTACAAGCGATGCGTTCTTCCTTAGGGCCTTCCTACTCACGTGCTGAAGTTTCAAATGATTTGGTGCATCCAGTTTGGAGATAAGTTTTATAAATCTTTTCACGTTTCATGTACATAGAATGACCCTTTCATATTACCTTAAGGGTTCTGCTAATTCTTCTTCTATCTACCACTGTATTTCTGAATAATAATTCATTACGGCATGTATTAAGCGTCCTCCTCCTTTCTCGCTCTCTGCGGCACAACTGTTACGAGTTGGCGTAGACGAGAATTAATAACGTTTTTAGCCAAGGTAGCGTAGCTAAGCAATTAGGGACGGGATGAGAGCACGCGAGTCGGGAATGTACATTGGTTTCCACATTTGACAGGGTAACGCGAGCCGGTTGAGAACTGCTACAGGTGCAGCGTTCATCCCTTCGGGGTATTGAATCACGACCGATGAAATAGAGGCCAAGCGGGAAAGTTCCTACTTCATAGGAGCTGGAAGGAAATAGTGGGAATGGAAAAGGGGTAGAATTCGGCTATTACCAGGGGTCAGAGTTAGGGGATGAAAACTTCAGGCGAGAGTGCAGCTTTCGAGGTTCATAATGCTACCCTGGCCTGAGTACGGAGTTGGTCCTCTTGCTTATCGACCCTGTCACAATATTGTTGCAGCTGCCTGGTCTTGTGTTTCTTTCCGACGTTATTGAAATTCTCGGCTATGATTAGAAGTTCGATTGGCCGTACACGAGCTGCGCTATTGGATTGGAAGGAACGAGCTTTACAGATTTGCAGATTCTGCGTTCATTATGGTTTGTGTCTTCAGGAGCTTATCTTAGCACTGGTTTTGTTACTATTTTAAGGTTGGATGAAAGGTGGTTTTCACCGATCCGTGACGATCAAATTTCGTGGATACACTTCTTTCTTAAATACGTGGATCGATGTGTCTGAAATTTTGCCAAATGACTATGGAGGTATTGAGACTGTTCTTGGCACTCAAACAACTGCATTTAAAAAAACATTTTTATGTAGACAAGATCGGAATCAATAGGGCGTTCTGGACAAATAATTTCCCGGTATTTGCTCATGGAAGAAACAATTGAGAGCGTTAGGAATCATCTATGATAATTAAAAACATGATAGTAATCGAAAATTTCAATATTCAAACCCAAAAAAATGGAAAATGTGTCTGTGAAATTGAGGCGTCGGAAATATGGGCACCGCAATTGTTCCTATAGAATGTAACAATCGATTAGAGAATCAAAAGAATTCAACATATTATAGATTATTTAGGATACAAATGTCGATATTAATAAACAGTACCATGTATTATTTTGTTAGGTCGTAATGTGCTTCAATCATTTACATAGGTATAACATATGTAGGCAAGTAACCGACAACATACAAATATCTGTTTATTTTGACAAGAATCAAAAAGAATTTTTAAAAGAAATTCCAGCGACGATCTCGCACGTATTGAAGATATTTTTACAGTCCCTTCAGGAGAAAAGGCATTTGGAAACATTTTTCCTGTCCCAACAGCGATGCTTGAAACTCCAATATTCGAGCAATGTACGAAGGACACAGAATTCAGTTTCAGCAAAAATATATTTTTCGCAAAGGCCCTTCGTGAAAGAATTTTTCAATAACTCTTATTGTAAACGTCACGCAGGACTTGTTAACACATGAAACTGAATCCTGAAATTTATTACAAAATATTGCGGATAACAGGTACATGTACAGAATAACAGAGATTGATGTAGATAACAAGTACACATACTAATAATGATCTTGTAATTTACAAATATTGAACAAATCGCTTTTTACCTTGCCTTTCTCAGGCTTAATGCAATCTATCTTCAATCAATATTATTATGATGTTGCAATGTTTGGTAACAATCATACATTCGGTACCACTCATAAAAGATAAATTGTCCAGATGTCGATATTTCAACGACTACACGTTTTTAATTTTCGCGTAAATTCGTAAAAACATTGTCCGGTAGGAACTATCCACTTGATTTTTAGTAATACTTTTCTTGATCATTGTCTAATCCATTATTAGCGAATGGAGTTCTGGAAATAACGGAGATGTTTAGTGAATTTGGTCTGCAAGTTCCTGCTGCTTTGCCTGCTGTAGTGTGTCAAGGGAAAGAGATGAAAGCCTGAGGCGAATGTACAGCTAAATCATAATGTAATTATGATGCTTGCAGCTCGTACACCGCACGTTCTGGGTTGGTGTCCCTGTTTATAGACACGGTCGTAATATTGCTGCACCCACATTTGGCTTTGCGTTTCGTCCTGATATCGTTAAAGACCTCGGGATAAACTGTAGGATGCATTATGTTCCTAATGGATACACCGGTGAAACTCAATTGTTGCATGTTCTAGCTGACTGTGGTTGTTCATGAAGCATTCAGCATGGTGAGCAGTGGCATTAGGAATGTATAATTTTCTGGTCAGGGTGTTCCAAGTGGTTACGCATTTTGATTAACCCCTGAGTTTTTATATTTAACTATTATTGTGTCTTTGAAACAGTGACCGTCATAAACTGCACTCACAATCAGACACATTTGAATTTCACCGCACAAGTGTGGAATATATTGTAGCATTTTATTGCAAGAGTATGATACCTCAAAACAAATAACCTTCCCATTGAAAAAAGAAGGCAAATTTCTTAACAGGTTTTTTTACTATTAACCCTATGAACTGCTAAAGTTTCATTTATCAAAAGACTTCAAATACATGTTGTTCTGCCCGGCTAGTTTGTCGGGCAGTTGTTGTATGAATCCCGTTGGTTTTTGCAAGTGGAATTGCAAAATGAGATATTCATACAACTGCTCACATGCAGAAGGAAGGTACCCGAATGACAAGTGAGACTGTCGCGAACAAAACAGCTTAAGTTTATTATAATATTGATTAGACGACTGACTTAGTATTTTGTCAGCTCTTCACGCGTGAATAAGGGTAACTGTTACAGAGATGATGGTGAAGGCTGACGAGAGACGTGTTAAATTATCGAGAAACGGAGAGTGACTGACTTACAGAAAAATTACAGAATTCCTCCTCCGGTCGCATTACATTTTTTGAGGAGGTGGTAGCATATTTCTAGCATAATGATTGGCTGACTGATTTTAAGAAGGGCGGTTAAAATCGAATAGTCAGCCTCGTGATTGGTCGGTAGCTGTCCAATACGGTTGGGTGAAATCGGAAAATTTCTCGTTGCCGTGCAGATGGAAAAACATGCTGTATGCACGTGTGCATGTTGCGCGCACGTGTAAGCGGTAAAGTTAAAAAAGGTAAACGGTAAAGAATAGGGACGGTCAACCCGAGAAAATTCTAAAGAACCCTAAACTTCCGCGATGGGACGTACAGGGCAATATAATCGTGTCGTAGAAAACTAAAATTTACGAGCTGATTTCGGCGTTAGAAAATTGTTAAATTGGTAAATGGCCCGATGGGCCCAAGCAGGCAGTAAGTCCCTTTCTGGGAATTTGTTTGACATTCCAAAGTCCGCGATAAATTTATATATATGAATGTCGCGCACGGAACACATGTCATATACATTCGAATTATTTAGGCACAAAAGATTTGTTGCGTACATACATCCTGACACATTAGATTCAACCATATGTTTAACAATCGGATTTCTCAAATTCTCAGGATGTCAGCCCCAATGCCGAGAACAACTTTCCTTCGCGTTTATTTATCGTTTTACAGCGGTCGTAGCAATTTATCTTAAACGTCGAACCGAGCGACGTATATTGCTTCAACGCTCACGGTTTCATTTATTCTCAAAAAAAACCCTTGGATTTGCTAAATTTCCGATCTCAAATGGTCCAACCCTAATAAACCCTTAAAAAGGTTGACTCCAAGGCGCCCAAGTGTTCGACTACCCAGTGGTACTTGGAATTTTCCGTGCCCGGGCAACTCTTGTCGATCTCGGACGACCCCATGTGCGAGTCACCTGGGACACTCAGGGACGAAGTAAAGGGCGGCACCTAAAAATTTGGCACGTCCAAGGGAGTTAACCAATCAGGATTGGAGGAATCTCCCCTTTACATTTTTTGGGGGTTTTTTCCGGAGAAAACTCAAGTAATTTCAGAATTTCCAACATTACTCCTCCCACACGATTCTCTGATTCGAGAATCTCAAATTTGTTAAACTCCCACCCTGCGAGGGAAGCACGCGGACGCTACCTTCGAGAGCTTTGCGATCCTCGAAGAGTGGCACTTGGTTCACTACTTCCAATCAGTCGACTTGGTTCCACATTTTTTAACCAGTCGACTTGATTCACTATTTTCAACCAGTCATTCCTCAACAAGAGAACATCGCGCACGGGTTTCAACAGAAATCACCCGACCAGAAGAGCAGCTTAGCTCAGGTCAACATTCATTTGAAAAACAGCCGTACAATATTAAGTTGGCGTACGGTCGTCGCGTCATCTACGCGTTCGCGAATTTAATTGAAAATCGCGAGGTCCCGGATTTACGCCCCGAGGACAGCAACAAACGCACACGTGGACGACTAGACGAAACAAGATTCTTCTCTGTCTAATTTCTCCTCCGTTGCAAAGACTGTAAGTCGAAAACTATTGTGAATTTTTACATGGGACTCTGTATGTCAATTTTAATACTAACCCATTCGTTTTAAACAAAATTAATTTTAATTTCCTCCAAGTTTTACAATAGCCCAGGGAACCCATGGAGTGGAATTAATTGACAATTATAGTTATCCACAAAATTTCACTCACAAATTGCAATAACAATATGCAAATCATCATTAATGCTAATTACTGGACGTTCTCCACAGCCAAGACAAATGACTATCGACAGCAATAATGTCATCTAACGTTTAATGTTACGTGAAGCGTCAAAGAGGTCTTATTAATGAAACTTTTCTTTGAATTGGGTGCACCGAATTATTTCAAACGTTACAAAGTAGATATGGAGGCTAGAAGGAAGATCCTGATATTCATGAAATTTTGAATATTTAAAAATTTGTTTATAGATATCTTAAAAATTAACCCTTCAGATGCCACTTCCACATCCCTTTAAGTGATGTTCAACTAACATGACGGGTCCATCTCAGACGGTGATCGTTCTCTTCCCGAATGACCCTAAACTCACGTTTCTTCTGGTGAATGTATAGGTATATTATTTTTTATTTTATCTACAAAGAGAAAAATCACAAGTTCTCACAGCCAATCTAAGTACTGATCTTGGGCGACTGTACTTAAGCTGGGAGATTACTTGAATCCGGGGGTTAACGCCAGACCGAGAAGCTTCTCGGTAAACGTTTATCGACACGAACTTCTTTTCTTAAGTACCTTTCCCAACGATTCTAGTTTACCTTTTTTTCTTTTTCTTGACCCATATACCTCAACCGTCTTTTTCTCTCGTATATACCTTATTTATTAAGAAAATAAGTCTTTGTAAGATTGAAAGAAAAATTTACAGCGTAAATTACTTCTTTATTTCATGCTTTCAGTTCATTCAATTCATGGATCTTGAATTATAAACAACGTCGTAGGTAAAATATTAAAAGATTTTCTTTTAAATATTCGTTTGCGATGTTTTCTGATCAACAATTCCTTTCAACAATTTTCTCTGTGCTTTTAGTGCCATTCATAAGAGATTAAGTATAGACCATGAAAATTTATGAAACGGATATACAATTTAATCGAAACGTTTATTAACGTTATAATTATTAGTACACGTTTATTGTCAACTTTTAAAGCGGGATCACTGAGGTTCTCCCACTAAACAAATTCATTGAAAGTTTTTAATGCGTATTTTAAAAAATTTCAACATCATATAAAGTGGTATGATATTATTTAGTTAAGTTCACAATATTTATTTTTACGAATTAAATGAAAACACTTTTCATTTCAATACCAACTCTAAGTTTTGGTTTCTTAACGACTTGTTTCTTGTTTAATTTAATTATGTAGATTTAATAACAATAAATGTTTTATCTCGACTTCATTTAACCCTTTGCACACCTAATTATTGAGATATTGATTGCTAATGTCGAGGGTGACTCGACAAAGGAGTGCTAAAATGAAAAACATACCTCATTCTTATAAAATATTTCACTAAAGTATACAATGAATATGCCCTTATATTAAATTTGCAATAAAAATCATCTACCGGATAGCAGAATATTGGGAAAGGATTATTTACGAAGTTATTAGAAAAAAAAGCATATGGGGAACTGTCTCTCGCTGCATAGTTTAAGGGTTAAGTGAAATTACAGAATTCATCGCAATCTACAGAACCGATTCTACATTAGGAGTTTAAAACGTCCACCACAAATCTGTCAATCAAAATGTAATTATAGGTACGATCTATTCTAGTCAATGGGAGAATCTTACTGGACCTCTTTTTATTGCCAATTCTCCAGAAGCATTTCCCTTTATTTCCGTCCCGTTTGCGTTTGATTGCAAGCGTTAAAAATTTAATTTACAGAGCAGACCGTCTCACTAGCGATGCTACCAATGTACGCTCATCTAGAAGTAAAATATTTCTCATGCATTCCCGGTGCAGATTCTCAAAAGTGCGGCAATTCGGTGATTTACTGCACCGCTCTGCCGGTTAATTGATCTGAATTCCGTGCTGTCCGTTCTCGTCGTAACTGTAATGACTTCGTATTTAATTATAGACGCTTCGTTGATTTGGAGGGTTGCGATCTGGAATTAATTCCGTTGCCTCGGTCACTCCGCTAATCACCGTTTTATAGTAATGGAGAAGCCCTTCGATTCAGTTGGATTGCACTTACGCCCCATCAGTCGAAACGTTTAGGCTAACGAGAGAAGCGATCAGTCCTTTACAACGCCGACGCAAGAAGCAGTTTCAGTGACTATTTTCCCATTGCTTCTTATGATCTTTAATAGTACATAGGATTTTTAATGGTACAGAAGCGTTTTGAGTGGCTATTTTTCCATTGCTCCATATTATGTTGAATGGCACAGAAGCAGTTTCAGAGGTTACTGTCCTGTCGCCTATTATGATTTTGTTCTTTGCACTGCACGCTAGAAGGCCAACAGCTCCTAGTATCTCTGATTAAGTGTTAAGTGTTAAGTGTCGGGTTAAGTGTCTCGTGAAGTTATAACTATATTATATTTGCTACAAATATTTTCCTTACGGACGTAACAGATTTTTAATGGCATATATGTAGGTTTGTACTTTATTTAAATACAATTCCTATGTAAGAAAAATATGCGGGTATACGTTTGAAAAAGGATCGCGTAGGTCAATTAGTCGATCCGTCTTCTGAGCGCGTCCGAGTTCGACTGTCTTCCAAAAAATGGTTTTCGCATTCCATCGTTTCGCATTCCGCGTCCCCCTTTCGCCCCCCTAGGCTTCTTGAGAGAGCAGCCGCGGCGGACTCGGGCAGCGAGAATCCTCACATACTACTCATCTTGGCTAAAAAATCCTCCGATCCTACATATATGATTATGGATGGTACAGAAGCAGTTTTAGTGGCTATTTTTCCATTGCTTCATATTCTTTTGAATGGTACATACGATTTTTAATGGTACAGAAGCAGTTTCAGAGGTTATTTTCCTATCGCCTGTTATGATTTTGTTCTTTGCACTGCACGCTAGAAGGCCAACAGCTCCTAGTATCTCTGATTATGTGTTAAGTGTTAAGTGTCGGGTTAAGTGTCTCGTGAAGTTACAACTATACTCTACTTACTACAAACATTTTCCTTACGGATGTAACAGACTTTTAATGGTATATATGATTATAAATGGTACAGAAGCAGTTTCAGTGGCTATTTTTCCATTGCTTCAGATTATTTTGAATGGTATATACGATTTTTAATTGTACATTCGTAAAGACGTTCAGGTCGAATGTAACTTAAGAAACTCAATAGAATTCCGCTTCAGATAGTTACAGAAATGCGTATAATTGAGTATAAATTCTTATTTTCTTTGCGAAATTTAGTCCGGCGCGTCAGATTGGAAAATATCGTTTTCCTGAATTGACTATCGATATGTTCTCCGCGACGTTTCAAACGTCGAGACACTCCCTAGAAGGAATATATTACTTTACTTGCTGTTTTTGGAAGTACCGAAGTCCTGAATAAATGCAGGAATGAAGAGTATATTGTGAAGGATTAAATTACGGGTCCATTAAATTTTATCGACCGGTATGTCAGAAAATTCAGCGGGGATACATATATAGGTATGAATTAAGAAAAAATATATTTAAACAACATGAAACAGATAAATTAAAGTAATTAAACGGATCTTCATTGAATGCCATGATTCAAAGTCAACAGGATGCAACGTATATTGAGATTTATTTAACAACATATATTTTGTGTCGTATGAATATTTAATTTTATATTCACTGGTCTTATAAAGGGTTTTGACAATTTGAAAATTTGACGGTATTTCATATGATTTTAACGTTCCTTGGCAGAGTTGAGGAAGTTTCTCCTTAAACCGGATACTTTTGTTTATTATCGCATCGCCAACGACGCAAACTGTAACTCAGCGAGTAATCCTAATGGACTCTGGATATTGTCTCGATCTTGGAATTAACCGGGAAACTTTTAATTAGGGTGGAAAGTTGTCTCGTTCGAATACGATGGCACGAAAAGTCGAAAGAAAGTCCCGACAATTTCTGACACCGCACGTCGTCGTAAAGTGTTTCCTCGAGCTGGACAAAAATGGCAGCCAATATCGAAGTTGCGAGATCGGTCTGTATTCAATTATTTGATTTCTACACGAGTGACTCGGGACTTAATTTAACGTTGGTGCTAACTGGCAATTATCGTTGCAATTAAATTCAGTTATCCCAGCGATCGATACGGCTCCGTAAACACAATCGGCCCTGCAGCCAACACGCACGGCATTACTCGTAATACTCTACCTATATATTTAATGACCGAGAGAGTAACAATGCTATGTTGTAAGTACCTGTATTGAAAATACGAACCGATGAATGCTCGTTCCAATTTCCATGGGAATTGAAAATCTCCCAATTCTCCTTGAAAACATGTCATCATTTTATTCGAATTAATATCGGATGTTGGCATTTTGTTAAACGGTTATTGTTGTACAATTCGACCGAGCGGGATGCATGCCCAAGAATGATGAATGCAGTACGAGAACTCCTCATTTACGGATCTACCTTGTTTATGTTGCGGAATTTTGTATACCACTGATTGAATGCGCCATTTTCTTCGTGGGGCAGTTTTCTGGCAATATTGGAAATATCTCGAAATTGGAAATAAATGGTGATCACGGGTATCGCATAACTGATTAATAGGCTTCCGGTGCGTAAAGTATTAAAATCGGAAATAAAATATGCGAAATTTCGGAAGGGTGTATCTTGTATAGTGTATCGTATTTTGAAAAAAACTTTGATCACAGGTATACATTAGAAAAAATTACCATGTAAATTTAAACCCTAGATCATTGGTTATTTTGATGCCACAATTAATAAACGGTAAAATTACATTGTTCGCGTAGTCGAAATTTACCCAAAGAATGTATTGTAGGCGTACATTTTATATGTAAACATAAAGGGTAATCTTACATACAAAGGGTAATTTTACTCGTCTGATCGGCTCGAGTTATGAAGTTGGAATATTAAAAATGTAGAGCAAACTCCCTAAGATTTTAAGTTTGCTAGGCGGAGTAAAACAGTTTTGTCTTAATTCTATTGATTAAGTAGGTGGAGTCAAACTATTCTTTTCTCGAATTCTATTAGTTACCGTGGAACCCTGCAATTCGGAGTAATGGTACGAGACTCAACTAGCTTGTAATAATTGTAGGATCAAAATTCAAGTGTCAGGATTAACATGAACGGTTGGTTTATTAATATAAAAAATTAATATAAAGAAATCGAATACATTGAAGAGTACGTCTTCAAGATCTTAAAAAAAGGGACTTGACTTTCCCTCCGACTTCGCTCGAGCTCTCCTCAGTTAGAACTAACTCTCATTCGAACATTCTCATCCAGCCTCACTCTAATTTCTTTCTCACTCAATCCACATTCCTCACTCTCTCATTCCCACACTCATCAATACAGTTCTTTATGCGCCTAAATTCTCACTCACTGAGTCACACGGCCGCTCGCACTTCACGAACTCTCAACCACGCATAAACAGTATCGCCTATCGAGCTGTCATTTAATCTAAATACTTCTCACTTCACCCCACAATCATACAAACATTACATTTCAGTCTAACTTCTATTTAGTCTAATTCTTAATCTTTATTGCCTTATTGACGACAAAACTATTCGTATAGTTAACGCTTTCATCTTTTTTTTATTCTGTTAACTTCATTGGATCGCACAGGACACTGACACTACATAATTTAAGTCCTTCGGGATGCAATAATTGAAGTCTTCAAGTGGACGAGGATCGGTTGGATCTCCCTTGAACTGAGACATTAGGAGACAATGAAGAGTCCTGCCACTTCTCCGAAACCTTCTTTTAGGACCCTGTCCAGATATCCTTTAGTATCTTTACCCTGAAGACTTTCAGATGTGGTGTACGCGTTACAGAACCTCATGGATGCCATTGTTCGACATTCCGAAAAATTCATTTCACAATGTCTTTGCTCTTAACAACAAACTATGAATACGATAGACCTAACATAGGGTGTAAAAATGTATGTAAATTTCCATGGATTTTTTTTTCAGTGCCCGGCACTTCGAGCGGATATTTTTAACAGCGTAACCGAGCAGTCGTTATTCAAGAATCTGCGAGTATTTCTGGACCAATTTGTTCCTTCACGCCGAGGCGTTGGAGACAAGATTTTTCCAGTAATTAGAGGGGCCCTTTTTTATTTCCGTTCTGTCTGCCTTCCACCCGTTGCGCTATATCGGGTTATTAGATCAACCGGAGGGAACAACAGCGCGAGGAAAGTGGAAAGTTGCGAAACTAGAAATTCGAGGAAGTTGACGGTATTAATGGCATGCCGGTGGCGCGGAACATAAAGGGCGTCACTGCTAGCTCGAAGCCAAGAACGGGGAACAATGGTGGGTAATAAACTTGGCACGGGAAAGGGTTAGACAAAATTGCCGCTTCGTAAAATGGCGTCCGGGAAAGATTTGTCTCCGGGTAGTTCGCGAAACGTTTTACGCCTTCAGGCGGCAGTTACCGGACAGCGAGCAGAGGCGTTTCGGGAGTCTCTTTCAAATGGGAATCGGAACTCGTCTGTTTCTGCACCCTGAACAAAATAGTATTATGCAGACTCTCTAACGAACTCTTCCGTGCGCGGTGGCTGATCTCATATTGCTTCGTAGAATAAATCGGACTTCAAGAGGCGACCCAGAGAGACAGCAAAGAGGATTCTTTTAAAGGTCTATTTATGCCCGCGGAAAAAAAATTTCGTTCATTCAACAAAATCGTTCGAGCCACTGCGTTTGGTTAATTTCAGAAAACGTTTCGGTTCAGTGAATCAAATTTCGCTCACTTGACCAAACACGTTCGCTTCGATTAACTAAAGTGTTTCGGTGAAACCGTTCTGTTATATCTAGAAAATATTGTACCGATTAAACCGGATATTTGGATGAAATGTACCAGATATTTGTAATATGTAACGTAACCTCCCAGCATTTTTAATCTAATCAACCAACTAGTTAAGGAATTTTATCATGTCAACCAAATATTTCGTTGTCCACATATTAATCGTGTTCAATGGTTGAGCTAACAAATATTATTGACTCAACTAAAGATTTTTCTGCACGTACTAATCGGTCAGACGCGATGAGGAATTTGCAGTGTATCCGGCAATATCAATATCATGTCAAAGGGACATAAGTTTACAATCTGAACCCCATTTAACAGTAAAATGTGTGCCACTGAAACGGTAACTCACACTAAACTCTCGCATATTTCGCTTAGGAATTGTTTAATCAACATTGAAGTAATTAACGCGTCGTTGAACAATTCAATCAATTTCGTCTTCCACTGAGAACTTGATTAGAGAGATGATTGGCTGCTCGACAGATGAATATGACGGACCAGTCATTCCATTTATTCGATACATTTTCTTTTAATTTAGGAGTCAGGAGTTCTAGGAAATGCGAGCTGGATTATTTCGCACCTTTCTGCTTGAAAGGATACATAAAGGGAATATCTATATCTGCCCTGTTGCTCTTGGCTTCCATTCCCTTTGCGTTACTTCTATCCAAGTGCATCACGTGTTTCCTGGCAAATTCTTGGTGCATATTCGAAGCTGTCTCTGTGGACCGCCATAACTCTTAGCGCGATACACAGATGGCTTATAGGGATATCGTGCAAATGCACCGTACGCTACTTCAAAGTAGAAACTTCAGACACTCGGATACAAAATAATGGCCCAATAAATGTCTCCGACGCAAAGTTGCGCCATACGAAACTGAAGGATGTCTGAGAAGGGGATCAGTTTTACCCAACTAACCTTTGTAATCCTGAAACAAGCTTTCAACGGCGCTCCGGAGTAGCATATAATGACTTGCATTAATTAAAGCACTAATAGGCAATCGACTAATGCAGCGCCGTGTAAAGTGTATGGATTGATACAAGTAAACTGCATCAAAGGTAATTTCGTTTCGAATTATTGTTTAACTTCTCAAGATTAAGCTTTATTTGCAAGCATACGGCACACTGTTTAATGGAAAGTAGTCGAAAATTGATACCTAGATACTCCCGATTCTTTGGGGCTTTATTATTTTAAAAATATAAATTATGCAATCGAGTTACTGCAATTAAAATGCCCGTGGATGAACGGTATCGCTCATATGTTTTGGGACGCTTGGTAAAATTCTTTCAATTTTGTAAGGAACAAATCACTGAACAAATTACGAGCTTAACGATCTAGT
The DNA here is from genome assembly GCF_000612105.2 of Orussus abietinus. NCBI lineage: Eukaryota > Metazoa > Arthropoda > Insecta > Hymenoptera > Orussidae > Orussus > Orussus abietinus. Next base: position 166,000 of record NW_019394250.1, read on the forward strand.
GACGAGAATAATATTTGATTTAATAGGCATAATATTTATTGGTTCAACCGTCGACAAGGTTTAATATTGCGTTCAGTTAACGTCAGAAGTCTAAAAATTGCACATCAATTTGACGTCGCTTTTACGTATATGCTCCGTTGGTGTATATCGTATTTATTGTTATCCCAATATTGCAGCAGTATTCTCATTTCTTCCAATGTTTTTCATCTCATCTTGAAATTTTCTAAGGACGCGAGCAATAGTCGGATATAATATTGCGTTCATTGAACGTCAGAAGTCTAAAAATTGCACATCAATTTGACGTCGCTTTTACGTATATGCTCCGTTGGTGTATATCGTATTTATTGTTATGCCAATATTGCAGCAGTATTCTCATTTCTTCCAATATTTTTCATCTCATCTTGAAGTTTTCTAAGGACGCGAGCAATAGTCGGATATAATATTGCGTTCATTGAACGTCAGAAGTCTAAAAATTGCACATCAATTTGACGTCGTTTTTACGTATATGCTCCGTTGGTGTATATCGTATTTATTGTTATGCCAATATCGCAGCAGTATTCTCATTTCTTCCAATGTTTTTCATCTCATCTTGAAATTTTCTAAGGACGCGAGCAATAGTCGGATGATAAAGGTTCTTTTTTGAAACCGAGAGTTACCGGATGCATTTCTACTTGGTTGGTTTTGGTTTCCTTCCTCCGTGCATGATTTCTTGCAACCAAGTGCATCACGCGTTTCCAGGAGCGCTCTAGTGTGATATTCGGTCTCGTGTCGCAAATCCTTGGAACTATCTTGCCGGAGAGTAATAATTCTTTACGAGATACATCGGCTCACGTGAATTCCTTCCTGGTACACACCTTATGTTATCCCGAAACGAAAACTTCGGTCGGAGAGATACATCTTCGTTACGGCTTAATGAAAGTTTTAATACAAACTCCGGTCATGGTAGGAATTTGAAGATGGATCAGTCCTGCCCAGTTAACTTTCGTAATTCTGCAACGAATGCGCAAAGGAACTTCGGTCAATAATTACCTGTCTACCCATCTGTCTAAGTTACGTGGAAAGAAGCTGCATTTCTTGGAAATGCTCTTACGTTTTAGCAACACTCACAGGCGTATGTATTCTCGATATTCTGCACTGATTGTCAGTCCATGATTCGTATACTGTTTAGCATCCAGCTTCATAACCCTGTCCAATGGAATAATTCCACTTCCGTATTCGTAACATATGACTAACGAGTATTCCAATGTATCTTGTGTTAAGAACGATATGTTTAGCTATTTTGTCGTTTCACCACGTGGTATTGTAAAGAATTCTAGAATTTCTGAAAGCTCTTTTCTCCGTATGGGTACACACTCGAGGACTTTGTAGAATTACGTATCCTCGGAAATGCATTTAATTGCGCCGATATGATGCACAATACGAGAAAGCTCTTTGGTATTCCTGGCAGGAAATGCGCCGTTCCTCCAAATGGAAGCCGGAAATCACACACAGCCCGAACTTGGAGGACCCCTTAAAGGAACTTCGAAATCGTTGGGGTCATGACAGGCTTCTTGTTCGCCGCAGCTGCAGCTGCAAGCAGCCCCACGGCCTTTATCTTTGCAGCTTTAGCACGTTGATAACTTCAAAACTTGAATTTCGTTAACTCAAAGTCAAACGATGTCACGAGAGATTTCGTCTCGGGTCGCCAAAAGTTCGAGATGAAGTGCAAAGGTATCGACAAAGTGACCGAAGCTGTCAAAGTTTCGCCCCAGTTGGAATTCTTGTGTCAAATAGTCGTCCATTATAAGGAAATCCCCGAATCCAGTATAACCCTGGGTGTTTACTATTTTTTTAAATAGTATACTTCGATTTGTTAATTATGGTCGAAGAAAAATTATCTCACTTAGAATTAAACGTTACCGAAAAATGTTGTCAATTTGCCGGTCCCTCGTACTGAAATAGCATGTCTGTTGGTAAAGTTTAAAGTTCATGTACCATATTTTTAAATCATTTCTGCACTTTTGGCCCACCCAATACAAGGACAAGTTGCATATAATATAGAAGGAAATGTACATTGCTGTGAGTAGTTAGTATCGGGGAAGCTGATAAGGACCAGCTTCATACACCATGATTTCACGGCTAAAAGCCGAACAAATTTGTCATAAGTTCGGTGTCGAGGTGGGAAATGGCTTGTTGAACATTATGCAAAGCACCCTATAGAAGAAAAGCTCGAAAATCGTGTCACGCCAAGTGGACATAATGGTGCGATCCCAACAAAGCCCAAAGGTCCTTTTCCCTATATTTTCTCACTTCGATTCGCTCGTAGGGGTTAAACGGTTGGAAATAAAGATTTTCTCACACCGAGGTTTTTCTGGAATGCCAGCAGACCTCAAACGGAATCGCTCAACTTTATTCTTTAAGAATAGAATTTAATACAAATCTAGATGAACATTAGTGTTCTGAATTGTAAATGTTTAAGGGGCTACATACACCTCGGAATAGGAAAAGAAATTTAGGAGGTTTCTTTCATAGAAAAGTGTTTTGTGTATTCTCATAAAATTATAACATGATGTTATACAAATACAAAGGTATTTAGAAATTTATAATAAATGTACGGTAATTCAATTTTGCGACACATCAATTTATAATTATACTGCAACCTCATGTACTGAAAATGCATGCATTTTTCGTAAATAGTTTTAACAGGGTGAACACCTAGTCTCCTTTATACGTAAATTTCATAAAGTTACGGACCTTAAGAGGATGTGAAAGTGACATTGGAGGGGTTAATCGTTCATGAAAATTTTCTCCAAACTGGGTGTACCGAATCGTTTCAAACTGTACAACATGAAGATGAAGGCTATAAGGAAGGTCCTGTCATTCACAAAATTTCATTTTTTACCAAAAATATTGAAAAGATCTATAAACAAATTTAAAAAAAATGGACAGTTCGTTGGTGTCAGGACCTACCTTATAGCCTTAATATTCACGTTGTAAAGTTTGAAACGATTCGATGCACCCTGTTCAGAGAAAAGTTTTATAAGCGAGATCTTTCCGATGCCACTTTCACATCACCTTAAGTAAGCTTAATAGTCGATTTCAGGCTATCCGAAGGAGGTTGAAACCCCTTTTAATTACTGTTGATTTTCCGCATTTAGCCTAACTGGAAGTCGATGCGGTGCAAGTTTCGAGAGGGGCATTTAGCGATCGTTGGTGTGCGTTTCCTCGGACATAGCGATCCAACAGTCACGTATTGCATACACGAAGGAAGTTTTTGATCGAGTTTTCGAATCTAATTGTGCGGAGTAAAGAAAACCTTAACAAGGGTCCACGTAGACACGGCCTGGGAGCGGCAATGCCGGAATAGGAGGGCAAGTTTTTGTTACCGTGACGGGCGGAAAGGAACTGGACCGAGAAAATTGTATTGCAGGGGGTGACTTCTTATTCGAGTAAATTCATTAAAAGTTCGCTTTTCCATCGTCGATTCACCTGCTCTCCATTTACCTCGGCCTCTCTTCTCAGGCTTGGCTGTATCGAGATTCCCTCATTCCCCTGGAGCGTCTTACGAGATTAAGGGTCGCCATCTTCCCGAAGAAGCGAGACGGAAAGACCTCCTGGAGTTCCGCTGGCTTGATTTTTGAGACTTTAAATCTCCGGATTACGAAATAAAAGTTAAGTTTGCTTTCCAGCGGTTACGCTTCCACTTGAACATTAACCCAGAACTGAAATCTCGGAAAATACGGAATCTTAAGTAAATATAATTGGTTAATTGATCCACCGGATAATGTTGACGTGTAGTTTAACGGTAGCTGTTGACAGGTATTGATTTTAAATTAGTATTAATAAACTTATAGCCATAACTTAGTCAGCCATAATTTAGCCATAAATTAGTAATAGTAACCCGTGGAGAGCTTCGTTGTAAAGAATTCCAATATCTGCTCTATGAAATGTATAAACGATAAATAATTAGTTGGTCCTGAAATATAGAATTATTGAGGTTGAATTTGTAGAGCAATAGCGCGGTGATCCATAATATGATTAGCTTATGAGCGAGTAAATGTTTAGTAATAATGTTATTAAGCATTCAGACGAAACAACCGACCTGATCAAATGTTGAGAATTCATCTCACCTGGATCTCTTTTTTCGCGGTATTTGTTTAAATTACTTATTTTCATATGGGTTCTTATAACGCCTCTTCCTTACTTTAACACTGGAATAAATTATTACCGCGAATTTTTTGTAGTCATTTGTTTTAAAGAGTCCTTTTTTCCCACGTTTTTTTTACATAGTACGTATTCACCGTGTGAAAAGCGATTCATGTACACCTGCATCTAAATCTATTTAAATCTCGATTTCTATCTATTTATTCAGCGACTTATCAACTAATATGTTGAAATTTGAAGAATTCAAAAGATTTGACGAAACGCTTTCTTTGAATATTGTAAAGCTTTGTGCTATACCTTGCTTACCATTCAATGAGCAATCAATGCACTACTTCGGCAATAAAATCTGTTACTCGAGTTTTCAACACACTGAAATCTACTAGAAAAAGAGATTTCAGTCCATTTAGTAGAATTCATTATTAAACATGAATGAAAATGAGGAATTTGGTACAAAAATATAAAGCAGGAGAATTAAATCCAAGTACTAGGTTGAGGAATAAGTTCCCGCCGTTTCTAACGTAACGTAACGTAATTAAAACCGCGGGAACTTATTCCTCAACCTAATAGATATTCAACATATAGTCAAAGCAAAAACGGGCAGAATACTTCGACGAATAAATTCCCTCAAAGTGATTTTATTCACTTTGACGGACGCGAACATTAAATAAATAATGTTCTTTAAAACGTATCGTTAGTGACAGCGAGTCCGAAAATCTGCATGATTTACCCCGGATTGCAGAATGCACTTTATACACGATAGCACTATTTACGCATTCAGCCAGTGCATATCGTAGGTGAACCACTCTTCCCGATTATTTTCATGTCGAGATACGAAATTGTGGCAGCTATTGGGCCACTTTATGGGCTATCGGGCTTGTCGGATAACCGGCGACGGGACGCGGATTGACATTTCGCTGTGATTTTTATTGTTCGGCGCGTCATACGTCGTTGGTTAATGGCAGCTAGTAAAAGTTATGCCACCTTCCGAGACTTGTCTCTTTCCCGCTCGCAGCTCTTCCGCCCTTTGCAGACTCTCTTTCCTTTCTTTCCATTGTACTACTTGCGTCTTTACAACCAGCGGACAGTTGTAATTCCGTAGTCGCAATCGTCTCTACGAGCCAACATAAACTTTAGTGCGATTACTTTACGCGTAGATGCAGCATAAATAACCTTTATATTTGCGCTCCTATTGTGGAAATACATTTCTGGAGACGTATCAGCAAGGAACCGCGTTGGCGGTACTAAAAGTTGCGACAAAACCGACCAGAGTCATTCTTGTTTTTCAGCGGAAACAAGTTCCAAAGAAACAAGTAACTAAATTCACAAGGGTCTTCTAAATGTTATTTCGTAAGAGGGTTGTTTATAATCGTTAAATATACTTTCAATTAACGTAAAGATATTACATTAAAATATGTTTCTTCCGAACTAGGGACAAACATATCAGCAACATAACACGCAGAATCAACGTTCCTTATATAAACATATATTTATCGTAGATACGAAACCATGGATGGATAAACGTTTATTTTCAACACCTACACCACATTTCCATTGACCTCAGGTGTAGATGTAAAATCTGAATTTCACTATTTTGAATTTATTCAACTTGTTTAAAGTCACAAATAGTATCTTCCATGATTCGTTAAAAATACTCATCGTGTCCGTTTGGATCATACAAATTCACCCTTGACCTCTCTTTGCATTTAAAAAAACATGTATAGTAACAAGGATTTGTTTATCAGTGTTCAATTTGCGATATATCTTCAAATCCTGATGTTAATTATTACGCACGGCTTTAATAATTGACACTTAATGGAACGGTGTCGTGGTAACGAGAGCAATAAACATCATTCATCGGTGATTCTGGACATTTGGGGAACCAAGTATCGACTGACAACGAGGCTTGATGTAGGCAACCCGATAATCGCTTAAGAGCACTGGTCTAACCACGAATCATGTGGTGTACCAAAATTTGGCCCAGGATTGACCTAGATCATTGAACCGAGGTGGGCTAGAGAAGTGGCTTCACAACGTAGGGTGGTCCGTCAGGACGTCGCTAATGATTTGCACAGCAGGAACGGCACAGACTGATCAACGATGCTAATATTCGATGATATCTCTTGTTGATCATTAATCAGGCCTGATATAAAATGACACACCGTTTGTCATTATCAGTGAAATCCCGTATCTGCGAATAGCAGAATTCAGCTTGGCGGGCTCGGTGGGTATAATTCACTTTCCGAGATTCGGATCGAATCCTGAACATTCGTATTTAGAATCCTGGTATATTGCGGAGTGACATAATGAATTGTAGATTTATGCACGATAACGGCAGCCGAGTATTTTAATTTGACCTGGCGTTAATCGAAATCGATTAATCAATTTGTGGTGCAGATGAAAACTGGCTACGCAGTTTTGTAGTGGGTTAAGTTAGGATTGCCTGATAACTCGAATCGTCTGATAGCACGAACTGCTCGTGTCGACCCACCCTACTAATATTCGATTGTAGGTTTGATTTGCCATACACGCGTGATTAATCGATTCTATAGTAGTACGACATACCATTGGTCATTTGGAACAAAATCATCGTGCTGCGGGTGACATGATTGAAACGGACGTAGGTTATATATCGCTCTAATTCTAGATTCCTTAGGGTGTCTGTAACGAATAGGACAATTTAGTAATTATTTAAATATACAAAGCTTCACTGAGATTATAATACTTCTCTGCTTATTGCGATCTTTCGGAACAATAATCTTCGATTAGTCCCGCTTCGTTTCAAATGATATTTTTCGCAAATGTCGCGAATGTTAAATACTAATGCTGAAGCCAAGTTAAAGTTCCATAATACATGAAGTTCAAACAAAGATTATTATCGAAAGAAAATACTATCCATGAAAGCGTTTGGTTAGAAACGATACAGAAGTCCCATCAAGTGGAATACCGTGTTTAAAATTCGTTCTCATTATCCCAGTGTACATTTTGATCCCGTCGGGTGTGGTCTTTTATCACTCTTGACCTCTTCTCCTGTTCCTTTTTAACCCGATTAAAAGTTCCAAGTCCCGGATCGGTCACTCCAAGTCCCAGCCAAGTCTCGCTGGTCTCAACGGAGCTTAAAAGTGGGCTCGAAGAATTGATTTTTGAAAAGCATTTTCCTCGAGCGTCGGATTTCAAAAGCGAGCTGCTCCATCATTTTTCCCCGTCTGAAATTCAAAGTACGATTCTGTACAACCATTGCTTGCATAACTTAAGTAGGCGTTTAGACAACCGGAATGGAACACTGTTTTACGTGTATACGTGCATTTTAGAATCCCAACCCTTTACTCATCACCGGATGTGCATTCTCTCACCTTTTATATTGCGGGGAGGCGAAAGACTTTTTATGGTGTACACCTGCACGCAATAACTTGTTTGCGCACTGGTGCACCCTCCACCCACCACTCACGGGAATCTCGAGCGAAGTAACATCGTCGTTACTAACTTTTGACGACCAAAACGCTGATATCCGAGAGAAACAAGTGGAAAACTAGATTAAAAATGTTACGCGATTTTTCTGAGTTATTACGAATCGTGAACCTAATAAGGGCCATCGTACTTGTAAGACGTACCCCTACAAGTATCCGGTCCCAGATGAATTCGTGCACTGGTAATAATGCCTTCTTAGATTTATATCAGGATATTTATACGTTTCAGTATCAGTACCCACGCGGAACAATAGGTTAATATACGTATATTAGATAAATATGGAATATCCATACATCTCTAGGAAATCTATATCATTCATATACACTGGCTGTACTGAAGATTGATATCTATTTTACGTATACAAATCTATATCACGTATACGCCCTCATGAGATATTCTTTAGATAATTACAGGTAAGGTTTAGTATATTTATATTTAGAGATCTATAAGACATCAGTAGATAGTCAATATACATATATGATACGTATATTTTCTGTGGGGGTATGCGTATCCGTACGGAAGGTAACATTTGCTTCCGGCACTGTGGCGGAAGTTATACTTCTGAGCTCATCGGTTCTCTTAAAAGTATCGTTTGTTTATATAATACTCTTTTCTTCGTATAAAGTCCGTGCAATCATCGGTGAGTTCCTCGATTGAACAACTGGTTTTTCCTGATGTATCGATTGTTCTTTGCAATATCGAGCGGACGCCACAACAATGTCTGGACACTCTACAAAGTGCACGGTTGTATCCGAATGGTCCTTAAAAAATAGTCAACATATCTGGTTAGGGAAAATAAAACGTAAAATCAAATAACACGGTTCGGCTTTACCCTATCCAAATTCAGTATTCATGTTAATGGTACTCATTTCATAGTATTCGCTGTGTTAGAACCTGAATATTAATTTACGTGCTCGAGGTATAAATTGATTTAATTTCTCGCTATGGCGATTATCGTATAATTAACGGAGAGAATTAGATTAATTTTATTTCTCTGCCACGATTGCACACCGATCCAACAATTATTTTATCCGAGTGTCGCAACCGCACATTACGGTTCCACCGAATGAATATTTGCCGATATACGTTTTATTGGCAAACAGTAGGGCCAATGTAATTCGTTCGATTCGCGGTGTGCGGGATTCCCGGTTATTTCTGTACAATGAACCGCGAATCTGTAATTGATATACGTATTAGTGGAATCGCTTTTGTCTCCCGGTCAACGTGCAATCAGGTGCAGGTCTGCTGAAAATCTAGGTTCCTCTCAAAGAACCAGGGTCGATGGAATTATTCGATTCGATTTTGGTTTCCACCATTAGCGACTGAATTATCGTCTGAACAAAGGCATTCACTAAAATGTGGACTATCTTGCTCGATTACCATTTCAATAGCTAATAGTCTTCTGCACATTTCAAAACGCGACGAAATATTGCTCACATTTCTCATACGAGATCGATCGCTCATTTTAGCGCGTGTATTTTGTTGCTAGAAGTGATATCATTGTTTAGGCTTGGGAATAATCGTGGTGGCGAAGAATATCTTCCCATTGAGTGCAGCTGATTGCGCATTTTAGCGCGTGTATTTTGTTGCTAGAAGTGATACCATTGTTTAGGCTTGGGAACAATCGTGGTGGCGAAGAATATCTTCCCATTAAGTGCAGCTGAAGGACAGAAACCCGAATTTGCTGATACACGAATAGATAGGAAGTTGCATTTCCAAGTCTTTGTTGAAACACGTGAGATTTCGCAAACATAACAAAACGAATGTACTCAAATTCAATCACTTACATGCTAAATTTCTATGCCAACAACTTTATCGGAATATATGTTATAAAATTGTCATACCTATTTTCTTTAGCAATGCAACGTAACATAATATTTTTCTAGTTGCTAGTTTTTTGTATATTTGTAACTATTGTAATATAGTTGAATGGACACAGTTCCTCTGATTTATTTACTCCCTTTTCCATGATGTAGCGTTTCATCTGCAGATATAGCGTTCTTCTGTAGTTCACTTAGGCAGTACATTTTAAAAGTGAATATACGTGTTCCCAGGACGTAAAATATTAATTGCACTCAAAAGTGCTCCTCGGTGGACAGTCCACTATGAATTTGTCTACTTTTTTTTTTCGAAAAATTACGAGCGATCTAAAAGCGCTCTCATAAATCAACTTACCCATTATTGAATGAGGCCAATTGTTGACTTAAATTACCATACCTTAAATGTAGTACGGTTCGCTTCTTATAGAGGAATGACACGCGGAAGTCTTGGGGTGAAACAAGCCAAAGGATAATTAAGACGTCTAATTGAATTCTGTAAGAGGTTGGACGGAGTTCAATTCCTATCCTACCAAGCTTTCACGTTCTCCCTGCGGCACTGCAAATATCAACTTTGAAATGAAGATAATTAATTTCGAGAGTTTGCACGCGCGTGATAATTTTTCGCGCTTCTGTTCTCAATCACTTTATGTCTGTACGTATTTACTCACACGCGTACTTTTTGATCCTTCGACATGTAGAAGTAATCTAAGGAATTATTTGCAATTTGTTTCCATAAATTATGCTTTACATCTGAAATGCGTAGCAAATACCGCAGCTAGAAATATTCTTTCCTATACTTTATACCCCAAAAGTTATTGCGACAAAATGCATGTTTACATAACTGCATCTGAAATACATTGCCCAATAAACACATGGTAATTGATTTGACGTATAATATACTTGATTGCAGTAGAAATTAGGTATACGAGTATAGACGAATATAGAATTAACAGTCTTATCAAGTTGGAATTTAGAGATAAACATTAAGTATGTATGAAAAATGATAGGTTACATGAGGTGTCTTTTTATTTTTGTTGAACCTATTTTCAACGATGCTGTTTAACCTTTGGTAGATGTCTACTAGAGCTATTATATATTTTATACGCGTCAAGAAATAAGTAGATATTTGTAGATCAATAGTGGATATATAATTTTCATCTACAATAGACATAGATATTTATATATATCCTTTAGATATTTTTATAGGTGGGTGATAGACGATACACATTTGCTATACCTATAGACTTAATTTAGACGATTAATTTACGTATATTCCACTTCATGGGTTGCCTGGGAAGGTGTTATTTCGTGAAGACTCCCCACACTAGGTAAAGTTGACGCTAGGTTGAACATCGTAATTAGATTTCTATGCTCTAGGAAGGGCGTAACAGGAATCATACAGTGTCGGGAGCATTCGCGAGGACGAAAATCGGTGTTCCACTTCGTCGGATCGCGATATAATTAACAGGGAAGTTAGTTCACCTGGGAGTTAGGGAGGTTTCGAGTATATCGGGGGTTTCGCGATTTTGCGTTCAGCTCAGCCAGCAGCCGGCTCCTTTCCGGCCACTGTTTCCGGAGGATACCGACACCATCAACGAAACCACGGAAGAGACGATCTTGGCGATTAACGGCAATTATTAAATCACCCCAACAACGAGCGGGAAAGAGGCAACAATTTCATTCTCGTCTCATCAAAGTTACCTAGTAAAGTGTTTCCACGCCGATATGCCGCATTAATGGCTTCCCTTCGTCGGACGCTGTTCCGAAAAAAATATACTATGCAGCCATGGATCCACGTAATTCCCTTAACAGCTTTGTAATACGAGGTCCCTTGAGCCGCACTTCTTGGTGATGATTACCTCAACGGGAAGTTGCTTTCTTAGCCTTGGAAGTTGATGTTTCCTCGGAAATAAGAAGTCAAGAAGAATTCATCAATTCAGAAGTATGCATAAATTTGGTTGTCAAAGCGTAGATTGGTTTTTAATATATTTCATTTTATTGCGATAACAGGACCTGGTTTTATACATGGTTAGTACATTACAATCGCTTAATACGACTTTTACTTCCATCTCTTTATAATCCTTTTAACGAAACAATATATGAGGTATGACATTCCGTACAGTACTCCATGTCGTGCGATACTGTCAATAGAAATACAAAAGTCCATAGCTATTTCAGATAGTGTTTCAGATTTTTTATCAAACTTTCTTATCAACGTCGATTCAATTTCTCAGCGTCTCGCATACCACCTTAAGATAGTACACTATGTGTAGGAGCCCAACTTTGCAATCACAGTACCGGCATTAAGAAGAATATTGAATATCGATCTGCCTTTTAACCACCAAAGCCATACATCCTCCTTAAAGGAATACATTTATCGTTAAGGGGCACTTGCTTAACTTCCAGAGTCCTTCCTCCTCCGGAGATACCTGAGGAACATGATTTGAATCTCGATTGCTTCCCGCAACCTATGCTCCGGTATCATTTTCCATTATCTAAATCTGAAAGAATATACGATACAACTATAAATTTCCGTGCTTTGTTAATCTATTTTCTCCGAAGAGAGCGTTCCAGATATATAGATATCTCCGGAATATATTTCCCAAGCAGAGATAGCGTTTCGAGCCCGAGGAGGTTAGAATCGCAACGCGACGTGCTCCGCGTGTGCGTGGTTTTATCTCGGGGCGATAAACGACGCACATAAAGCTCTATGCGTGAACACAGGGAAAGCAGTGGCCGCCGACGTAAATCGAGAGCGCGTTAGTCGAATCTACCAATGTTGCTAATTAATTCAAGCCGTAAAGCGTTGGCGCGGAATTGGCAAGTTACTGCCGACGAAACGGAAGTTGGCGTAAGACCCGGCCTTTCCGTACCGTGGAAGCAGTTACCGTGAAACGTTTGGAGAGGAACGGTGACGAAATGCTGAGAGAATGGGATGGATGGAGAGAATTCGTACGAAAAGTAAAAGGGGAAAACCCGTAAAGACACCTACACCTTGTATGTACAACGTACACGACAAACCATGTGGTTCGTCGTGTACGTTGCGCCGTTGCAACCAAAATCTCCAATGCAATGAGCAAGTCATACTCGCCATGCATGGTGCGTGATTCGCAGTTCACTTTCCTAAAATTTCTGTACATTTGAAATAAATCGTCCCTTCCCACAACACAATGACAATTTTCATTTCATCTGCAATACTTTTATACGCATCTCTATTTTTATTTCTATCTTTTTATTTATATTCGAGAGATCCTAATAGTGTTTCATTTTCGCCAATGCGATGAGCAGGTCATACTCGCCATGCGTGGTGCGTGATTCGCAGTTCATTTTCCTATAATTTCTATACTGTTGAAATAAATCGTCCCTTCCCACAACACAATGTCAAATTTCATCTCATCTGCAATACTTTTATACGCATCTTTGGTTTTATTTCTATTATTTTTATTTATACTCGAGAGATCTGGATAGTATTGCATTTTTTCTACAAAATGAATAGCTAATTCTTCGCTGCCTTCCATCTTGCGTTCAATCTGTCCCACGAGTGCTCGACGATTTGACCGGACTGGACGATGTACCACGTCCTACGCACCACGCACCACTAATTACTAGTCCGCACTATGTAAGTGGCAGGGAGAGATTAAGATCCCTTTAAGAGCATCACGCAAGAGGGGATTCACTCAGGAAATCATGGATTTTAACTCTTCAAATCATGTGGAAATCAGCTGGAAATTGCAAACAGAAATCACTGGAAATCGTTGGAAATCACCGAATAGTGTCCCAATCTTAAGACCGAACGTCATTTGTTACCGAATCGCATTACTGTTTATCATATGAAATCAAAGGCAATCGGCTCTCAAAGAAGGAAATCGTTTTCACTGACTTCCAAGTGAACAGGCCCTCGGCGTTACGTTTTCAGCCAAGACGGCGAACCATAGTGCACCAATGCAGACGCATAAAATTTGAACGCATCGTCCATGTACCCTGTTAGCGCACCTTGAATCACACAGCACGCACAGGGTGTAGGGGCCTTAACCGCAACCGTGAGAATCCGGACGTGGTAGACGCATGGGGTTTACGAGGACAAACCGCACGGCGTTTCCGCCGTCGAGTTCGTTATCATGGGCCACTTCTCTATGGTAAATGTTTCAGGCTCTCAAAATGGCTTAAAGGTTACGTATTATTATGGGAGATTGCAGAGTTAATCTGAAATTTGCCGCCACAAGGTGGACATTCTGCGGCGTTGTCAAAGCGAAAACAAGTTATAACGGAGGCCGCTGGCGTATCAGCGGATAACTCGAGTAAGGGATTACGACCGCAGGTTTTGACCGTCCGCATTTTCCTGGTTTTATCAAAGGTACGTTTCTGTTTCCAGTGATGCCGGTAAATTTGGATTAGGGGCTTTGTACGCGATACGAGAGCGTGGCGGGTAAAGTGCCGCCCGGAAGTAGTATAGGTCTGAATCGGGTCAGACGCGCGTCCGTTCCGGCTCTTTACGAGGATAGATTTGCGTACGAATGTACGTTTTAGGTGTATTAATTTCGTTGACTACCAGCATTTTGGACGGATTGCAGGACATGCGAGTAAAGGGACGAGCACCTCGTCTTGTATAACCGGGATGGTTAACTGATTAATGAAACTGGGATTCGAACGATACGTCATCCAAGCGATCTGGCGATTTGAACACGTTTATCGCCTCCTAACGAATGTAACCGATAACACGATGTAGTACTATCAATAAGCTAACCGTGGTTAGGAATGATCCCTTATGAGAGGGGCTAATTGACATTGTTACATTGTTATCTGAACATAAGAACTAGGTTACGTTTCTCCTACCGTGATGCGAGAAAGACTTCTTAACCTTTTGGCTACTAGGAGCGCCTGGTCCAATATTGCCTGCACGGTCAGATGAATTTCGCCCATATGTAAAAATGGCTCCGTGTTCAAAGGGTTAAGGGATTGTGGAAGTGGCATCCGAAAGGTCGATCGTTCATTTAACTTTTCTTCGAACTGAGGGTACCGAATCGTTTCACACTTTACAATGTAAACATGGTGGCTGTTAAGAAGGTCCTGACACCCAGGAAATTTCATTTTTAATAAGAAACATGAAACATGCTTATAAACAAATTTTTAAACCATTCAAATTTCATCAGGGTGTCAGGACCTTCCTTATAGTCTCCAGAATCACGTTGTGAATTTTGAAATGATTCGATGAATCCAGTTCAGAGAAAAGTTTCATAAACTAGACCTGTGTGTCGCCACTTTCACATCACCTTAAGATTCCGTGTTACCAAAGTCTGCCTTATTTTCCTCGCGATCACGTGCCAAATTAATCTAATGCAATTAATTCATGCAACGGATAATTAAATTTCGTATAAAAGAATTCCAATTATTTGTATTATTTTGGCCATTTACCCCTTATCTATTACAACCTGTTACAATTGTAACAAGTGTCAACTGTGACTTCAACAATTTTTCTCTATAAATTGTACCTACAGTAACAGTGATTAAATGATTAAATTTTGTTGCTATATTTCGTACAGCTACAGCTATGCGATGTACAATACTTTTTGGTTGAAATGTTTTTCGATAGTGTCATAAAAGATGGTACTTGTAGTTATATTCCCACAAAAGTTGCTGGCCGACCGCCTAACGAAAGCGGGATTGAAACTATTAATCTAACCCGTATATCATTTCCAATGTTTGGAATGATTTAATTTGACTTGTAATTCAGGTTAGGTCAACAGTTCTAACCCCATCGCTGTGAGGTGGCCGGCTTGCAATTAACTACAGCAATACACGAGGCTTCGACGCATTCAACGCCACGTGTATTTTGACAGACTTTCCACGCCTCGCAAATTATATTATATTAAAACATATATTGCGTGTCGGTTACCCGTGACCATCGTGGAGTAAGCAGAAGGCGTTCGGTAACCATCATGGCGTTGAATGCATTAAATATACACTGGGAGACATCAATGCCCTCCTACCTGCACAGGCGATGCCGTATCTGCAGGAGAGGCATTCAGGTCCGCCATTGTACGTTCTACTTCCAGATGATATTTTTTAATTAATATTTTGGTCAATATCAAGCAATAACTAAATCCTTATGGAAGTCAATCAGGAGGGTAAACACACATGCTAAGATTACCCATACGAATACAAGAAAATGTAAGACAAACTTTTGTGGGAGAATAACCCACAAGTTCAAAAGAGTCCCTTATTAGAATTGTTAGGATTGAACCCTTATTTGTTATGGGATTTTCAGGTTATTACAGACAGGATCTGTTTCCTTCGTTCGTGTCTGAGTTTAAGCAACGACGTAGGCTGGTAGTCGTTGCAGGGCGAATTGCAGACCGGTGTAGACGAAATTGAACAAAAGCTTGCGGTACACGGTAGACCGTGTATTTCCGTACGAAGCACAGTGATAATAGAGAGGTTCTAATATAACGGGCGTTGTAGCCGTTAACTTGACCTTACGACTCCTGACGTGACTATATATGCGAATTCATGGTAATGAGGACTCTACAGGTGCGAAACAGCGCCAGTCTCGGTAGTTTCACAATTAGATCTACATGCATTAGAATAGGTTAGGAATATTACGCGTTGCACGGAACGCCTCGCTGAAGGTGCACGGCCGTATGTACATGTAGATATTGGGAGATACAGCAGATCTGCAGGAATAAATCAATCTTCTCTCACAGGGTAGGAGTCCCGAAAGCTACGCAATTGCAACTGCAAGTGCAGCTGGGTTGTAGTTTCCTGCAGGTTTAAGGATAATTCAAATCAGACGACGTGAAGGACAAAATTAATATTAACGACGTTCGCTACTAAAGTGGAGACGATGACTTGAACCGCTAGTTGACATTAACATCGAATTCCGTGGGGGTAACCAAAACGTACTTTCTTGCTCCGACGAGGTGTAAAATCTTACCATAATTGTGGTTACAGCTCCCAGATAAACCTTCTATTTTACAATGTTTATTGTAACCTCTTCGTATAGTTACTAGTACCATTCAAAACGATTGATCCCTTCTGCACCTCTTAAGCGTCGCGCCATGGATACAGTACCTATTGACATTACATTTACCATTCTCTGTGGCCAATTTCACCACTTGTGTGGTTTCACTTATCGCGGTAGTTTAACCATGTCGCCATAGCGTTACTATTGTAACCAAATTATTATTTTTCCGTGTATCCGGTATTTCCTTAAATTATTAACAACTCTTGCTAAAGCTTACGCTAACGTGGTGTGCGGCTACGCGTGCCTTCCTCGTGAACGTCGTCCTGCTGGACTCGTGTATTATCGGTACATGCTGGAATGTCCATGCCACAAATACTCCTCGAGTATAGAGGCTGATGCACTCGACGTATTTGCTGGGAATTTCTAGCTGGAGATATTAGGGATGATGGGAGGCTTTCGAACGTTTTAACAGTCCTTTCTCCAGCCGTACGCTTTTCGACACGGCCGGAACTCGCTCGCGCGAGTTCATTCCAAAAAAAGAGAGAATGGGCCTGAAATGTTCCATACACTTTACTTAGCATCGACGCACTTTGCGTTTCGGTATACAGATTGCATGGTGAAAGAATGCATCACCAGGATTAAATGCTCCTAGCGCTATGTAGACGAGTGCTCATGGAATCGGGTTTTTCGAATTTGCAAATTTCCGTTCGTGTCCAAGAAATGCCAGTTTTATTGCTCGTCAATTGCATTTTATTACCTACCTGTTAAAAATAATGTAACTTTGTAACATTTATCTGGAAGTTTTGGTCAGACATGGCACGGTAATTTAAATCAATATATACACACACAGGTGTCCCTTTTTAAACGATTCATTAGAATATCTTACGAAACGAGAATTTAATCGACGAGTATTTCCTATGAACGTTGGATGATTTTAAGGGAAAAAAGTGAAAAAAATATTAAAGAAAAAGCAGTGCTGAGAATAGGAATGTTATAACAAATAACGCTGGTCTCCTCTTTAATGAAATGATTTTTCCTTCAAGTTTTTCAGGTCATTATATTTTTCAAGTAAATCATCAGTTTTTTCTAATGGGAGCCAATTATTCTGCATTTCATATTTTTTTCAAATAATAAATTTTAGTCTGCTCACACGTTTAACTTTGAAGTTAGTACAAAAATGGTTCCTTTAAATGTTGGAAGGTCTCAAGTAGGAAATCTAAAAAAATTTAATATTAATAAATAAAATTCTCATTTTTGCTGTAACATTACCATAGTCAATACTACATTTTCCTTAATTTGTCCCCCCCCCCCCCCAAAAACAAAAGCACTAATCCAACAATTTTTTAATTAAATCCTTGATTCACAAGCATTCTAATGAATTATTTAAAGCGGGTCGCCTTGAATTTTATAAATTTCGTAAATAAGAGTATTAATAATTCTACACAATTTCACAAAATTCAGACAATTTTATAAACCAAGAAATTGATTTAGTCATTCATTATAAATATGTAGTCATCCACTCTTAAGACATAAAATGTATAATTTTAGTATAACCTGATTTACTAGAAGGGTATTCATTTTATGAACATTTTTAACAACGTACCTCGAGGGATTAAAAATAGAGTAAATACGGAAAGAGATCGTCTCGCACTTTGCGTTGCAGCCAATTCGAGTATTTCAGCGGGACAGAATGTGATGCTTTTACGTCTCATAGTCACATTTTGATCACTTTCTGGAATCCTTACTATCCCCTACTGAAAGCTCAATCTCGTTACCGAGGAGATCCGGTTCACCTGAACGTACCTTTCCTGGACTTCTTCCTCTCCTCCCAGGTGCTAAAGCTCGCTGGAGGTCTCTATCTCTACCTGAGCACCTGATCCTTTCAAAGGGGTGGAAGCTTGACTGGGGTCCATGGCTTGGTCCAATCTCCTCAATTCGTTTCCCATCGCGGCATGTCAGGGTTAGAGGAAGGATCTTTCTCCTCAATCCGATCGATATCTACGGATCTTCACAACTGCCTTGCATCCTTTGCCTTCGACGCAGCACAATTTGCTATTTGTACGATATCGACTATGCGTGATGACAGGGTAAAGGATCATGGAATTTACTATTTACTAGCGAACCATTGAGTCTGAAACGACTATCTTCAAATCGTTACGTGCCTTCCCAAAGCGACATTTTGATCCCACTGAGAACTTCTAATTGCAGGCTTTAAGGTAAAGTAAATGCCCCTCTGCAAACCAGTCAGTTTGAGTAAGACACCTTTTTCAAGGGTATTGATCTTAACTGTTTGAAACTTTAAGAAAGAAATATCCTGACATTTTAAAAATTTTGATGGTGACACATTTTTATACTTAGCCTGGACAAAAACCAAAATAAGGACGTTGTTCCGAGCACTACAGTATGATGGATCTCGCGGTAACTTTAACGAAAACTCCCGCGTGTACTTTCGTGTAATAATGAATGTTTATTTGCGTATATGGAAGAGTGAAATGTGCGACAATGTTTGTATATTACGATCCGAGCGAAAGAGTTCACGTTGAAACTGATGGCTAGTTGCGTCGGTGCCGGAGAAAGTACTTTATTTGTAGGATGAACAAATTCTGTCTTGACGATGAAAATCTCAAGATAAGGAGACCTCGGATAAAGGTTTGAAAGGGCGGAGTTTTGGAAGGATCTTCGAGGATAGGTTAAGAGCAAAAACGAGCTGCATTTTGCAATGCAGCCGATTGGGAGCAAAGGAACGTGGAAAGGGAAGTTAATGCAGTCAAGGAAGTGTAGATGGAACCGTAAAATGGACTTCAGGAGAAGTACTTCTGAGAAGGAACTCGGAAAAGGACCAAAGGAATACTGTGATAAATTGCCTCTTATCAAGTACGTGCCGAAACTTAAAAAACGAGGCTTGAGCGCTAAAAAAATAAATTGTCCTTCTGGGAAGGTTTGGAAAAGTTTGCGACTTTCAAACCTGACCCACTTACAAGTGTTTACGTTTGTCGCTGCAAGTAAAATTTCTTGTTACGACTGTGAATTCTTCTTCTGCATGTACTGACAATTATTAAATTTCAATAATTAAGATTCTTCAAAATTAATTTTGTCATCTAAAGTTGGACGCACCAGGAGTAAATTAGAATATCAGAACTGCTCGCAGTTTTACGGAGGTTTAACTCAGGATTTAATATGAAATGGAAAGGACATAAAGGGACCAAAGTTGGACTTTCGAAATGATCAACTTTGATGTGGAAGTCGTGAAGATTTAAAGCAGGATTTAACTCATGTAAAATTGGACGTACAAAATCGAACGTAGGATACAAAGAATAAAGTACGACCTAAAGAGGTCTTTACTTAGGTTACGCAGGTGCAAAATAGGACTAAAATTTCGACTCGAATTATATCAATTCGCATTTGAATGCGAACGTGTCGACATCGTATCCATAGAGGTAGCTTTGACATTGTTGACAGGCATTGTGTCTAGATCAGGTTCGAGGGTGCACGTACCTAGATTTCTCTGTATACATGGCCCTTCGTGTTCCTGATCACTTCTGTCACCTGGAATTGATACTCACATGCTCAAACCCCTCATCCGATTAAATATGCCATACATATGTTCTGATTACACTAATATTATATTTCAGCTATAAAATTATTAGCTGCAAATAAACACCATTTAGGTACCTCAGTCAAACATATTGCTAACTCAAAATAGATTTTAGTTTAGAAGTATAAATTAATAAAATCCTATTGGAACAGAGAATTATATGTATATAGAAAAAATATTTTGTCATTATAATACCATTCTTAAGTTAACATTTTACGCTATCAAACATTGTCATGATTTCGTTATCTGATGCGAGAAAGTAATGACTTAAATATGTACTACTCTACGCTAATATCAAGAATGTAGATAATCCTGTAATTGAAACGTACCTGCATTTGAAATGTAATATAGACACTTAAATTAATACGGTATGCGTATCTCTGGAATTTAAATTAACACAATTTATTTTGTTAGACGGCGTCACCACAACGTGTGAATGACGTCGAATGTGACCATACATGTAAATGATGGACTTTATTCGAAATCACCGTTAATATCAGCCTTTGTTCAATTGTTGCATTTTAATGTAATTAAAAGCTGTGGAACTTTTAAACCGGAATGTGTTTTGCTTGCATTCGAGTCGTGCACTCTGGCAGACCAAACGTTAAATAAATATTTGCATAGCGCAATGCGCGTCACTCATGAAATTTGACTCCATAAAATTCATTTCTCCTCACGGCAATCGAAACTTACAATTGTTAGTCTTAATTAGAGATTTAATACACTTAGCAATATGCGTGTTCATTTAAGACTCTGGATAGATACTCTTTAGGATGTTTTCCATGTTAATTCGGCATCGATCAATGTACAACAATTAAAGACCGATTATCAGTTGCTGTACTGAACCAATATGCATTAACCTCCTTATGGGGGTTACTTAAAACTTACAATGGGCATCGTTTACTCAAATGTAAATCGACTCCTTATAAAATCCGCTCGGTTTCATTCTAGTTATCTTAGATTAGGTTTTTAAGGGGTTACTCGACAATGGACGTTTGAATCATTGGAATTCATTATTAGTTTAATTGATAATACTTCATTTTCAAAACAATGTTCCATTAATCTGGGTAAAAAACTCCTTACCATGTAATGGGTTTATATTGTAGGTAAATTTCAATTTTCCTTATATCTAGTAGAACAAATCGGAAAAAGAAGTTGGAAAGCCTTTTTCTGAAAACAGCATGTTTAATGTCGTTTTTTTCAATTCATTTTAAACTTCTGCATAATCTTTCTTTTTAAGTTATCTAGGTCGATATTTGCGATATATTAAAAATTGTGTTTGCAACAGATATATTTCAACATAATTTTTCGGAAAAATTCATGTTTTCAATCACATCTCATTGTAATAAACATAACATAGTTCATAATCGAGTCCACTTCAAAAAGAGTAACCTAAAAAGGTGTTGCAGGAAAACTGCTCCCTATATCCAATAAAGACTCATGTTCTTTTATCGTGTATAACAATGGCTCGTCGATAAAAGTTCTACTCAGATTATCTTTATTTTTCTAACAAGATGTTACAAAATATCTGCATGTAACCTCTCAATCGTCCACGGAGTTATAGCGGGTTCTTCGCATATTTTATCTGGACTTGTACGACTTAGCTAGCAAAAAAAAGGGAAATATTGTTACTTACGTACATCACCCAGGTATAATATGTATCATATATTTTATACGCGGCTCAGACAAAACAAAAGGTTGGACATCTCTATTTCAGTAAGTTTGGCAAATGTTCTCATTATCGAAAGTGTTTCGTGACTTCATTCAAAAATGTTAAGCACCAGTGTCCTATATTCTGACGGTAAATCTATAAATATGTTCATAACTTCCGTTCAACCGAACATTCTCGGGGGTTTATCGGGACCCTGTGGGATCGTACATCACGCGAGCTAATACTTCAACCTTCTTCAGCATACGCTCCGCTTCCTCTTGTTTCTTCCTCCGCGTGCAGACCGTTCTCCGTTTCGTTCCCTTTCCAAATGGTCGGTGGACTTCCGGAAAACAGCTATTAATTCACGGCACCTCGCTGTCGACCGGAACTTCGATCCAGGGTGAGAAGAGGAAGATGCATCTCGGAATAGCTTGCAACTCTAAATCCGAAGTTGTTCGATGTACGCTAAAACGCTCTGCGCGTTGCGACGATGTTCTAAGATGCATTAACTCTAACCCTAGAGAAATAGACTGGAATTTAGGCAAATTAGGAAGTAACTGAAGAAAGACGTTTTTTAATACGAGTCACTTTCTATCGACACGAGAAGTAAGTACAAAAAAGTCCCCATGCACCCAGCATCGAGACAATTATTTTACAAGGAGTCAACATTACGATAATCGACATTCCACGAATATTTATAAAACACGCACTCCTACAGAAAAAATCTTGCAACAAAAGTTCAAAACAATTAAATTCTCTATGAGAAAGTTTATTTTCGATTTTGGTGTATACTCAACCGTTAGGTCGAAAAGTTAATTGGAAGAGAAAGACCCGTAGGGGTACCGTAGTTGGTCTAAGCGCCAGCTTCTGGCTTATTCTGAGAGCTATTAACCTGCACTTTCCCTTAGATTTCCGCCCTAATGATTGAGTTTACGACAAAATCAAAGATAAACATTTTCATTCGGAGTTTAGTGCTCTTCAACTTTTACTCGAAGGATTTTTCTGTAGGTGCACGTATTCCTTAACTATCCACAAGTAATCGACATTTGTAACCTTGCGAGAAATGTCCCGGCACGATATGCAGGAAGACTTCATCTGCTCTTGAAATCGTCTCGAAATGCTCGTATGCTCTGAAAATCGTGATACCGTGAAAAAAGAAACAGCTAACTTCTTCATTCGGTCATGTTTGCGTCCATATGTCCCGGGCTCCAGGGAGGAACACGCATCTCGAAGTTGCTCGCGATCCGTAAATCCCAAGTTGTCGGATGCACGCTCCGCGCGTCGCGACGCTGAGAAGGGTGCGTCGACTCGTCGAGTGCGTCGCAGGAGAGACTTGCGCGTCTCTCGACGACGGCTCGGAATATTTCGTCGCGGAGT
This sequence comes from Orussus abietinus, assembly GCF_000612105.2. Taxonomy (NCBI): domain Eukaryota; kingdom Metazoa; phylum Arthropoda; class Insecta; order Hymenoptera; family Orussidae; genus Orussus; species Orussus abietinus. Next base: position 189,012 of record NW_019394250.1, read on the forward strand.
GCCCGTCGTATGGCCATCTCGGTCGTATAACGCCTTTTATGAGGCGACGGCGACGTGATCCCCGTTCAGACTTGGCGTGACGCGGATCGGGCGGAGCGACTCGCGACGTCTGCTGACGCCGCGACGACCTTCCCCGAATCGATTCTCCTTGTTTCCCGCCTCGAATGTGTAACGATCTCGCGCAAAGAGGTTGGCATTCGGGAATTCGGTAAGCCGCAATTCGCCCGAAAGGTCTCGGGACTCCTTTTCGCGATATTCGCGTTGGAACGACGTCAGAGGGCAAAGGCGCCCTTACGCAGCTTTGCCGTCGACGCGTTCACGGATTCCGCTTCCTCGCTCGAGGCAGCTCCTGATTCGAAACAAATTTCACCTCGAGATTCCGCCTTCTTTAAATTCAATTCGTCCGGAAATCTCGAGGAAATGCGCTCGGAAGAAACGGCTGACTTACGTCCGAATGCAGGGTAATTGAAGTACACGTTGGTGCTTTGTTTCTTCAATTGCTCGTGTAGAAAAATAATTCACAATTATGAGAAGTCTCACTTGCATGGGCAAAAGTAGAGCGATTGGAAATGGGCCTGCCAGTTTTTTTTGCCGAAGTGTTCTTTACGTATGGACTGCAAATAAATTACTTCTGCAAATTATATTCACGGTTAATAAGTACTCTTTCTATGGTTACATCTACTTTCGATACACTTGTAAGAGTCTTTGCTGTTACTACAATTTTTATTGCAATAAATGCGAAACTTTATCGACAATGCTTTTGCTAGGAGTGCAAATGGCTTTTCGTCGGGGACTATATTTTGGTACGCATTTAATTTAAATCAAAAGGATTTGATTTAAACTAAATGCGTACCAAAATATTGTCCCCGAAAACAAGGCCACTTGTACTCCTGTTAAATCAAAAGTAGTTTATTTAAATTAGGTTACTTCAAACAATGCGATGTTTGAGAATGTGCACGTTGTCGAGGCGTATTTCAGAGACATCTATTGTCTCCTTTAAAGAACACTAGCATGTTCGTCATGAATTGACAGAGACGATGAGGTATATTTAAAAATTGCGCGTATTTGTCGTACCTTACGAGTCGTCGAAATGTCGTTTGCGGTATGCGTTTCGCCCCAGATTGTTAAAAAAGTGTAAAATTGCCACCATTTCTCCTCCCATGACTAATATCCGTGTCCGACGATTATGCGAAAAATGAATACCGAGAACGAGCATGCCGAATAATTGAAAAGACGCGGTGATAGGAATAATCCAAGAATTTGGCATAACGCCGACTGCATAAAGCATTGCAGTTGTAAGCAGCTTTATGTTCTCGTTTTATTTGGTACATTCAGGCAAAGCTACGAGATTTATTAAAAATTCTTGCTCGTTCCGAGCCACGTCGTGCAGGAATCTGGTCTTTACATATCTGGAATTGTTACGATTCCTTATGCAGCGCCCTGCATGTATTTATATTTACTTTTTTCTCATGAGTTTCTTCTTTTTTTTGCACGCATAATTTACTTTTTAACGTTTAAATACCCTGGCCAAAACACTGTTACACCTAAAAATCAAGTAGCGTATATCCAATAATTACATATGTATATTTGTCGTAGGCAGATAGTAAAACCTGGCTTTTTGTAAAACGCCTAGCTATTTTACAAAACATCCCTAATCAAACTCATTAAATTACCGCCTGATTTACGTTCTGGTTAAATCATTTCAGTTATTTTGTAAATAATCACCAAATTATAATAAAGAAATTTGAACTGCTTAAGATAGCATTTTTTAATTTTACTGTACTCACCACTGAACAGTAGAAAGTGTTCAAACGATAAATGCGAAGAGTCACCTATATATAAGAAAATTAGTGCTCTGTTTGTATCAGTGAATGTAAGACCTTCCTGCGCGAAATTTAATTAACTTTAATGGATGAAAAGGCGCGAGCATATTCGAGCGTGGCACAATTCTCGGAATTAAGGTAAGAGTCCTGCCAAGTCTAACTTCCTCCTCGTCAGGTGAGCAAATTGGCCGTTTGGGATGCACACATCTCTAGTGGGCACCTCCCTTTCGGGAGCCGTCTGCATCTAGTTAAGAAACACCTGTTCGTGGAATCATGGTGATAAACTAATGAGTTCTAATGTAGTTTAATTAAATGTGATTTAAACTGCATCCTGGATAACGTTTTAGCTTCTAGACGTCCCCGATCTCGTTTTTCAGTATGAGTAAAATATCCATTTTATGAGAAAATGCCATTGTCATTTAATGATAAATGACTTCAAATCGCTCCAAGTAGATAATACGGAAAGATATTGATTATCAAGTGTAAGCGTAATTGAAAGAGCTGACAAAGTGTGTTGAGATTTCGTGAGATCGTAACCTGCAATCCATTTTTAAACATCAGTCTGCTGAATTGCAGAATTATGAAATTTTTACCACGGGCTCATCAAGTAGTACTCAATAAGCGATCACTTAACTTCTTCATTTTAAATAACGCATCATACTTAAACACAAATCAGCAGCAATAAAATAAAAAAGAGAGTTGACAAGGTCAACTGTAAATGAAGGAACTCACATAGTATGTTAATGTCAGATCGTACAACAAGCAGACATCTGGTTACCTTTGCACTTGGCTTTGTAATATGCAAGTTATTGCGCATCTGGAATTTCAATGATTTTTGAACCCAGAAATATAACTTAAAATGTGAAGGCGAGCTTGTAATCGGCGAGGTTCTTTTACACAAAGGTGTTTTTTGGGGGTAAAATTAACTCTAAAGAAAGAACTGTGAAAATACTTAAGCTTAAATCGCTTTCTTCACATGGGAAGCTCAAGTCAACTGTTTCTGCAAAATACTATGGAAGATTAGAACCATTAAAAAACGTAAATTAAATGTTTTTGTCAAATGTCACAGTACATTTTGTTTCACGCGAGATACAAGTACACCAGTGGATTCGAGTGCCTTCCTAATGGATATTTTACTGTCACTGCCTGATAAGAAGGAGTTCATGTCCGCGAATGTATATGAAGTTCTCGACAAATCCATTCCGATCGTGCACTTGTACATTTCCTAAATGTCCGATATTTCCTTTCCAGTACTTACGGCGCACTCTCACTATTTATTTTCCTTGTATGAGAAAGTTAGAGACGGACGGGAACCGCTGGCGTTTAATTTGCGTAAATTACTTCTTGCAGATGGGCTGCGTGGAATGTCCTTTGTGAGTGCGAAAGTGTAACAGGATTCTACGGAAGTGCAAGCTCTTGTTCAGCGGTAATTCCTGCCCGTGTCAAGTTAAGGCAGTGACATCGCCTAGAGGATGGAATTAGGAATGTACCGCAATTGTAAACAACTAATACGTAGTTAAATGCTAAACAAATAAGGGACAGTTGGACTGCTCCTGGAAGGAAGGAAATGTGGCAGGATCTAAAGAGCAGTCTTCTGAGTTCAAATTTTCATTCTATAAGAACCTCTAACTCTGTAATAAAGTGATACGAAAGTGGCATCTGTGTTTTCTCTCTTTGAGAATGAGCGCAAAACAATTAAAACAATTAAAATCGATTTTTCTCGTAAAAATGTAAGAATTAATATTGTTCTTTGAAGTTGGGCACAGGACTAAATCAGGACGTCAAAGTTGCTCAACTTGGGGTAGCGTTTTATGGAGATTTAAAACAGGATTTAATTTTAAATGAAAACATAGGAAGATCAAAGGTGATCAAAAGACCTGAATAACGACCGACACTGATGTGGAAATCATGAAGGTCCACAGGCAGGGCTTAATTCGTATTAAGTAGGACGTACAAGATCGAAGGTTGGACGTAAAGAGCGAAGTAGAGGCAGAAGTGTTACTTAAGTTACGTGGATTCAACGCAATGCTGAAATTTCGACTAGAGCCCTTTTGCAATTAATGCATTCACCCGAGGACGCCGAAGAGACGAAGAGAGGGATTTTCGGCGCGTCTGAATTCGTGGTGTACACTCGGAGTCTCCTGCAACCGCCCAGCACTGAATATTCAAGTAAAGCCCGAATCGGCGAACATTTCTCAAACGAACGTTTTCTGTCCTATCGTATTCCCTTTGACGATTTGGTATCCGTTGCTGAGAGCTCGAGGGTTTCTCCTTTGCCCTTGAGACGCACGATTCCAGAAGTATCTCCAGTTCTCTTCGAGGCACGATCGCGACCCAAATGTTCGCGGTTGGTGTAGTCGAATCCGCGAAGGAAGACCGCTTAAACTGAAATTGACGACAAGGACTTGTTCAGAGGCTGAGGATTCGGTCTTCCATTCAACGTTTTAATTGCCGCCTGTCGACTTACCCACAAAAGAATAGGTCATCCCGCCGCGATGTAAATATCACCTTTTGCGGCCGTGGTGATTTATTTGCGCCATCAAAAATTCTAATTGGCTTCGTTTCGCTCGAGGAAAATCAGCCTGTGCTTGCATCGATTTCAGTAACTCTCCTTGACGCGTTTATTGGGGTATTATAAATATTCATATCTAGTAAATGGTGTCTCGTGCGCAAAGATGCCAGGGTATTGGACCCAACCAGGGTTGTAAAGCCTGATCTCGCGACCGACAGGTACTAGTGGCAAACACCTTCGATGGACAACCCTACGAGCCATCTTAATATTGCGTAGTTGATTAGGGTTGATGTGAAATAAATAATTCACTGAATTTGATGGATATCAAACAGAGTATATGTTAATAACAAATTACAACACAAGTTAGTCGTTGGATGTGGTATAAACGTTTGCGGAGGGCTGACAAATCCTCGCGAGGAAATGTACAGAAAGTTAATTCTGCACGATTTAACAGTAACTGACTGTTCGATAAAAAACGCTAAAAAACGTTAAATCCGAGGGGTTGGACCTATATCATAAAGAGGTCGCCAATTGGTTAAGACGTCGGAACGCTTAGCAAATTTGTTGCTGCGATTGGAGTACAGGAAGAATGGAGTCGCCATGGAAGGATAGAAAACGATGTTAAAAGGTTCCAAGCGAGGGCGTCCTTACTTCGAAAAAATGTTGTTTTAGACCAGATGCAAAGGGGAGAATTTCATGAATCGCAGCTGAAATAAATTGCTAGGGGGACGAGAAAGTTTTTGGTAACGCTCAAAAAATACCCAGTCCCTTTTTCCGATCGCGGGGTTTAGTCCAGAAACCTGACCGTCGTTTTTGGAGTTCCCCTAGAAATTCCCACGGTGTTTCCTGGTGGCCATTCCCCATCACTCCCGACAAAGAGGTGGCGACCACCAAGTCGCTGCTACCGGAAAACTGCTCACGGCTAAGATCCTGCTTTATGTCCAAATATTACGTTGTTCGAATAAAGTACAGCATTTTTGGGAAAAAAATGATATAACTTCCGTAATAACAATATTTTTCGATATCTGAAGCCAGCTTGGTACATTGAACCTTTTTCGAAAAACCATTTTTACTTGGTAGAATGTTGCTATCGCTTGATTTACAGTGCCCATGTTCCCTACGTCAAGATCGCTGAGGAATAGAAATTTTTTTAGAAAGACGCATTTCGATTGACGCAAATAACTAATTTCGCATAGAAAATAAATTTCGTGTTTAATGTAGCTCTGAAGATAAACAAGTTTCAGGAATTCTAGTTGTAGGTACGTCCGTTGCCTTGTCGCAGAAATCTGGGCCTACGAAATTTATCTGTCGCCTTTTACACATTTTCCTCAGTTTTTCATGTTCTAGATGAAATTTCTGATCGCAGGAAAGTGGGGTACATCCTTTATATGATGAGAATATAAACTGTTAGCACGCCGATAAAAGGGGCAATATTGTTTCATAGAGTCCAGATTGCAGCTTATAGAAGATGTCCTTTTTACGTGATCAGCTCCGAAGCAACTGAACTCAAAATACACAATATCAACGTGCCATACATAAACGTACATAAACGTACATAAACGACTATGTAGCATATTTGAAAGTTATGAGAAAGACAAAGAGAAACTGAAGAGGATTCGTCCTGAAAAACTTTTTTCTGGATTTATACCTTTTAAAGGATGGAAAAATCAAGACTATATGCTAACAACGCCATCTTCGTTCTAGTCTAGGATAAATATAAAAGTTTGGTATGAAAAATGCAATTTGATAGGTGACTGGACTTCCTTAGGATCTCCATATCCACGTGGGAAAGTCATAAACGATTCAGAGTACCCCGTTTGGAGAAAAATTTTATCAATAATTCGACGCCTGTGACGCTTTCACATCCAAGCGCATTTCACGTTCAAGCGGCGGAAATTAGGAAAATTGGTGGCAATACGCTGTAGATGCAATTTTAACGAAGCCTGATGGGACACTTTTCAGCTATCTGCAACGGATAATTGACTTATTTTCTATCCTTCAGTTAACTGACTCGTTATAAGCACGGTATACTTTGAATGTACGATTCAAGAGAATTGCTTTGCCGATTCAACGGAACTCCGTTCTGCCAGACAATAGAGACCTTCGGTAGACGACAGTTCGTGTCGTTGTTGCGACATAGCTTTATATTGAAGTAGCTCAATCGGGTCCTTCCTTTTCAAAGAATCATTCACGACGAGCTTAAAAACGAATACCTACGAGTTGCTGACATCAGGGTTCTTAACGTTTGTTATCCAAAGCCATTGTTTGATTAATTACTTCATACATTTTGGTAAATACTGACATTCGACAATGCCAAATCCCCGATCCTTTGCTGGGCTGTGTAGTTTGAGCCTGATATCATCATAATTCATTCCTCATTCAGTTAATTTATTATATCATCAAATTATAAATAGCTCGATCATTAAATTAACCATTTATTGCGTGACTTTTATAAGAACTATCTGGATGGTAGAGTTGTAGTAACAATTTACTATATTACAAAGAAAGTGGATCAGTTTCGTTTATTTTTAATCTTTTTCATGTTTTAAGTTTGGTGTCAGACGACAACGAACATTTTGATATTATACAGATATATTTGGTTTGTTTCCGGATCGCAACATTATATAACGCGTTGAGCTGAAATCAAAACGTGACGTATGATGAATGTTTACAGACTCCGATGATAACATAAAAATCGATTGATGTAAGGGTGTCATGGATAGAATTAGCAGAAATAGGTTGGAACATGATTTTATTGATGGAAGGGAATAATTTTTTATGGATGCAATATTAAGGCATACTTCATCATTTTGTTGTGTAAAAAGACGCAACACGACGTAACTGCAAATAATGTCTGCGGGAAGAGACATTATAAATTAACTGACTACGTTCCTTTCACAGGAGGGATATACGAGGATTATTAGATATTTTATGTTATATCCATCATTATATTCTGAATGAAACAATTCTTTGTTTGATCTTGTACAAGAAACTTGGCAGAGTTTCGAGCCAAATATAATCCCAGCTGAAATCTTTCTGTTAAATGTCACAGTACATTTCGTTTCACGTATGTTGCATGTAGAAGATTTTTTACGCCCTCAAATCAAAGATAAATATTAAAAACTATATCAGAATGAATAAATAAATTATAGACTAAATTTGGAAAGAATATTTTATTTGGCGAGCACCAAAATGATCATATGCTGTGAGTATACCTCGGGGGTACTGTGACATTTGGTAAAAAGATTTCAGCTGGGATTTTAATGGAATGAATCTACTGTATTTGCCAAAAATAGTTGATTTGAGCTTTTCATGGGAAGGAAGCAATTTGAGCTACTTTTATAATTAATTAAGGAAAGATACGTGTATTTGGCTAAGTTTTTGCACACCGAAGGTGTGCTTTGAGGGGTGTCGAGAAATTAAAATTACACATATCCGGAAGGATTGCTGGAGAGTTCTCTTTGGGAAATGAATATTTAAATTGGCACATTGTGCGAAGCGTACATCAGTTTTTAAGCGAAGCACAGACGAGAGCTTTCTGGTCCAGGATTTAGATTTTCGCCTCAATCCTCATTCGGTATGCTATGAAAGTTTGCCTTTTGTCCCGTGGGAATAGCGGGGATTGCCAAGTTGGTTCACGGTGATTTTCTTTCATTTTGATCATCTTTTTTTTTCATCTTGTCAAAAGAAAGGATGCCACCCGCCTACCTTCGTTTATGAAATTATTAGCAAAGGAAAGTAGTTTTTCCGCCAAACTGACTTCTGGAAAGTTGCGTAACTGCGATAGATTCTAATTAAGCTAAAATCGAGGACGGTCGCTCGGTCAACTTTAATAACCTACGGTAATTTAACTACTAGATACTATATTACACTTCCCAGAGGAAGTAATCGCGTGCACGGCTGGATCAATTTTAAACTTCCCTTTCCGAGTGTAATAACATCATCATGAAGTCCTCGGTTCAAAGACTGGTTACACGCACATCTCCATTCTTTTTCATGTCCTGAGCTTACCTCATCTCCCGGAAATTAGAGCAACCTTCATCTTTGACTATTTAAAACGACGGGGTATTCACTCAGGAAACCATGGATTTTTACACTTGATATCATCTGGAAATCAGATGGAAATCGCAAACAGAAATCACTGGAAATCACCAAAACACTGTCACAAATTTAAGATCGAACGTCTCTTGTTACCGAATCGCATTGTTGTTTATTATATTAGGTTGTCCTATAAGTTTCTTCCCTTTTTTCATAGGACATGAATACACGATGCGGAAGGAACTTATGGGACAACCTAATATGAAATCAAAGACAATCGTCTCTCCAAGAAGAAAATCGTTTTCATTGATTTCCACGAGGGGGTATTCACTAAAGAAATCATGAATTTTAATACTTCAAATCATGTAGAAATCAGCTTGAAATCGCAAACAGAAATCACTGGAAATCCTTGGAAATCACCGAATACTGTCGCAATCTTAAAACCGGACGTCATTTGTTACCGAATCGCATTACTGTTTATCATATGAAATTAAAGGCAATCGGCTCTCAAAGAAGGAAATCGTTTTCACTGATTTCCACCATGGGGTATATACTCAGGAAATTATGGATTTTCATACTTGAAATCATGTAGAAATCAGCTGGAAATCGCAAACAGAAATCATTGGAACTCGTTGGAAATCACCAAAACTATCACAAATTTAAGATCGACCGTCCCTTGTTACTAAATCGCATTATTGTTTATCGTATGAAATCAAAGTAGATCAGTTCTCCAGGAAGTAAATCGTTTTAACCGACTTCCAAAGGAATAGCCCCTCGATTTAAGAGCAGTAATGTAGTTTAAGCCTATCTTTACTCCTTTTTGCTCCTGTCTCTGCTTCCAGTATGTACCGAACAACTCCGTGACTTATTGTTGGTGTATGTCCCATCATGTTATCTCTTCTCTTCCATGTCGTTTTCCATATTCCTTTCTCTTTCCAAACTTTTTTCAATACTTTCTTGCTAATCGTGTCTATCCACGGTATCCTCGTTAATCGCCTACAGTGTCATATTTCGACGAAACAGTGAAAATATATTACTGATGCATTTGAAGCTAAAAAAGAAACAAGCTATAAAAAAAACCCTTTGATGATTAATTTATTAGTTGATTTAGAGGTTTTCTCATTATTCCCGATTCTACCTTTACTATTAGGTTATGAAATAAATTCTCGCCGTTTTAATTGCGTTACGTTACGTTAAAAACGACGGGAACTTATTCCTCAACCGAATATTATACACCTGCTTCTATTCGTCTTTTATAAATAATTTTATTTTAATGGATGAAATTAAAATGTTTAATTTCATCTTTGACTTCTCTTTGGTTTCTACTGGTGGTACCTCGAGAATCCCTGGGAACTTTTCATGAAACGTATCTTCGAAGAAAATTCCGCAAATATAACAAAACTGATCGAAACATTACTAGATGTTTGGTTTTCACTAGTGGTATCGATAGTCGATCCCGTCGAGGATTCCACAAAACTTCCTATGAAACATATCTTGGAAGAAAATCCCGGGAATATAACAGAACTGATCGAAACATCACTAAGTGTTTATCATTATGACCAATAATTGAAAGATTATGCAAAAACTGCATTCAAAGTATGTCAAGAAGTGTTCAGGCTCTTATCGATGCCAAGGGGGCTTATAACAAATGCTAACAGAATTTTGTGGAAACGTTTAAAGTATAATTGTCATACAATAAACATTGGGTAACATATGGAAGTTTCTTTTTACTTACAGCGGAATACCTATTTCATCTTACTAACGTTAACAGTTCATACACACATCGTGTATTTCACAAATATTAGGCTTCAAATTTATCATAATACAATTTTAACATGTATGTAACTTTGGGCACCGACTGTGTATAAAGTAATAAGAGCCACAACTTATAAACATTAACTTCAACATGCTGATCGGAACTGACTGATTATTATAAATAAAAATGCAATTTCATTCAAAGTACTGTGACCGTCGTTGCTACCTTTAAGGATGCATTGAATTTTACCGTTTACGATGAACAAGAAAATTCCAAAAAGATCTCGAACAATAATATTCCCACTTCTTTGTTTTAACGCGATGAATGCGACTTTACCCATTTCACGATATAATATTATATAATATTATTACCGACAACTAAAAATCACGCAGCTCGGAGGAAAATCGAGGGATTTATTTGTACGTGGCTGTAGATTATCCTCGTGTCCAGATAAAGCTCGTTAAAATGTTAAATATCCCATAATCGAAAGAAATCCGGATAGCATCGCCGAAAGTCAAACATATTAATATGCATATCCAGAAGGTCTGGTTCACCGACGAAACAGCTCATCCAAGCAAATTTTCTGCTTTCACGTGTTCAAGCTCACGGCGTGACCTGAGGTCGTACATCATGCACGTACACACGAGAGGGGTTTATCATATTCCGCAATGCATGATGAACGTGCAAATGGAATTCACACGTGCGAGTATCCCCACGGAAACCGTAAAACTCCCTCCAAGAATTGCAGGTGTATTCGAGTGTCTTTCGGAGTCCCGGGGGATGTCATGCATATTTCGGGGGAACGATTTCGTCTCGTTTTCCTCTCTGCAGGGTGGACACCCTGACGGAACTCGACGCTCGCGAGATATCATCTCGAGATACGATCGGCACGAGTCCTGGTGCGACCTCCCGGCATCTCCGGTACTTGACGAGCGGATCCTGCTCCTTCGGAGGAGCTGGACGACGAATATGGCCGTTCTAGGCCATAACCCGGGAGGCCAGTAGCCCTCCGGCGAATAAGATTGCAAACGCGCCGTAAAAGCAGATCCCCCTTGGCCGATCCTCTGCAATCCTGTTTTCGGGAGTGGACGCCAGGACATTCCGCCGGGTTAGGAAATAAAGGGGAAGACGACGTCGCGCAGGATCGCCCTCGGTTTCTGTCATCAAGAACCGAAATTCTAGATGTTTGTATTTCCGAAACGCGTAGCAACGTTCGCTTACGGACATGGCTAATTCCTTTCCAAGCATAGTGCCAATCTAGGCTGATAAAAAGGCCCCCATTTATTAACACTAGAACCCTCGGTTACTGTCATCAAGAACCGAAATTCTAGATGTTTGTATTTCCGAAACGCATAGAAACGTTCGCTTACGGACATGGCTATTTCCTTTTCAATCATAGTGCCAATCTGGACTGATAAAAAGGCCCTGATTTATTAACACTAGAACCCTCGGTTTCTTTCATCAAGAACCGAAATTCTAGATGTTTGTATTTCCGAAACGCGTAGAAACGTTCGCTTACGGACATGGCTAATTCCTTTTCAATCATAGTGCCAATCTGGACTGATAAAAAGGCCCTGATTTACTAACACTAGAACCCTCGGTTTCTGTCATTAAGAACCGAAATTCTAGATGTTTGTATTTCTGAAATGTGTAGAATCGTTCGCTTACGGACTTCTATTATCTTGGGTTTAAATGGCTCATTCCTTTTCAGGCATAGTGCCAATCTGGGCTGATAAAATGGCCCTGATTTATTAACACTAGAACCCTCGGTTTCTGTCATCAAGAACCGAAATTCTAGATGTTTGTATTTCCGAAACGCATAGAAACGTTCGCTTACGGACATCTATTATCTTGGGTTTAAATGACTAATTCCTTTTGAAGAATAGTGCCAATCTGGGCTGATAAAAAGGTCCTGATTTATTAACACCAGAACTACCAAGCCCACTCAGAATGACTGGTTTTAAATGGCCCATTATGGCCAAAGAAAATTCGTCGGTAATTCTAGTGTTAAAGAAACATAATAAAAGAAATTAGCGCGTGGCAGTAAAATACAAAAGAGGGACGACGGGGTTAAAATCTGTAAATGAGGGAATGAAAATAGCATGGCAGTGCCGCATCGTCCGATCAACAGATATCTGGCGACTTATTGGCTTTGTAATGCGATTTCAATGTTTTTTCTAACAAATATAATTTGTACGTGAATTTTTTCAAGTGTTACACGTATACATGCGTTGGAGGAATTTTCTGGATTTAAATAAGAAACGAGTTCATGCAGGACGACGAATCTTTGATCCTTCTGACATGCTCAATTTATTGAGTTGATCAGGTAGTAGAAAAATCAAATTCTTCAATCTTTCCACTCAAAAGCCTTTTCACGATTTTATGAAAAGTGATGCCAATAATGTATTTTTTGATCAGGACTCTTTCGGTATTATATTACACCAATCAATATTATTTAAAGAACTAAATATTTGTTACCCTTCATCTCTTCAAAGATGTAACTAAATTCATTCAAAGACATTAAGTCATTGATTTTGGCTTACATTTGCAGGAATTAATAATTTGTCATTTTGTGGATTATTGTAAAATGTAAAATACTTTGGACATTTGTTCGGAGACAAGTTGACGTAAAACTGAAGATAATTTAAACAATCGGCACGTCATTAGCATGCGCTAGATCCAGCTCGTAAAATATCTTCAAACTTTTCGCAACACCGATCCTCGGACCAGCTCGTTGTAACCGCAATTTTCGAACTTTTAATGACTGTCTCTAAGTTGAACAGTAATCTCGGAATTACTCTGAATGTATTTTGCTGCAATGGGCTTGAATTTCTCTCGTATTACAAGCTTATTCCCATGCTACCAAAAGGAAACATCGTCTGTTCCGCGAAATAGTGTTCCGCTTGGCTCCACGGAAATTCCACGTATATGCACAATTCTTTCCACACTTCTTGTTTCAATTAACATTTATGTTTCAGAGTGATAATTAATTTCGGGCAAACGTTCCTGGCGCGTGCGATATTATTTAACATGCACTGACAGGTATTGAATAATATTGCCTAGTCCTATGATTTCTCGGACATATTTGTAAAAGTTTAAAAATTAATTTTTTACAGAGAAATGAATAATTACGGTGCTGGATAATACATTATCAATGCCACTCTCCTGGCAGTTTGATTTAAGTCTTTAATTTACTCCAAAGGAAATTAACTGGAAATTTGTGTAGGCATGGCAATTTATGTCTCGCTGAAAAGTAACCAACATTGCGCCTCGAATACATTTTCCATGTTTAATTATCATCATTCAAGGGTATTATAAAATCTGGAAGGCAAATAATTTGTACGTTTTTATAGGGAACCTATCTGATCTTTATGCATGAGACTTAAGTACACGAAATACGCAGGAAATACTGCGATATGTCACTTGTGTATCGTATCTCATGTAAATATAACCATCTTGAACCTAGGAAAAACGTACACCACGGTGCTACAAACATCAGAGAAGAGATGTTGCACTTTTCCTGCATTCATACAATATGGAGGAATATGCCTTCACCTTATTTCTTACTTATCATTGGCATTTTAAAACTTGGATCGCTAGAATTTTCGATAGACTTGTACGTGAGGTACATTAACTACAACTTCAGCATTTTCTTGAAGCACATGACGTATTCGATTTCTCTGTTAACTATTTTTGCAAGGCGAAACGATTGAAAGCACACGAGGATCCATAGATTATTGTCCTCACTATCGAAATAATTGAGCAAATAAAGTGTAAGAAATTAATGTACCACTTACTCAGCAAGGTAATTGCTCGAACGATTGACTGATTTGCATTTTTGGGAGATTATATGTTAATTTTTCTTAGTTATCTGATGATAATTTATCACAAATCGCCATATTTTCTCCTATGAATTCGCAAACCTCTTAACAGATATTTTTCTCCAGCCTGAGTTCGCTGAATATGTAAAACTTCGTCTCACGCTCGTTCTGTTAACAGAAGTTACGTCCCTATCTACCGGTAGGAACTTTTAAATATTAAAAGGCTTCTTCCAAGCTTTCCCCATAGTTTCTGTTCGCCACAAAACGTAACAAAAGTTAGATGATTCTCCTCCACCTACAAGAGATTGGAAGTAATAGTGGTTACCCCTTTAACGTACTCTCTACCGCAAACGAGCAACGAAGCATTTGCAATTTCGTCACTTCTTATCAACTTCTGAAAGTTAACTTTAATACGAGAATCATGAAGGTCTAAAGTAGAGCTTAATTCGAATCACGTAGAACATACAATGTCAAAAGTAGGACACGAAGATTGAAGTAGGACAAAAGGAGGTTAGATTATAGATTAGAAGGTTCAAGCCAGGGCTAGAATTTCGACTGGGGAGGTTTTTTCCCTCTTCGAGAATCACGGTCTCTTTCGCTTGACGGAAGTTATTTCGTAGGCATTTGCTGAAGATTTAAAGCACAAAGTATCTCGCGAAGCAGCAATTTCTAGCGATCTAGCATTCGGGGCATTCATTCTCCAGAGATATTCCCTTTGCAAAGGGGTCCGTTCGAGCTGAAGTCAGAACGCAAAGGCTCGGCGGGCGTTTTGGAACCCGCGGATTATTCCCGGACCACTATAATTGAGATAGGGGCAGGTGAGGCGATCGACGTTATCGAAATTTGAAGCAGTAGGAGTCCTGAGTTCCCGTCGGCAGGGGGGCGTTCCATTAGCAGAAGCACTCAGCTGTTCCCGGGTGGCTCGCGACCGTTTCGGCATGCCGCACCGCACCCTGGGGTCCCCCAATGCGGTAGGATGCGCAAAATACAAATTTTAAAGCGAAAGATTACAAAAAAATGCAATTACGTGGTTAAGTTTGATCAAGAAACACGGTAGAGTTCCACCCCACACACATATGTAAGCTAGATAGGCGCCAAACGCTTACTCATTAGCATTGCTACCTAACGATTGAGTTTACAACAAACTCGAAGACGAACTTTTATATAGAGAATTTAGTGCCCTTCAACTTTCATTGGAAGCATTTTTCCGTAGGTGCGCGTTTTTTAAATATTCACGGGAAACCTTGACTCTCTGTCAAAAATTGCCCTGGCACACCACATGGGAGGTTTTTCGTGCTTGGATCTTGTGCCAAAAGGGAGCTATCCGTGACAGAAAATTTCTTCCTTTAATTACTTCCTAATTTGGTTATTTTCGTGTCTATTCTTCCTGGGCTATTACTCGCGAGCGGAGAACAACGCGGGGTTGCGACGCATAATCCGGTGTTTTCATAAAAATTTCATACCCCCGGTCCCAGGGGGCGAATCTAGCCGGAGCTTTACGCGCACAAAGGCAAAGGAGATTCATTAAAATTCAGTCCGCATTTCCGGACGGCGCCGATGTCGACCCCGTTCCTTCACCGACTTCCTCCAAAGGTGTCTTCGCGGCTTGGGGCGCGTATTTCTATCTGTAATGCATATACGCCGAATGGCCGCCATTCTCTCCTCAATCTCCTCCTCTCTTTGCTCGTCTCGGTCTTTTCGCCGTTCCTTCCTTTTTCCTCGGGCCTACCTTCTCCTTTCCGTCTCGGTTGCTCCCCTCGACGCGTGTTCCACATTTTCCGTCCCCTTGCACGTGAAATTCGCACTCCACGCGTGGAATTCCTGCTGATTGAAATTCCCCTCAATCGGCGGGTTGTGGCACCTCTGGGAACCGCTCGGTCCTGATATCCCCGTAAAGCCAATTGAGATTGATATACTTGCATTTAATATGGCGGATTGTGTTATGCTGGACGGACATACAAATGAGATTGTGTTCGGCACCCTGAGCGCAGAGGCCAGAGTGCGTCTCGCGCTAATTTTAAGCGGAAAATGTATATTCTAGGCGAGATTAATAACAAGCGGCGATCTGAATGTTTCTTGGTAAAGACTTCTCTTAATTCCAGCAAAATTGATTTTCATCCTAAAGTTATACTGCACGATGATGCGCCAACATTTATTTTTCATTTCTTCATTTCTTGTAAGGATTGGTACATCTTGACGAGACGAAATCACAGATCATGAATCATATCACATGATACCAATGAAATTAAATTAACGTTAAGTTGTGATTGAATTATGTTATTTTTAAACTAGCTATATTCTAAAGTGTGAACATCTTAAGGTGAGGAAGTTTATCCACATAATAATCAGTTGACATATACGCTGATCTATTTCTTCTCTATAGAGTGTTATGTTAATATTATATAAGATATTTATTGTTCTGGAGGAATCATGACGAGGTTTTGTCCCTCGCTATTACAATTTACTGTTTTTATTGTATGTACGATCGCGCCGAATGATATAGTAATGTTGTATCGTGAGGTGGTTTATATTTCAAAAGGATAGTCATCAGTGACTCTACGTAAGATCGAAAAGCAGAAGTAAGGAAAAATGATTTCTATGTCGAAATACAATTATTCTGACAAAGAACTGTAGAACTACGGTGTCAATTAGCACTCCCATGATCCTGGAACTGGCTAAGAAAGGTGGGAAAATAAAATGTTCAGGCTTGAAAAGGAACTTGCCTGTGTATGGTCTACATCTATATTCTTTCATTTTTGTATTAAACTGTATTATCACTCTGTATTAAATGTGCTAAATGTAATTAAAAGTACTATGTTAAAGGACAAAATCCAAATTAAAACACGTGGTATCAATGATTTGTTTTACTAAGGGGATTTGATTTCATTTATTAAATAATTTCCTTTTTTTCGCGCAGCACAATGCCATCTTCAATTTTATGGACGATTCCACCATTAAAATTTGAATATATAACTTGGATGCAAAACGAGATTCGCTGTCGATTCATATTTAAAGGACTAATTCCATTTTACCAGGAACCGAAAATAGTGCTTAATTAGCTGAAAATTAGCTGGAGGCGTTGCGACCGTGCGAATATGATTTTCAGGTGCACATAATTCCACCTGCCTGTTTGAATATCGACCGTGTACGAACATTCAGTTTGGAGTAAAATTTAATAAGTATCAGTTACTTTCGGTCGTTTCAGCGTCACGGGAATTCGATCATCTCATTTTCAGAGATGCTCCACGGCTAAATGAGGTTGATTAACCCTAAACTACTCGCATAAATTCATTATCGAATGTCTAATCCAGATGTCAGGTGGTTTCTCCCATGTGGGCATGACGGGTCATCCGAAACTGTTTGAATTGCATTTGGATAAGTAACAGTCTGCTGGGAACTGCTATCCTGGGTCGCGGATGGGAAACAGACCACTTTTGCGGATTCCAAGATCGAAGGAGCCCTATCTACGACTCCCTTGTATCGGCGATGCATATATTGATTTCAAGTCCCATTCCTTCATTTATTTTCAACCTACATTATAGATCGACTGGCGAAATCTAATCGCGAAACCGTTTCCATGCACGCAGAACCAATTACTGAATTTAGAAGCTGCCCTACCGTCATGCTAATCTCGTATGTTCAAGCAATCCCTGCCGAGAAACTTCAATAACTAACTTACTGATCGAGTTGCCTAGAGAATTTTTAATTATTGGCTTGCCACGACACGAACGATTCGCGCAATGAGTATTGGACGTGCAACAGAAATAATCAATAGTTTACACATCTACAAGGCACTAGTGCTGGTGTACATTTTAGTGTTTCCAATATAGTTCTTGCATTTAAATTTTGCAGCTGCGAAACCATGATCCTCCTTACATGTGCTATTATACGTGGAATTCATAATTTCCAATTTTGTACGTGTAACATTGAAAGATGCAAATATACCTCAAACGTTTCAAAAGAATTTCGCAGTTTGCAAAGGAAAGTAAGTGGAGATGATTAGAGACTTTGCAAATATATTCTTTACACGAATATTAATATATGATATAAGAGAAAATTAATTGTTTGCAATTCGTTTAATACCAGTATATCTAGTCCAATTGGAGCAGCGGTAACAATACCGTCGTACTATATTTCGAAAGATTGTCCTGTCTACTTTCGTCGCAATACTAACGAATATCTATCTGGCGTGATTTTCTGGACGAGTAGGATGGGTGCATTGTATAGCCTGTCAGAAGTAGAGCTATAGTTTTTCAATGTTTCTGTGATCAATAGCCCAAGAGGGCTAGTAGTTTTCCGCCCTATTTCTGATTGCATTCCGCCCCGTGGAATTGCTTTGAGGCAAAGCCGAGCAACTCGGGTAACTTGGTGGAACGCGGTCTGGATTTCTGTCTGTGTGATATAAACCATGGATAGGTGCCATTCTGGCGTCGATTCTGTTTGCACATCCC
Organism: Orussus abietinus; assembly: GCF_000612105.2. Taxonomy (NCBI): domain Eukaryota; kingdom Metazoa; phylum Arthropoda; class Insecta; order Hymenoptera; family Orussidae; genus Orussus; species Orussus abietinus. The sequence goes on from NW_019394250.1 coordinate 207,413, forward strand.
ATCGATTTTTTCTCATTCGGTATACATGTTCCGCACACTCCGTGCACCTGCTCGCGAAATTCGTCCCGCGTACGCACCGAATCGATGGAAATTACATGACGCCTTCGATACTCGTAAGTTATTATGGTCCGCTGATTGTGGCACCTGTGGAACCCATTTGAATTCCATACATATATTAAATGTATAACATTTTATTTGGAAATATGCTATAAAATTAGTATACCATGTCTAAATGAAATATCCAAGAAAAATGTTGTAAAATTAAAATATGATTTTTAACAGGGTGGAGGAAGTCTGTCTGTTCTTTATCTGTAAAATATCCACGTGTCTTCGCATGTATGAGTCTTCAATGCGCTTCTCTGTTTGTACATCCTAATCTTGCTCACCAGATTCATTTCATATGCATGTTTTTCATATATTTCATGCTCCTGCATGCGAAGCTCTTCTCACGTAGGCGCTGAAGCGCTGAGGGTGCACGATGCTTCCGTAATTCGCAAGTCGATTTCACGCTGCGAGTAAACTCGAGCATTACTCGCACATAAAATGTCCCCTGTTCATGGAACATACACCCACAAGTATTTTTTAACATCTAAGGACCAATATGGAATATGTAGAGGTTACCTGAATTTAACGCCAATGCAAGTTCTTTCTAACATAGGATAGAAGACAGGAGCACGAAGTAGAATAGGGGGACATAACGTCTATTGTCGGTTCCCCAGAAAGTGGCCCCAAGACGGAGACTCAGGGATTTCGGATTTTCACTGATCTAACAGTACTAGCAATACTTTCAGAGAATGTAAGACTTCCGATACTACGTGACCAGAACATTTCCTATCGATGCAAATAACAGAGAATACTTTTAATTTTGCAGTTAAGGCATGCAACGTGCAGAGATGATCCACGGATATTATACGTAATGGGATGTTTCTACTATGATAGACTAGCAGATAAGGTAGCAGATGATAATTTGCAATGGCATAATTTGACTGCAGAGTCGTTGTTGGTACAAGATCGGCGAAAATCTATAGATCATGGACCCCTAGAACGGGGTCGACTTGTATTCCCTTATACCACTTTATGATTAGGAGTCTCCATAATTTTCCATGAAAATTAGGTGCTACCAATTGAATACTATCGAAGGGCGATTTGTTTGCAAGCCGTGCTGTATTTCTTTCGTTGGTATTCCACTTCTCGGGAGAACATAAACCAGGGTGAACGAAAAGGTGTTTAGAGGTCCTGCGAATTTTCCATCGTATCCGCGGACTTGACACGCTCGAAACGTTCAATGCTTTCGTCTCCGAATTTCCTGGTGGATTTACAGGTCGTTCGATTTAAAAGAATTGGATGCGTAGCAGGATATTTCTCCTATAATAGACTAGCAGACTAGGTAGCAGATGATAATTTGCAATGGCAAAATTTGACTGCAGAGTCATTGTTGGTACAAGATCGGCGAAAATCCGATGATCATGGACCCCTAAAACAGGGTCGACTTGTATTCCCTTATACCACTTTATGATTAGGAGTCTCCATAATTTTCCATGAAAATTAGGTGCTACCAATTGAATACTATCGAAGGGTGATTTGTTTGCAAGCCGTGCTGTATTTCTTTCGTTGGTATTCCACTTCTCGCGAGAACATAAACCAGGGTGAACGAAAAGGTGTTTAGAGGTCCTGCGAATTTTCCATCGTATCCGCGGACTTGACACGCTCGAAACGTTCAATGCATTCGTTTCCGAATTTCCTGGTGGATTTACAGGTCGTTCGCTTTAAGAGAATTGGATGCATAGCAGGGGCAGCGGGGCGAATAGGAAGTGGCGTTTCCGAAATCTGGGATAGTCTTCTCACGACGAACGACAGGCGCCGGAGTGCGTGATAGATATTCCTCTGTCAACGACCTCCTGCCAGGGAAAATCGAATACCTTGTGGGAACAAATGGTTATCGTTTCGCAAATTGAAGTGGTAGATAGTCGAAGGATATTGCTGGGTATTTACATGCAGGACCGACGTGGGAAATTGATCTACAGACGGAATCGAAAATGTCCTGCTTATCTCTTTGAAATTCCACTTACCTTTATTACGCTTTAATGGGAAATGCTCCCAGGGTTCTCGAACTCAAAACAGGGTATTATTCAGTAAAGGCAAGGTAAGCTTAATGGGAAATATTTCACCGATAGTATAAAGTAACGCATTCAAGCCGGTAAAGTGCAAACAATTACAGAAGATATTTAATTCGTTAACGTTTTTGTGTATAAAATGGCATCGTTCAGCTATTAACATTTGATAGCTTAACTCGATAAAAAAATTTTATTTAAACAGAAGGTATTGTTGGTATTAAACCCAGTGGTTTCAGTGAACAGATATCGAGAAAAGCAGATAATATTTTAAGCCAAATTTGTCGTCAAAATGTTTGTGTTGATACAATATTTACCGATTAAAAACTTAGACTGTCATGTGCAATATTTCAATTGAAGTAAATAACTGGAAATAGTTTTTAAGACTGGTCCATATTAAATCACATTCAGTAGGTACCCCTGCCAGGAAAATACGAATTGAACGGTATATTAATTCCAACAATGAACTGCAAAAGTTTCGAGCAATCCCATTTAGTAGATGAAGTTCGGTGTATAAACGCGAACGTTATTTGTGTCAAACTTTCAGACTAATTACTCATTTCAACTCTGTTCAGTCGTGCGAATAATGAAAACTGCTGGTCACAATATTTTCAATTAATTCGCTTAAAGAGTCAATTTTAAAAGTAATTGACTGAGTAATTTTATCTTTATAGCGTTTAAGGGAACTCTGTATCCCAATTAACTTTACCCTTTAAGATGTAGAGATATTTTCATTAATATACATATTTAACGAGAGGACCTTGGAACTAATCTTTATACTGGAAAATAAGAAATACATGAATACGTTTCTTGGTTTAGTCCCAATTCCTCATCTTTCAATGTTCTTTGACAAACGTTTAGCTATTAGATTTTCTCAATCAGATCTGTAAATAAATTTGGAATGATCTCTAAACAAATAGAAATATTGAACAACTAAATCCTGAAATTAATATTAATATTTCGAAATAAGTAGTCACAAATATACAAGATTAATTGCCTAATTTATTTCCAATTTCTCGTCCATCAACCTATTGTGACTTCGTCCAACAGTTCTGCATTTCGATTAGCATTACTGATGTAAACGCATGATGCCGAAGTTAAATGGCGTATAAATAAATATCAATATTTACTGCTAGGATCATGAAACTAATTTTGACATCGTCAAATAATAAAAGTCACAAAGGCATAAAACTACTTTCCTACTTTATTCCTAACTCCTCGACTTTCCATGTTCGTTGACCACATTCGAAGTTTAGGTATTGGACTTTTCTTATCATAAGTATTGCTACAGACAAATGACGTCTATATCGTGCGCGTTAGACCAGCATAACTGCTAGGATTTAAAAATGTGGCCTCAATTTTGTTAAATCCCTAGCTCGGACCAAGCTCGGTTGATGAATGGACAGGGCAATAGCATGCTTTCCAGATTCGTGGCCGGACAATCGTATACTGGCAGATCCCGTGCCACTTGGCAGCCGGAGGACGCTCCATTGTTCTCATGGACCGAGAGTTTCCTCAAACGGATTTGACTTACTTCCTCTTTAACAATGTCCATGCGATCCTGCCCGCTCCAAACCTCCGGGTTCTTTGCAAATAAGTTACCGTATCCTCGTCTTCATTTCCTTGAGTACTCCACAGCGTAAGTTCTCAACTCGAGTCGCGCCGTGATGACAATATTCGATCTTCAGGGCTTTAACTTTAATTCGCAATCCGGCGGAATAATTTCTGACCTCAATTTCTCACTCCTCATTATTTGAATAAACTTATTAAGGCGACGTGAAAATTATTTGTACTTTAACTTCAATCATTTGAAACTTCATCATCATCTTCATGCTAGGAGTATACGTCGCGTGCTCGCCAAATAAAATATTGTTTTCAAATCTGGTTTTTAATTTTTATATTTGTTTCGATATAGTTTTTAATATTAAACTTCGGTTTGAGGAAGCAGGAAATCTTGTACATGCAACATACGTGAAACCAAATGTACTGTGATATTTGGCAAAAAGATTTTAGCTGGGATTTTAATGGAATGAATGTTTTGCTATATTTGACAAAAATAATTCATTTGAGTTTTTCATGGGAAGGGAGCAATTTGAGCTACTGTAAATGTATTTGGCTAAATTTTTGTACACCGAAGATGTCTTTGAGGGAATCCATGTTACCAATGCTTATATTGATATTGTCAGCAGTATTGTATTATATTCAGTATTCTACAGAGTGGCATATTCCACGTTCTTTTTGTACAATGATTACAAAGAAATCGAAGCAAAACTCAAGAATTGATCTAAAGTCATGATTTTTTATACTCTAGATGACTGCAAAGAGACTCCTAAACGTTTAATGATGGACTGCATCGGTTGATTCATTCTTCAGCACCTTTTCTTTTTCCGAACACTGCTGAAACGATGAGGATAATGGGAACAATTGTACCATTATCTGTAAAATGTCCCTCAAAAACTGTTACTACCAGAGGTAAGTTGGGAGATTGCTCACAGGCAGGATTGCGGGATCGCGTCCTGTATTGCTCCTCGGTGGAAGATGTGAACGACTAACACCCTTGCCACCTGATACCCTCCAATGGCAGCCCAATTTAGGGATCCTCCTCATCTCTGCTCCCAACTCATCATTGTGATAACATATATCGTTTAACATCACTTAACATTTCTTACCAGCAAGTCCAGCAAGATCTGCGGCGATGAACTATCCATAATGACTTGAAAAAAAGAAATGAATCCTGTTGTGATCCCCCTAAACCTGGAAAGGGGCACAGAAGAACAGGCGAAAAGAACATTCAAAAAAATCCAGGAAGTCTGAGATTAGACAGCGAATAAGTTACTAAAAGCCAAGAATATTAATCGTACATCGATCTCGTTAAATTGGCTCAACTGGTATTTTCCATATCACTAAGTATGCAGAAATCCATTTAAATGCTGACTCGATAAAATATAATTAAAATGATTGTTCGCCGTTTCTTCTCCGTCAATCCTGACAAAATGTCATAGCGGGAAATAGGAGGACCAACGTGGCCAAGATTGGGCCCAAGGATTGGGCCTGGTCTCGTCCAATCCGGGAGCTGGATCGCAGCCAGGGGCGCGATATATACTTGTAACTCATTTTTGGCAGAGATCCGTTGTGCCGTGACTGAGGGGTAACAGGTGGCAAGTACGTTAACAGCCCACGCCAACCACCAGGCGGCAGCACAGGACGCGATCGCGCGACCCTGCCCGTGAGGAATCTCCCAACTCATCTCTGGTTACTACCGTGACTACTCCCCTAGGGCAGAAACCTAGTTTGTTGGGATTTGTCGAAAAAACCCGCTTTGGACTGCAACTTTGACACAGGACAGAATGAAGGAGGGCAAGTGGAATGAGAAGTTATTATGACTCCCAGTAGGGTTGAGGTCCCTGTTAATTTGCCGTGTCGCATTATTCAAGATCTGGTCACAGCGTTTTGTTCAGGGTTCGGTATTATATCAAGAGACTCTTTGAAATGAGTCAAAAGAATATCTTGCCGTGAAATTTTCCAAAAAAGTAAGGTCACCCTTTGTTTCTAACTAGAAGCATCTAGGAAGCGTGAAATATCGAAAACGTGCCCGGACCACACCATATATTGGTTCTAATCCATGATAAGTAAATAAATTTGGATGAAAAATGAAATTTTATGAGTTTCAGGACCTGCTCTAGGGCCTCCATACTCACGTGGTAAAATTTGAAATGAATCGGTTCATCCAATTCGGAGATTATGTTCCCAAACGATTTGACTTCTCAGATATATGTAGGCTGACTCTTTCACATCCTCTTAAAAATAGTCATTTTGACTGGATTTGGTAGATCTAGTGTTAAGCATCGATGTTCAAGAGCTGGGTAATGATATGTCATAGTCTTTTCCTCCTCCTTTAGGTGTCGAAGAGTTCCTCTTGGTACGGTTAATCCGTTGGATTCCTTAAAGGAACGCCTTCCCTTCCCTCTATGGACCGGTCTTATCTAGTCTATAGCTGATGGCCAGAGAGAAAGATGTCCTTGTCAGCCTCGTTAATTTACCCTACCTGACCCGCCCCTTTACCCACATCCTCTAGGACCAGCACCAAATGGCCTGATCGATTGGCTGCATTTCAGTAACTCCGTAACCCTCGTCCTTCTTGCAGCATCACCTCGTAAAAGAAGTCAATGAAACCTAACATATTACGTTGGGACGTTTACGTAGTAGTTGTACTACGTTATTCTAATTGCTTCAGTTGTTTTGACGATATAAATACACATTGAGAAAGTAGTCGAAAAATTGCCAGGCTCTCTTCGAAAGTGAAAGTAAAGTTGTTAGGTTATTCCCTATGGGGTTGCAGATTTTGCTATTAATGTAAGCGGTACAATATGTGTCCTAATAATTCCAACACAAGTATATTCCGTTGGATTATGTTAAAACGTGTGTAAGTACTCCTTAACACATTCGCGACCGCTGCCGTGAATTCACGTCTTTTCAAGTTCTATTCCTGATTACCGCTTACGTGAATCACGTCCTTAACGATACACGATACAAGTTTGCGGCAACCAGTTTAAGAATTTCATTATTTTCGCCGGTACTCAGTATTTGAAACGGAAAAAATTTCCCGGTCGCGAATGTGTTAAGTTAATCAGCGTAGTGGCTTTCGCTTGACTGCGATTTTTTACGAAGCTAAACTACAGTAGCCCCCTTCATTTCCGTGCATTCAACGAGACAGATGAATATCATGAAATTCGGCAGTTTTGGCCTATTACATTTTTAAACCGAGAAAATTGAACAGTCGGAGTTAGTCGAAACTGAGAATTTCATGGCCAAAGCGCGTTCATTATCCCGAAATATCGGTCTGGAAATGAATTTCGAAGAAAGAATTTTTAACGAAACTGCCAAGTATTCTTCCAACATTTTTTGTAACTTGAAAAGAGAAACTGTTGAAAAAATAGATGGTGGTTAAGTTAAAGACGATGTGCTCTATGTAAAAAGTTCAAATGAAAACAGTGGGAGGACAATGAAAACTTTAAGCCGATTTAAGTTCACTTATGATTAAAAGTTTCAGTTGTTTCGTGTAAAGGAATAATGAAAAGGCACTGAAATTAATATTGCCTTAATATAAATGTATCTGGCAGAGTTTGTTAACACCGAGGGTGTGTTTGATGGGTGGTATTCATGTAAAATATTAACACTACACAGCAAAATTATCCCTACAGGTGGTGCAGCTCCACAACTTAAAGTGTTATGTTGTCCGGACTTTTTAATCCTAATCTGTAGCATGTGCGCAATTACAAGAAAATGCGCTCCCTACTTATCAAATTCCTAACTGTTTTAACATGGTTCTTTGGGGAAATAATCTTCACTGACACAAACTGCAGTTCCCTAGATAGTCCATCATCCCAACATTTAGGTTTCCGGTTTCAAACAGGAAAGAACCATTATCAACATCAAGAAACTCGGTGGAGTTTCGCGCCAAATACGCATTTAAGCGCATACAAGTGCCTTGTAAGCGCGATATACAATTACATTCCGCAGACGTTACCTTTCATCGAGTCACCTTTTTTATAAGCTCCTCGAACGTTCGCATTTTTATTACAGAAATCCAGGATTTCGAGTCAAGGATTTTCGTTTTCCCTCAATGGTATCTACTTTCAACGATATCAACAGGAGCTTCAATTTGGCTCAACGAAATCCCGTCAAGTCGGATGAATATTTTTTCCCATCAGCCCGGTGGCAAGCAGAGGCAGAATTTTGGCTAAATTCTCGGAAGATTTTCCGATAATCGATCCCTCGCTCGCATTTCCGCGTGTACGCGGCTTTTTCATTGGACGTAATACCGACTCTCGAATGGGAACCATGCGTGTGACCCAGTTTCCAGAAGTACGACATTATTTGGCGTAAGCAGAAGCGCAAGCGTAGGTACGAGAGAGGCACGGAAAAAGCGAGGTGGCAATAAATCGACGATACCTTTTTTCTCCCGTGAAATCAGACCTATAGCGAATTCTCGTGTAATTGCTGCTTGAAGTCCATCGGGATATCCGAGCCGGCGAGCGAACGCCGGAAGTGGGAATCCATTCGAATGCCAAGGGATTCAAATCAATCCTTCCTCCTCCCAACCCAACGGATTAATGAAAATTCTTTTACTCGAGCTCTGCTGACAAAGGAGGGCATTTTACATGGTGGAACCAAACCAGGGGAAAATTTTGTGCCATACGACCCAGAATTCCGACACTCCCTTCCTTTTCTTTTTTCCATGGCTTTTTTTCGACAAAAAGAGCTGGTGTCGCTTTCAAGGTAATTTTCGCGCTTTTATGAAGGGGCGGGATCAACACCTTTGTCAACTTATCGTTTTATGTGATAAAACTACGTTTAGCGCATTAAATCTACCTAATAGCGAAAATAATTTCACTTAAGGGGTTACACCACCTTGATGCCTGAAAAACAATTGCGTTCGAGAATTCTTTTTTCAAAAATAACAAATTAAGTGAAATATCTGTCGATGAGCATTTATTGTGCAACAACTAGAGTACTGGAAAAAAAATGTTTATTTTGTTTACGAACAAAATCGCGTCGCTGAGGTCGATACATGTAAACGTCCTTTTCGGGAGCGCTAAATTGACATGGCAGAACAAAGCACCGAAAATTTCCATTTTGTATGTGATATTTATTACAGAAATATTTTGGGTTTCTTAAATATTTTTGTATGAAAACGGTGGTTGCTTGAAAAAAGATCTCATTTTTCCCTAAAAATTTAGTTTAAACGTAACCGTAGCAAAGTTAGCTCTTGCCCATATATTTCTTTAGTAAATGCCATCGTGTAGAAATTGATCATTTTTGGTTTATGATTTGATTATGATTAGCAACCACTACTATTTATGAACGTGACCTCTCCTACTTTCTGTTCACTGTAACACACCCCAAAAAAACAAATTTGATGGTAATTAAATTGAATACGCCATAAGCTACCCACGTGAATTAAACAATTGATTTGATACGCACTAGTAGTATGTTAAGCTTCAATTTTGTTCTTTTATGTCGTCATTTCCGACCCGTGTGTCATCGTAACGTTCATTACTGAAGTTATTGGTTTTTTCATAAAGCACCTTTTATGCAAAATGTGAAATATCCTGAGGAAATGTAAAATTCTCAAAGAATGCGCGTCCAAATTTCCGCGATAGTATTAATCAGCATGAAATATGAAATTATGATGTAGGCATATTTTTTGTTTTATTAATACCAATACGTGCGGAATTCCCATGGAATTCGATACCGGGAAAAATTCTGGGGATGGAATGCCCTACAGCTTCCACCACGCTTCCTCCACCTATAGAGAGGAATCCACGCGTGTTAATGCACTCATATTTCTCATGTTTTTTTCCCTTCGAGTAGAGATTCCAACATGTCCTTTTTTGCAGTAGAGGATAAGAACCGGCAGGTACAGGATTACCCAATAAAAATATCGCGGTATTTCTACGATCCGACTAAGCTTAGGAAAATCTTTTGAATTTCCACATTTTTTCAATTTAAGCACCATTGTGGCAGCATGTGGACTCGTTTTCTTCCTAGTCGTTACAGAGATGCAAATACATTGCAATTTACAATATATGCGAGTTTCGAATGTATACGAAAATAATAATATCTGACATTTATAATCGCAGCTGTATCAAGCAGGTCGGTAAATGTGGTACACGCATTTAGAAAGAGTCATGCTTAATTATTACTCAAATAATTAATATGCATCCAGATAATATTTTCTAAAAATCAGCTCCGCGATTGTGTTTCCATCAATCTTTTAAATTTCCACATTTTTTCAATTTAAGCACCATTGTGGCAGCATGTGGATTCGTTTTCTTCCTAGTCGTAACAGAGATGCAAATACATTGCAATTTACAATATATGCGAGTTTCGAATGTATACCAAAATAATAATATCTGATTTTTATAATCACAGCTATATCACGCAGGTCGGTAAATGTGGTACATGCATTTCGGAAGAGTTGCTCAAATAATTAACATGCATCCAGTGAATATTTTCTAAGAATCAGCTCAGCGATTGTGTTTCGTCAATTTTTCGGTCCTATGCGATTTTTTCTGTGCATCTGTGTGCAACTCAGGAAAACTTGGTTCCGCATTCTTACATTTATCTTACATTATCATTTCAAATAGGGGCATTTTACTACTCGGAGCTATGCATTCTCGTCCATGCAGTGACGGAGAATATGTAAGCCGCGACTGTGTTCCTCCTTTTCTGCAAGACAAGTACCTGCATTATGGAACAGTTTTGTGCCCGGAGGACGCCAAGTGAGCCAAGGATGACTGCATTTCATAACATATCTTCAATGGGTTCCACCGTTACTTCGGCTGTCGGACTGATTTTCAAACCCGAAATTATAACACTTATTCCTCTAAAGTGAAGTGACAGGGCGCTATTCTCTATGCAATTAAGTTTCATCAAATGAAGTTGTAGGAAGCATCATTTGGTTCATTACAACTGCATTTTTGTGCAAGTTTTCTGTACGTTATAAATCAAGCGACATATTTTCTATTACATACACATGTAAAAGTTGATGTTATTATTATATCATCAGCGTACATATATTGCAGACATTTCATGCAGAAAGTGGCCTGCAAACTGCTTGTAAATCGATTTTCCTCATCATATGATAATCATGAATTTTTATCTGGGAATTTAGTCGCGTTTCATCCGATTCAGTCGATTTTTCAAGCTACCGTCATAATTTATTCGCGTTTCATTCGGTTCAGCCGATTTTTCAGAAGTGAAGTAGATCGGTCTGTAGAAAAGTCACGCGTTTCTATTTGTTTCTATCACATTTACTAAACGCTATTGCCATAATTTAGTCGCCTTTCATCTGATTGAGTCGATTTTTCAGAAGTGAAGTTGGTCGGTCTGTAGTAAAGTCACGCATTTCTATTTGTTTTTATCACTTTTATTCAAACGCTACCGTCATAATTTAATCGCGTTTCATTCGGTTCAGCCAATTTTTCAGAAGCGAAGTTGGTCGGTCTCCAGATAAGTCATGCGTTTCTATTTGTGTTTATCACATTTACTCAAACGCTATCGCCATAATTTACACGCATTTCATCCGATTGAGTCGATTTTTCAGAAGCGAAGTTGGTCGGTCTGCAGAAAAGTCATGCGTCTCTATTTGTTTTTATCACTCATTAACAGATCGAGGAGGTGCGGCGGAGTAGGCGCGCAGGCGCAAGGTGCAAGTTGCATTTTAATGAAGCTCCCGTCATCTTGTTTTCCAGTGGCGTGACCCCCTTTCGAGGGCGGACCAGAGGCGGAAGTTGGACTCGGAAGAGGTGGCGTTGGGGAGAACCGGAACCGAAAATGGCCGCGAGGTGGCTCCTCTTGGTGCTCCTCTTCGCTCGAGCCGCCGCTCTTCCCGATGTCATTAGGATAGGTGAGTACCTTTTCCTTATAATTCCTAAATGTGTGCCGACCAAGAAACGGCCGATTCCCTGCTGGACAAACTCGATGGGAGGATAAGTCTTACTCAGCGGCGCTATGAGAACGGAGCTTTTACCGGAATTAGTTTGATTAACTGCTAGGTAAATCTACCGCGATGGTAATGATGGAGCCAACTGGTTCTATAAATTTGTCGAAACGACTTCGGCCAGTAGATAAAGCACGCAGTTCGTAGACAAAGTGCCGCCCAGTTCGGGAGGACATTCGGAGACCGTAATTAAAAGAAAATCAGCGAGCGACTTTATTAAACAGATACGGCTGTAGAAGACAAAAGGAGCTCGGTCGATTATGGAGAGTTTGGTCATTTAAGCCGCTCAGTGCACACATCGACTAACTCCACTTTTTGAAAAATCTTAAATTTAGGGGTCAAAGCACTTGGTATAGTCATAACTTTTTATATTTATAATATCTTTCCCGATTAATAGAGATTAACACCATTAAACGGCAAAATTTTTTTGGACATTGAATAATAAGTAATTTATTTCAGAAGCCATTTTGATTAACTCCATACACTAATGTAAATCGTAAACGAATACCTGGCAGTATAGTATTATTGGATTATCCGTTGCGGCCGTACATCGACGCTTTTTTTTTTAAACAGCCGAAGATGCTTTCCCCCTTTCAACAATATGAGTAATAAAATCGCATCAGCAAACAGATAGAAAGAAGTGCAATGCAGACGGTAGTTAGTATAACAGTGATCTCTCTCGCTGAATGTTACCGTATACTTCACCAATATTACACGGAATACATCATTTTTGGTCTTTTCAACCTTACTCCCTGATTGTTTTTAAAGAACTAAATATTATACCGTTATAATCAACATGAGTGAAACTAATAACAATGTGGATGTGGAAAGCAGTAATGATTCTTCAATACGATTTATCAGCAGAAAGTCTGGGGCAAGAAGACGTTTATCGTGTTTGTCGGATTCATCTGATTGCAACGGTACAAATTCCCGAACAAACACATCGATTGGGAGGAAAAGAAGTCGTAATCTTGATAAATGGGCGCGAAATTTACAAAAGCATAACGGAACAAAAGGTTTGGCATACAGGAATAGGGGAGGAAATTTAATACCTGCAAAAACATTTGTCGATATAAAATGCAGACGATTATTTTTTGGCTATTTTTTCTTATTAATTTTATATACCGTTTTTTAAAAAAGAATCTACATTACTTCATCGCATATCTCAACTTTTTGTTTTATGGAGTTAATCAATGTGTGCACTGAGCGGCTCATTTAATGCTCGAACGAAGGAAGACAATTTGGAATCTTCTTGGCTAGGGCTAGAAGTCGTTTGCGAGATGGACATTGTATGTTGGATGGCTACAACCGCGGAACGTTCCACCAATATATAGTTACGAGGGAAATACGGGAATTCGTGCAACTTATTCACGAGGCTTCTAATTAAATATACAATGGTATTCGAAGACGTAACTCTTCTAGACTTCTTTAACATTTAAATTAACCTAAACGATTTCGGCAATCGGTAGTTGCGCGAATTCGCTGAATCTCTCACTCGCAAATATATTCCGAGATCTTTCTTCCGCTCTCAACATTTTAAAACGTTACAATTTGTTCAATGAAAAACACAATTGTCGACGTCCACTTCCGACACGACGTGTGTCAATGGCCATCGGAGCTCGACGTTTTACTAAATACCCATTGGACGTCAGTCAAATGTTGACGAAATTATCAAAATGTAATTTTAAACACTATCCGTTTAAGTAAGAATCGAATATTTCTTATGTGATTCATTTTGAAGAACTGACCAGCAGATTTGATTACCTTGGCGGAGATTTATTTCCTAGAATTGTCATTTTTCCAATTTTATTTTTTGCGGGGAATCACAGACCAGTAATTGTGATTTTTCCAATGCGAAAATTAATGCAGTCATCACCGCTTGAATGATTAACGCGCAAGCTACCAAATGATTAATCTTCTAAGCACATAAATTTTCAACATGAGGATTTCGTTTCTCTGGTAATGACTCTCAATTAGATTTTGCTATGCAGGGTGAAAAAGAAAAATGCGTCCCATCCTCGTTATATGACCTCGATCGTCCAGATGCAGTTATTCTATATACACGATCTTCGGGCTGATATATATGCACCCGGGTCAATCGATCTCGGTAAATTGGAACAGCTAATTGGCAGTTGATTGCAGTTCCTAATGGATCGTGCAGGAGCACTATAGCGTGCCAAGAGGACCTTAAATTTATCGTTAATTATTGTGTCATCGCGTGGAGAATCTATACCTATCGGCGTGGATAGGGTGGTAATCCAGTTTCCGTTGACCCGAGGGAATCGGGCTATGCGATGAAAACAAAAAGTGATAACGTGCGATGGTACAGTGATAAGTGCGCATAAGGGGCGTGAATTCATTCGATGACCGATGCACAATTAGCGCGTCTCTGCGGCTTCCCGATGATCTACGCATATCAATTTATATAAGATAACTATGATAGCGAGTAGAATTCACGAGTAATAAAATTTCCTTAATTTACGGTCAACAATTACGACCGCCAACCGTATTACTTGAAGTTTGCCAACTTTACTCATTAGGGGAACGTTACATGAATTTGTTTCTTCAGCGGAAAACGCGAAAGATGTGCACGCAGAAAAATAATTCATGGCTATAATAACAAATTTCACTTGCTTCAACAAATGTAAACACTTAAAAAAGAGCCAGCAATACTTTCTTTTAGTAACAGTTTTGTTGTATGAACAACGAAAAATTGTTAATACCGAGGCAATGTAAATTGTATCTATGGTTGCAATATTCTTTACCAGCGACAACAGATTGTATATCGCTTTTTTGATCGAGCATTAACGACAATATTTGTTTACTATTGCTATAAATTTATATGCAAATTGAGCAGGCACTTTTCTTTCGAAAAAACGCTAGTATTGTTAACATTTTTGATGTCAGTATAATTATTACCACGGACAAAGCCAAATTTTATCACGAATGCTGTCCTTTACTAAAACTATTAATGTCTTCTTCTGTGTAGGAAGATTTTGCGTTAACATAATTAATGGACATTAGCACGATGGTTATTTGTTAATTTTATAATATCGCAGATATGTGTAATGTTATGTGTACCGAATTGATATCGAAACTGCCGCATTTCTTTTCTTCTGGACATGGAAAATGGTTTAATATTACGTAGATATTTATTCTCAGATTAAGACGAAGGTACCTTGAATACGCATATGATCTTTAACATTGCACAACTAAGAAGTAGCCAAAATTTTTAACGAAAAATAACATTAAAATCATGTCCTAATACCGTTCCAATTTCTTAAGATATGTGAAATAATTTAATGATAGATGATTATTAATCAGTGTCAGATTAAGGTACACCTAAAATATTAATCACCTAACTGATCGTATATTTAAACGCTTATTTTGTCGTGCGTGGAATATCTTTCACGATAACGTTATCGCGATAGATGATCTCATTAAGTACGAGACCTTAATTTATTGAGGTACTGTAATTGCATAATTATTATCCCCAGCACTAAATTCAACTCGAAAGTTTTCATGCGGTTCCATAATGTATGAATGTCGATGTAATGAACCTATGAGTTAAATAACGCACCAATTGCGGGCTTTATTAAATTAAGCCGTAATTTCATTTAACACCCATTAAGTGGAGGCTGTTATTTCGTCTACATCTTTAATTAGAAAATTTAGTAAGCCAGCGTTTCGTCATTACGCCACTTAACCCGACGCTCTGACGAAAAAGATATATCCTACATCATTACTTTTAAATTCTACCCGAGTCGAAATTTTAACCCTCCTTTGAATTTACGTACCTTAAATAACACCCCCTTTGGCCATACTTCACTCTTTATCATCTATTCTCGGCTTATACGTTCTACTTACAATTAATATCAATTGAGCCCTACTTTACACCTTCATGATTTACGCGTCAAAGTTGATTGTTTTTGAAGACCGACTTTGATCATCGTACCTCCTCGTTTCAAACCACATTCTATTTAAAACCTTTATAAATCGCTGCGTTAAATTGATCCATTTTGGAGATGTAATTTGTGCTCTTCTTTAAAGTAAAACAAATTATTCACTGCTTCGCAAATGTTTTGTAACATATATAACGAACCAAATCGTATCATGATTCCGTTGTTAATATATTATCCTTTGCTTTTACCCTTGCTTCGTACAGGAGAAAAGAAAGCGCTCGCACGGCCGTTTATTCCCAATCAGCTCTCGATCAGTAGACCAATCATTGATTGGAATTTCCAAAATCCGACTTTTGATTCCAACTCGGCACTCCCGGAAACCCTCAAGTACAAAAAATCAGCCCCCAGGTCCATTCGCAACTACCCGATCCGGAATTGGACACATGTACGCCCGCACAAAAAATGCCCGATTAGTGCCTAGAATTGTTTGATATCCGTTACACCCAATGATACCTCTTCTTTTTTCATCCAACCATCAATCCTAACAACCACGTAATATTAAGTTGGTACATTAAACATAATATTGTTCACTAGAGTCCATTCGCAACTACCCGATCCGAAATTGGGCACATGTACGCCCACACGAAAAATTCCCGATCAGTGCCTAGAATTGTTTGATATCCGTTACACCCAATGATCCCTCTTCTCTTTTCATCCAACCATCAATCCTAACCAACCACGTAATATTAAGTTGGTACATTAAACATAATATTGTTCACCAGAGGTGTTTGCGAATAGTTACTGTCGTGAGATCCTATCTTACAAGTGGTATGTTCCAATCGCAATTGGGTGCACACATCATTTGCGTCCTTGAGTCCGGGACAACAAATTCTAATGCAGTATTTCCGTTTACCATCGATACATTCATCAAACACTGCAAATACGTAAATTAATCTCTAATCCCAAGTCCAAGTTCTCTGATCTTTGCTTAATAGTGCTACACACACCTCTTAGATATTCCGAGCTGCCATCCCTTTGCCTCCAAGTAAACGTTTCGTCAAACACATCAGCGTTTACCCTAGCATTAAGTTTCTTGCAGAGTAGATATTCGGTGCATGAGTGCACGCACGACGTTACGAAGCACAAAAGCCATAAATTCAAGAAGCGGACGCAATACCACCGACTTATGATCGAAACTTGCAAATGGCCAGGCAGCAAGCTGTCGCAGTATTTTTCAATTTGTGTGTCGTAAAGGCGCCGGGACGACTCGCGACGCAGTTTTCTTAATTTAGTAATAATTACCATACCATCCTTACGCGATGGCCAGGCAACGATTACCGCGAGATTTAACGACGTTTATACGGCAAGTGGGAAGCAAACGATGCATTTCGGGGTGGAGGTGCTGGGTGGATGGACGGCACCGAGGACCCTTTAACCTCCGTTACATCCTCCTCTGGGGTTTATTCCTCGCCTACGGTCAGGTTCGGCGTATAAATATTTTAGCGTTTCGCCTTGCCGATTCCCCTTGTGCTAATACGTCGCTTTAATGTCGGCTCCACGAGTCAGGTGCAATTTAATCGGGAAGGGCTCGCATCGAGATTGGAAGACGCGGCGCCGACAGGTCTAACCTCGGCTTTCCCTTAAACCTCCTTTCTGCTTGAATTAGGTCTGATGGAAATTTTAATACCCGGTGAATTGGCTGATATTATAATAGCTCAGGTAGACGAGTTCGCAGAATACGAAACTGAAATTTTATGTGGATTCGTGCAGGGACATTCGATATTCTATATACCGTTGACACCCGACGCAGGGAAGTAACGAAATGGAAAAATGTGGATGTAATGAGGAAATAGAAGAGTTGTCTACGCTTTGAAATCGCCGTAACCAGATTCCAAGCTTCTTTTCGTGTCTAATGTGCGGCTATGTTGCTTTAAGGTTAGGGAAAATAAAAACTAGAATGAATGGGATAAGTATCCACCAAACACGGTTACCTAACAATAATATAATTGTTACATAACGTTTGTAATATGTAATGTAACGTTTCCATAACATATTGCATGTTATGTTAATATTATATAACTGCTATGCTAACAAGTCTGTAATGATGTTACCGAACGGTAATAATTCAACGTTATGTGATATTAATGTATCTTTTGAATAATATTTCTTATATATTTAATATATATAATATTTGTTATACATGTCATGTTATTCCAGTGATATGTACCTGTAACATAGGGTGTTTGGTGGGTACGTGTATCTGAAAACGTTTTTCCAGTATCGATTATAAGTGCACCATTCTCATGCGCACTCATTTTACAATACTCGTATTTTTACCGAAGCATAATGTGGATCTAAGTACCTTTTTTTTTTTAAATAGGGATTAGCAACGATCATGTACTTGGCGAGGTTTTTGTACACGGCGTTACTGCTTAGGTAACGAAAATGTATATTATGCAAGTTTGCGAAGTTAGCGGCAATTCTCGTCGGTGGATGAATTCAATCGATTCATTGAGATATCGAGAATGCTTGAAATAATCATACGATTGTAACAATGGAAACTGTTCCACTTCCCTCGAATCAGAAACATACAGGCGCTGATATCTCTGATTTTACTCAAAAGGTTCTGTTCATTGAACAACGTCAATGAACAGAACCTTTGAAAACTCAAACTGACGAAATGCCAAGGATATTTACGTGTAAATCATTTAACCAGCGTGTGAGTAAAGTTACGATCGTCGAGAATTTATTTTTTGGCAGAATACCAGTAAAAGCGTGTACACCGAAACCTTTTTTATACGACAGTTCCAGAAACAGTCGTCGGAATTTCGGAGAGTATCCTCTGTAATACCCATTCCAACAGGACAGACACGGTTTTTTTTAGTAGCGGAAACTGTAGTAAACCTTGGTGACGCACCTGACAGGCATCCAATGTATTTCCGTAAACTAGTCGATGTGAATCTCCTTTCTAGTCGATGCGTTAAACCGTCGAGTAACATCATTCGGTCTGCAGAAGATGTAGGTAGCATCTGCCCAACGCGTCATGTCTTCAAAAGCATTTCTTTGGAAACGAATAATAATTCCGTTGAAGAATTGCAGCAGAGGTATTGGTGGTGGCTTGAAGTTTTCCCAGGTGAAGTCCGAGTCAGCAACCTCATATAACTCGAGTCGAATAAGACACTTTTTTTCAAGAGCATTGGATCGAACTGTCCGAAACTGTGACATGACTCGTGAGCACCTAGGAATTATCTTGACACTTTGAAAATTTGGATTTAAAAGAAAATTTCAACTTAGTCTTGACCAGAACCTAAATGGCGTCGAGCCCTCATATTTCGATCGATATCTAATTATTGAAGGCCCCGATATGAGAAACGAAAGTATCAGGACAATTGTACAACGATTTAGACTGCTCTAGTACTCGAGAAAGTCGCATTCGAACGGGATACAGGCAAAAACAGTGTCTTATGCCCTGCTATGCTAAACCGATGGTAATGTGAGGTCTCGGAGTGAAATTGAGTTGACATGGAAATCACTGATGGCGCAGGGGGTCCCTCTTCGGTCAATTAGGGCCTCAGAAACCATGAATCCAGAGGATTTCTGGAGTTTTACTTCGATTTCTTTATACCTATTGTACGAAAACGACAGGTGGAGTGTGCCATTTAGTACAATGCCCAATATAATTCGACACAGCTGTCA
This sequence comes from Orussus abietinus, assembly GCF_000612105.2. NCBI lineage: Eukaryota > Metazoa > Arthropoda > Insecta > Hymenoptera > Orussidae > Orussus > Orussus abietinus. Next base: position 226,627 of record NW_019394250.1, read on the forward strand.
ATATAAAAACCAACGTCGGCACCGTAGGTACTTAGAAGAAGCTTTTTTACCGACGTCGATCAAGTTCCTCGACGTGTTTCATTTCACCTTAAGGGTTCAACTGAGATCGATAATCTCGATCCAGGAAGTAAACTTGTTCGTGGGCGAATTAACGAGAATCTATACCTGAAGAGTGGTTCGTCGATGCATCGATACGTAGGCGAGTATCTGCTGATACTAATCGGCTGATTATCGTCATTTGTCCCTTATGGCGAAATTAGACGATAACGTTCTCGCTAACGAGCGGCGTAAATCTTAGAGGGAATTCTATAAATCCGGGGCCAGAATAGCGCAGCTGCTCTGGTAGTTGGTCTATGACGAATATGAGGTTAAACTCAATTTATGGGGCGAATTTCGCTGCCTCGCGAGCGAGTGGGCGATTTACGAAGGTGCGAAATGCCGTCTCTGACTCTGGGCTGCGGACCAAGTGCATATTCTTGATCCCGAATGAGACCGGGCTATTTTTTTCTTTCTAATAATTCTAAAAATCCACATTTATTTTCGGAAGTAAAAGCAGCTATCGAAGCTCGCTCCCATTGCGGCCTAGGTCGATGGGTGTCGAATTTCAAACTGTACAAAATAAATCTTGCCAATTAAATTTTTACGAAATTAAGGTTATATGAATGAGGCATCCGAGGGTCAGGCGCTGATGAAACCTAATGTTTCGAATTGTTCGAAGCCTTATCCCGTGGATATGGAGGTTCTAAGGAAGGTCCGAACGCCTACGAAATTTCATTCCTATAAACAATGACCAAATGTTTATAAAGAAATTTAAAAAAAAGAAGTTTCATGGGTGCCAGGACTTTTCTTAGAGCCTCCATATTCACATGGTAAAATTTCAAACAATTTGGTGCATCCCGATTTTATGGCGAGCAGGATATTTTATGATGTCGGTGACAAACGAAAAATACATTCGTTCATAAGATACTTCATATTTCGGTTCTATTTTCCGAAAGTAAGAAAACGATTCCGTGTTTCGGTAGAGAGCTAACGAATTTAACATCAGTTTGACAGTACAAATGGACATGTTGATGATCCCTTTGTTTTACCCCCTTAAAATATGAACAACCACTTATGTTCAATTGCGCAGACCCAATGTCGCTTTTTGCTAATTTGATCAACAATTACGATCCCATGGTGGGTAAGTAATTGTGTACTTCCAGTGAAATGTCGTTTCTCAATGTGTACTCTGCAGCAAGCAAATCTCACTCTAGAATAGAGATAACCGCAGGCAGATGCATTGCATCCTTACGCATCATCGCAAGTGTAATTGTATTAAGTCACGGGAGCAGAATTCTACACGTTCAATCGATAAAGAATGCGCTTCTATTGAAAGAATGTGTGGATGGCGAGAAACTATTCTTGTGAAGTATCGCCGTTGAGAGTTCGCAGTTCATCTTTCAGTGAAACTTTTAAATCCGTTCTTCTTTCGCAATATGTACAGATAGAATGCGTGTCTCCATATAAACGGTTTACGTCACTGTTCGATTAATGTTTAGAACAATTAATCCGAATTACAATTGGGATGTTCCATAAGTTCATGGACAATCATCCTCGCAGTGAATTTTCTTTGGAGGGAATTGCGCATGCTTGAATAAAATTACGGAGAAGGTGGCTAGAAGTGATCAACAATGCCGGAGCATATGTTATTAATTAATACGTGGTTCGTTTCGTTGCATTAAGTAAATTTTCAAATCTTTACCAATTTGTGTAGAGAACTTATGAAGCAGCCTAATAGAAACGTATGTTAACTATTTGTAAGTACGCAGTATTATTATGAAATGTTCAAAATCCATAGGACAAAATCGACTAAATCAGGCGAGTCAGTACATAGGTTGGGTTGAAACATTTTTATCTCATACACGTCAGATTGTTGAACCAGTGGACGACGAACACAATCTTAGACACGTTCTTTTTCATGTGCAGCATATATACTATACTATAGTATAGCTCGCGCAAATTTCTGCGAAAAGTTGGAAACTCTCGGATTAAATTCAAACAAAAAAATATTTATATTAAATAATGTACGTATGACGCAGTATAGACACTGAACCAGTCGACGATGAGCACAATCTTAGACACATTCTTTTTCATGTGCAGCATTCGGTGTTTTCGCAATAGTCGTACTATAAGTCGCGCAAATTTCTGCGAAAAGTTGGAATCTCTCGGATTGCGTTTAAACAAAAAAATATTTATATTAATAATGTACGCATGACGCAGGATAGACACTGAACCAATCGACGATGAGCATAATCTTAGCTGCGTTCTTTTTCTCTTGTGCAGCATTCAGTGTTTTCGCAATCGTCGTACTATAGCTCGCGCAAATTTCTGCGAAAAGTTGGAAACTCTCGGATAGGGTTCAAACAAAAAAATATTTATATTAAATAATGTACGTATGACGCAGTATAGACACTGAATCAGTCGACCATGAGCACAATCTTAGCTGTGTTATTTTTCTTGTGTAGCATTCAGTGTTTTCGCAATCGTTGTACTATAACTCGCGCAAATTTCTGCGAAAAGTTGGAAACTCTCGAATAGGGTTCACCATCGCGTTACCGCGCTCGGAAATAATGAGTTTAATATGAGTGTATGATTTCCCAGGGGGCCTGTTTCACGAGTCGGATGAGAAGCAGATGGTGGCCTTCCGCTATGCCGCGGACAAGATCAATGGCAACAGGGACATCCTGCCGAGATCGCGGCTCAGCGCACAGATTGAACAAATATCGCCGCAGGACAGTTTTCACGCCTACAAGCGCGGTAAGTCTAATCACGTTCGATTGTTTTCCGCCTCTTTCCAAGGTTTATGCCCATTATTGGTGTCGCCGTCGCCTCGGCGATTATTTTATGTGCAGTAAAAAGAGGAAGTGGTTTTCTTATTGATCACTGGCAGCACAGCTCAATTTAAAGCACACGTTTTACCGTGAATTGCTTGAAAGACGTGGTGCGTGCCCCTACTTATAAGAGTACTTAAGTAAGATCGATCGGTGCTGAGGTCACGCACCGTCGGCCCCCACATTAAAACGTATCGCGTGTAAACGATCTTTTCCTTCTCTTTACGCTTAACAGCCAGTATCCATCACGGGACACTTACACGATAAGAGAGCGTGTGGTAAATCACGAATGTTCGTAATTCTTCTTCCTATCGACGAATAGAATGCATACATTGTGGAGGGCTTGATAATTCTCAGAATTAATTCCAACAAGTCATATGAACAAGACATATGGACATCTAGAATTAATTGGTTAACAACTTTAGCATTTTAATATAAGTACTTTTACTGAAATGAAAAGTTTTACGTATACACGTCTTGAACACAACACAGTTTGTGAATACGACCTACATGAGATATATCATTGTACGCAGGGTGTACAGATATGTCACTGAGAATCTGAAGTAATAATGTGAACTTTGAAAGCCTGTAAAGTGGTACTGTTTTAACGGTCTGAATTTTGAGCAGCCCTGTTAACTATTTTGAAAGACCACGAGAGCTTTATGCACGAGAGAAGGAATGTTTTTGTAAGTGGCATGAATTTATGGCGGCCTCCCCTTGAGTCCGCAACTACCAACCATAACCTTCCGTGGCATTCCGTGTCTCCGTGTCTCTCACTTTCCTTTGCAAAACCGTGTCACGTCGACCCAGGGTCGACTAAATGGCCACCCGGAAAGTGAACTTCATAAAAAGCTTTCTCATCCTTGACATTGTCGTGGTCGCGCTTATATCGTTCCCTGCATTATTCGAAGAAACTTTTTAGGTTGGACAAATATGTTAGTAGATTTGTACACTTTTCATGCTCAATTGAATATGAAGTTAGGCGTTGGAAGTCCAATATAATCGTAATATTAAATTGTTTAAGTCGTACTGGACCCCGCGACCCTTTGTAAGCCCAGACGTGGCCACTTGCCCAAGGGTAGACGGCGCCTAGGACCTCCCGTTGTTTAGACGCTCGCCTGTCTTCTGTCTAGACGATCCTTAGAATCGTGTTTGCTTTCGTTACGGTTCTAAGTTCCGTCATAAATATCCCTCTATCTTTTCTCGCTCTCCTTAAGTGCATTACCACTTGATCTGAAAACTCTAACTTTAAGCACGCACTTTTGGTCCTCTTCCTGGCACCTTCTTTATGTAGCCCTTGTTCAAGACTTTCTCGGTCCTGTAACCCATTTTTGCGTTCCCCACCTTAGGCTCCTAAAGTGCATAAACTGTTCTCCTTCTCAGCATCCTACTTCCAATCATCTTCCTTTGTAAAATGTATTCGAACGTTGCCTTGATCTATCCTTGATGATTTTTCTAAAAACTCCGCCCTCGAGCCCAGCAGCCTGAGGCTCGTAAACCTGCAGCTCATTTTTGGGTTCTCCACCTTAGGCTCCTACAGTGCATAAACTGTTCTTCTCAGCATCCTACTTCCAATCATCTTTCTTTGTGAAATGTATTCGAACGTTGCCTTGATCTATCGTTGATGATTTTTCTAAAAACTCCGCCCTCGAGCCCAGCAGCCTGAAGCTCGTAACTTCTATCGCTTTGCTTTCGAATCAGATTCTCAATATCTCCCGCGAGAACAACTAAGTCTTCATATCCTCCGCTTAATCCCAAAGTTGCCTTAGCAATCTCTAAGTCCACTCGCGCTAGTGGCCTGCTCAATCGCGATCGTTGATAGTAACATCGCATAAATCAATCTCTTAAGTTAGTATCGCTCCGTTAGTTTTGTTATTAAAACCTATTCTATTGTTTCTGGCTATTGGTGATAATAAACTTTAAGTCTCGTTAAGCATTTCGCACCTGGCATTGCTCTATCAATCCCGTGTTCGCTAGTAGTTCGAACATTTCAGGATACGATATTTTGAAATTTTGTATACAACTGTATTTGTGTTTTTGGTACGCAAGCATACGAATTTCAGAATTCATGCATCTTACTTCATGACATCTTTTGTATATTCATTTTTTAATACCTCAACCAATGAAAAGGCAGAAAAATATGTAGTTAGGAACTTAGTGGAACATTTTTGCGCCTTTTCATTGATGGCACATAAATATCCAGGGAGTTATGTGGGTCGTACCAAAGAATAACTGATGAGATTCGAGGAGAATTTCGCCAACGCGGCATCTGTTTTCGCTTAAATGCTATTCCCTACCCCTTGAACGTTGCCGTTTTAAACTTCTTCAACGTGGAAACAAAAACCATCGGGAAACAAATTCCAATGAACTCTCTACTCTTAATGTACTTCTCGTGGAGGTGAGAGAATGAACGGTAAAGAAGAATCCAACGTCTCTATCGTGTACTTCGTTAATTTCGTTGAACCTTAGTCGGACATAATACGGTTGGACGCCTCCGAATCGGTTTCGTATCTAGCACAGTCCTTCGGTTACCTCTCTTCCTCCTCACAATGGACCTACACTAGTTTCTATCGGAACTTTTTTCCGATACCTCCTCTCATTACTTCGTCTTGGAGAGTCCGTACGATTTCTTCCACACGAGTCCATTTAATCAAGTAGAAAGTAAATTCCAGACCAATGATACAACTCGTATGTGAAAATCCCATTGTTATCATGGTTAATGTTTATTCGCATAACAGGGCAGGACGACGTCCGATGACCCAATCATTGGTAATACTTCTGTTAATCACCCGCCTAGTCTTAATTTAATTTTATATCATCACTATTCCTAATATCGTAATATCTACACAAAATACTTCTTGTGTACAAGAAAGACATGAACTTGTTTACGAGGCTAACGTGTTTCTTGATTTGCCCTGCCCAATAAACCCGAAGTAGCGAAATTGCGCTTTTAAATGTATTTGGCACGAAACTCTACCTAGTTTCTTGATACACGTTTAGAAGTTGCGAAACGTGTTCTGAATGTTCACATGTTCAACCCATTCTCGTAAAATTCAACGTTGATATTGTGTCTATTTTACGTTTATTAAACTACCGGTGCACTTGCGTAACGCGAACGTCGTTTAAGCTTTTATTTTTGAACATATATTCAACATGTTTATAAAATTCGTGAAATAAACTAAATTCGCAAACGTTTTGCAAATATTCCAGTCTGGCTTTAAGAAAATAGTTCATAATCGTTCATTGTACAGAAACAAGAAATACGTGACGATAATCTCTATTCAATTCCAAAAAAAAATATCCAACGCAAACTTGAATTCGAATAGTAGTTTCATAATTACAGTGGTTTAAAGTGGACCAATCATCAAGCAGAATTAGTCATTGAACAATTAGTTTACCAATTATTCTAATTAGTCACCGGTACAAACATCCCATTACCCGTGTCATCTTGAAGGCTCAAATCTCAGCCTCAAATGCACTTATTTTTCTTATTTTAAAGTTCACTTATCGTTTAGCAAGGGACTTTTCGTCTTGTTATTTTTGGTGCTAGTTGCAATTTTGTATGCAACCTGGATTTCTCCCTACATTTGTTGTTATCGCTACATTGCTGATTTTGAGCTCGCATTCAAATTCTTTTCTGTTATGATATAATTCAAGAATCTTGCAAACAAATGTCTATTGTTAGCTACAAGCACTGAATTTAAACAATGACCCAGGTAATGGGACCTTTGTATCAACACTGGTCGGCGACTAATCTTGCTTGGTGATTGGTCAACTTTAAATGACTGCAGTTTAGAAACTACAATTCCTAGTTTCGTAGGGTAGAGTTTGCCCTGAATATTCTCCTTCATAATTAATTAGAGATATCGTCATATATTTCTTAGTCACGAAGTCTGGGACAACTTGTACATATACAATTATCGTAAACACGTTAAATTAAAGTACATGTTTCTTCTGGACTAGGAGGAGACGCATGAAAAATGAAACACCTAATATCAACGTTTTTCATAAACATGTATTCTGTGTAGAGAAAAAAAAAACTCAGCGTGAATAAACGTTTATTTGTTTACACCTACATTGTATTCCCATTATCTTTACGTTTATGAAACATGCATTCTCCTATTTTGTTTGTTTGAATAGAAAGCCTCTATCAGAAAACCTGCACTACACAGGATAGTGATTAGGAAGTGACCTTCTCATCCTTATTAAAATTCTTTCCGAAAGTTCTAAAAACGCCAGCTCAAAGTAAGTTTGCCAAACTTCTTAAAAAGCTGACTTTGCGGCGCATAAATTAATCTAAGTGTACCTGTTTTTCGAAAGTTCCGAATATTGCCTTCTCTGAAGATTGTATACGAGATAAATTAGGTAGCTTAAGATGCACTTTCTAACAATTATGCAAATACTAACATCCTCGTTTAGGCTTCGCTCGCAATGTGTGCAAGTAGAATTCGATATTTATAATCCCCCCCTTAGGGGTTGGTTAGGCCAATATCCTGAAATTTGTTTTTACGCATTTCTATGTGTACCGTTTTTAAATGAAAACCAAGTCGATATCTCCAACGACTTCGGATATAAAACACATTTTATCCCTTTTCGCTCCCTTTGGGATTGAATTTCGAAAAATCCCTTCTTAGCAATCAACTACGTTGCGAACAGAATATACCACCCAAATTTGCCATTTCTAGGTTTAGTGATTTCAGCTGGACGATGATGAATCAGTTAATCAGGGCTCTTCTTTGTACGTATATACAAATTGTTATTAACAGAACGTTAGCTTTATTTCGAAAAGAACATAAAGTCGACCTTTCTCGCAACGTCTCCGAAAACTGAAGAAGAGCTCAATTTTCTTCTGTCTTGACATTTATCGGATTTATGCCTTTCAAGATAGTCCAGCAAAGTTTAAGAATTCCGCGGAAGGGGTGAAAATCAACAAACCTTCTTTGGGTTCCCGCTTCTTCCTAAGAGATTAAATTAGACGTAGTTTCGTCAAACTTTTCAGGAGAAGAAAGGTGGTCCTTTGTTCGTTCGGAAACTATGGCCAAAGTTTGCAGGTCCCAACTTCACCTCTTCGTACCTCTTACTGATTGCTTAGGCTTCGTACGAAGCGGCAACTACACCTTCTCTTGAGTTTGTCTTTCATTAGTTCCAGCCGCAATCGAAGATACAAGTACACGGGATAAAACAGTCTGCCAGAATGTATGCAAAGTGCAGTGTACAATTCATTACCCAAAACTGTCCGGCAATTAGGAGCTACCTGTTGTAGTTGTGAACATATGTGACTACACTGTTAGAAATATTCATAATATTCGTGCACTTCAAGTACATTAGGTTGCAGTAGAATTGTGCATTTTATGTCCTAAAAGTGAATTAGTGTACATTATTGCGAATTTCTAAATGAACTTACAATTTGACGACATGATATTATAATTTTGTGAAAGGGCACGGACAAATGAATACACTTATGTCCTGAATTTATAGCACATTTTATTGGATTTATTACAAATATATTATAAATTTAGTGTACCATGTCTGAATATTATAAAATTGGAATATACTTTTTTAACAGTGTACGCATGTTTAGAATAGGAAGGTGGTTTTAAATGTTCCCGAATTTTTTTAAACACTAAAATAGCAAAGTAGGAATTGTGTAAGCCAATTAGGCTTCTGTCCTTTTAGCAATAAATGTCCGAGTTACCTCTCTACTCAATGTGGCAATCGACAATCCCAAAATTTTCATTTCCGAGGTTTTGGCCAGCTTTTTCGTCATTTTTGCCACTGGGCGTCATGCGGTTTTCCAAATGTCCAATGGCTAACAAGAAGGCGGACAAACTGAGGGCGAAACTTTGCAAACGCTTGTTCCAACTTTAGACGTTTGAAGTTTGATTCCATGAGGGAAAACCCTTTAGGTTGAGAACTCGGAAGTTAAGTTTTAAGCGTGACACTTCCCTGTAGTGGGATCGTTGGTTTCACTATCGGCAAAGGAGGCAGTCCGACGGAAAAGCTCAACTTGCGCGAAAGTTCTGATGTGCAGCGGAAGTACAAATTATATCGCTCGCGTCAGAAGGGGAGCACGTCGGGCTCTCTAATTTCGCGATAACTTTTAAGGCCTTCACGGCCCGGGAAAATCGCCTGGGAACATATTCAAGCCACGTAAAAAGTTTTCCACTGCGGCTCGACTCGGCTCGGCGCAATAGCCGCCCTGCCCTCAAGTTTCGCATTTTCCGACTACAAACAATTTTCTTTAAGGCATAATGGATTTGCGAGGGCGCACCGTGACAGGTGCAACTTCTTAAAGTACAAACGAGTGGCGGTCGCGCAATTGGAAATGCCATTTTCTTCTCATCCTTTTTACCTAACCAACCAATGCCGCATCTTGCTCGGATAATTTGTGTTTGTAATCGTAGAAAGTACAGGTAAGCTGGTATTTCCGTTGCATTTTCCGCAATGAAAGTCGAGAAGGAGGGCAGGAAGCGTTATCGAGAAGCCATATTTCCTTATTTATCACATGAACGTATCATTATTATTTCTAATATCATAATCTATTATTATATTAACTGGATAGCTGATATCCTCCAAAATGACGTGGCGTCTTGAAGCGACCAAAGCCCTCTGGTCCTGGGTATAGAAATAGACCAAGAATATGAACTGTTAATGCATACAAGCCAATCGTTGACGATTTTAGGGAAGCAAGTCAAAAAAAAAATAACAGCTCTGAGGGTGCTCTCTTAGTTTCTTTGCGAAACCGAAGCGGAAAGCCAGTCATAAATATGAATATCCTTGAGTAGACTTTCATTCACGAATGAATATTTACATCTTCAGTTTTATTCAAATTAAAAGAAAAAAAAAACAAAAAAAAACGGTAGCATTTAACTTACGTTTCAGGGAACCTTTGTCTGTAGCCATCACTCCGGATTAGTGCAGAAGTTATCATGCAAATATAAATATATATTCAACTTGCACGATGATTAAGCCACGCTATTATATTTCTTCTTAATTAGTCACGTCATGAAGGAATAGAATGTCTCCCGGGACTTCGCTTTCAGCAAAATGGTTATGTCGTCACGTGATGATATTACGAATGTCATTACCGCCTTGCCTTATGACTCTTCTGGTGGATCTCGTCCCACCTTGCTTTCCACTAGGGGTGTAACGTGTCATTATAAGGTAACGGGTTAATGTTCTTACCATGAACATGTTATTCTCATCGTTATACGGAAAGGAGAGGAAGCTATCATTACCCGCGGGACCGAAAAGTTGTTACGCATATCGTCGAGCAACGAAACCACAAAGAGAAGCCATTTAACGCATGGAGACATTGTTGGTTCCTTTTGTTTGGCTAGTTTTATTTTCCATTTTTTTTTTTTTAGAAAGCTTCATTAACGTCATATAGACTTTAAGATTATCACCCACCAAACACACTATGTTACATTTACATTACACTGGAATAACATGATACATAACGAACGCTATTCAAAAGATACATTAATACCATATAACGTCGAATTATTACCAATGAACATTGTTACACATTTGTTAGTAGTTAGATGATATTAAAATTATTGTTACGTAACCATGTTTGGTGGGCAGCAACTATTACAAGTACGGTTGGTAATTAATTCATTAGTTTCGCTACAGCTTTTCTCATCATTTCAGGTTGAATTCTTATTATTACACGACAGACTTATTTCTTCCCTACAACTACGAGAAAATGTCGAAAATATTTTTTTGAGGGTCAATTTTGGGGATGATCCCAACTCCTTAAGGTGACGTGAAAGTGGCATCAGAGAGGTCTCGTTTATGAAACTTTTCTCCGAACTGGGTGTATCGAATCATGTCAAACTTTACAATGTGAATATGAAGGTTGTAAGGAAGGTCCTGACACCCACGAAATTTCAATTTTTAAAAAATTTGTTTATAGATACTGTCAAATTTAAAAAAAAAAAATGAAATTTCATGGGGGTGAGGACTTTCCTTGTAGCCTCTACATTCACATTATCAAGTATGAATCGATTCGGTATGCCAAGTTTGGATAAATGTTTCATGAACAATTGACCCCTTGGATGTCACTTTCACATCCCCTTAAACTCGCGGATTAACACGTATATGGTAGATAAGTACGTGTCAGCTGTTTCCGGATGTAGTACATATGTTAGAACCAAGAAAATCGGTGAGATACCAATGGGATACTTTCCTTGTAGGAAATACATATATGGGACTGGATCTTGTTAAACGAGAACCTTAATTTCGAGCACATTGCAAACCTCGGGATACTGTGCTTCCACACAAGTAGGGTATACGCACAACGGTTAACCTTTTCATGAATTTTTCAGTTATTCATACATTAAGAGGTAAACCGGCCGCGACACGGCTGACATGAATAATGCAGACGATTCCCGCGTCGTCGTAGCTAACTCGTCAGATCCGTCCTCCTTCCTCGACGGCGAAATGAGACGTCTGTATTTTTAGAAGCTTCCAGACACCGACGAGACGTTACCAAAAACGAGGATATTGTTGGCTCCCGTTGACCTGGAAGAAACAGCAATAATGCTACGACGTAATTTAATGACGCCATTTTCACACCCCCTTAAGGTGAAGTGAAACACGTCGAGGAACTTGATCGACGTCGATAAAGAAGATTTTTCTAAATGCTTACGTTGCCGACGTTCGTTTTTCCATTGACAGCTATGTCGAATTATATTGGATATTGTACCAAATGGCATACTTCACCTGTCGTTTTCGGACAATAATTATAAACAAATCGAAGTAAGACTCCAGAAATCCTCTGGATTCATGCTTTCTAGGACCCTAATTGACTGCAGAGGGACCCCCTGCGCCATCTGTGATTTCCAGGTCAATTAAATTTTCACTCCAAGACCTCGTATTCCCATCGTTTTGGCATAGAAGCGCATACAACACTTTTTTTGCCTTTATCCCGTTCAAATGCGAGTTTATCGATTACCAGAGTGTTCTAAATTGTCGTAAAATTGTCCTGACCCTTTCGATTCTCATATCAGAGCCTTCGATAATTGTATATTGATCGAAATATGAGAGCTCGACGCCATTTTGGTTCTGGTCTGGGCTGAGTCAACAAATTTTTTTGAAAAATCCAAATTTTGAATGTGTCAGGACAATTCTTAGACGATCAGGAGTGATGTGTCAAAGTTTTGGGCAGTTTGGTCTAATACCCTTAAAAAAAAGTGTTGTATTCGTATCGACTGAATTGAAGAGGGTTTCACTTTACCTTAAGGTGATGTGAAAATTACATCCGAGGGGTCGATCGTTCATGAAACTTTTCGCCGAACTGAATGTACCGAATCGTTTTAAACTTCACAACGCAAATATGGAGGCTATAAGGAAAGTCCTGACACCCGGAGAATTACATTTTTTATTTAAAAAAAATGAAAAACACCCATAAACAAGTTTTTAAACAATTCAAATTCCATGGGCGTCAGGACCTTCCTTATAGCCTCCATATTCACGGTGTAAGCTTTGAAATGATTCGATACACCCACGGCAGAGAGTATCGTCAACGAGACCTCTGTGCAGTCACTTTCACGTCACCTTAACTGGTGGAGTGATACCCCCAGGTAGGCCATACAGGGTCATGCTCGCTAATTGGCAAAGAGTACCACCTTCGAAGCCGCAAAGTGATATACCAATCCGCGGCGTTCGCGTCGGCGAGTTCGTCGGGCAATTACCGGCGGCTGTCCTTAATTACAATTAAACCCGAAGCTGCCTGAGTCAACGTGAAATTGCGAAACTTCCTTAACTGGTTTACGCGACTCGGTAGGAACGAGCCTTGCTAATCCTGCGTGCGCGCATATGCGACGCGTGATTCGCGAGTGCCCGGCTAGACCAAGGATTAAATCAACTCCTCTTCACCGAGAAGAATGCTTAACCCTTTCATTACCTTGGACGAGATATCTCGCGACCCGACACTGGCCGATCAACGCTTTTGACGAGATATCTTGCGATCCGGTAGTAGCGGATTCACGCTTTTGACGATAATCTAGCTTTCTAGCACCAATATTTTGACATTCTAGATGAATATATTTTATAACTAATTCTATTCGTATAGCTAAAAGGAAGAATGCTTAACCCTTTCGTTACCTTGGACGAGATATCTCGCGACCCAAAACTGGCCGATTAACGCTTTTGACGAGATATCTCGCGACCCAGTACTGGCCGATCAACGCTTTTGACGAGATATCTCGCGACCCGGTAGTAGCCGATCAACGCTTTTGACGAGATATCTCGCGATCCGGTAGTAGCGGATTAACGCTTTTGACGATAATTTAGCTTCTTAGCACCAATATTTTGACATTTTAGATGAATATATTTTATAACTAATTCTATTCGTATAGCTAAAAGGAAGAAATAAATACAGCTTTTANCAGTATTGAGTCGCGAGATATCTCGTCCAAGGTAACGAAAGGGTTAAAGTCAGGCCTTCCATTATTCCTCTTTTACTGTGCGACCTGCGTAAACGTAATGATCCTGTTACGTTTTATGCCTCGTATTGGGTTTACGGCCACGCGCGGGAACTCATTAACTCATTGAAGAGCCGAAATGTACTCACCACAGGGAGTACTCCTGCCGAGGTTCTTAACGTTACCCTCTGGTTTGCTTAATCCCTTTCATTCCGATCTTAAAGCCTCTCTTTCTCATCCAAATGTTGGATCCGTAAGCAACATCCGGTCATACGCGTAGAAAGCAAACGCAATGTAATTATGCAAGAGTAACACAGCTCGTAAATCGGCCAACTTGGTTGGTCGATCCGAAAATTGTATTTTTTACTTTTTAACCGGGAATTTAAACGTTTGGCCAGAAACTGGAGGGAAGGTAGGAAAGGAATTGGAGAAAGATATTTACACGGTTACTACCTAATGATATTCAGTGTTTAATAAACTGTTAATTACCATATTGATTAGTATTTGTAATTATGTCAGTCTTGATTTTTTTTATTTCGTTTCTTTCTAAAATCGGTCATGTTTAGAAGTTTCATATTGGATTATATTTTTAGTATTATAATCGCACAATTTTTAACATTCTAGTATTCGGGAAACTCGCATTTGAACTTAATAAAGGTGAGAAAAGTGATTTATGAGCTCTTGCGCTGAAACGAAGGTAACACGAGGTCTCGGGAAGAAAATGTATTTGTCACTGAATGCACAGATGGCTCTGGTTGGCACTATGCAGTCAATTAGAGGGTTAAAAATCACGAATCCTAAGTATTTTCCGAATTTTATTTCGATTTTTTTATAATTATTGTATAGAAACAACATATGGAGGACGCCATTCGGTATAATACTGAATGTAATACGAAACAGCTGTCGACATAAACACGAATGTCGATAATGCAAATATTTAAACAAATTGTTTTACCCTTACCGATTATATGTCTCGAAACAGCTGTCGACATAAACACGAACGTCGATAATGCAAATATTTAAACAAATTGTTTTACCCTTACCAATTACATGTCTCGAAGGGTTTTCCTTTACTTTAATAAAGTCTAGCCCTTTATCACGTGTAATCATATCTTACCACCGCTGCAAGCGCAAGACTGCACTGAAAGGTGCAAACAGAATTACAATACGTTTACCAAGATTTAACAGCTACCGTTGCGGTCAATGATTAAAAGTACAATAAATTTTAGTTGTGGTTATAAAAGTTCTTGTTATAATCATAACGATATCTTTACATATAAGCATACGCAATGAACCCTGCGCGGATTTTCTACGTGTTCGTAGTGCCAAAAGAAATTGTTTAACCCTTTGGTTATTAAAGGCGTCCGACGTTTGGTCCAATATTGCCTGCACGCATAGATGAATTTCGCCCATATGTCGAAAGGGTTCCATAGTCAAAGGGTTAATCGACCTGATACTTGATTATATTCTATACATTGTCAAGAGTTTCTAAGTTGCCTCTGACGTTTCTTCAAAGAAAATCTTCCTTAAAATCGAAGTGATAACCGGAAATCTGGTCTCATGGAAATTGTAAAAAGGTGCAAGTACATCGACCGAATGCGACTAACTCATGAGGGATCCCGAGGAATATTTAGTGAGCTTCCACTCTGTGCCGTTTCTGTACAAGCTCTGTACTCAACGTTAGGGAGAGTGGTGGAAAGGGGATAGAGGCCCAGGAAAGGAAACCAGGGAGATTACTTTATGGTACTAGCGAAACTGCCTGGCTTTAACGGGGAAAACGAAGACGCGACTCGCGGTTGCGTTGTCGAAAATGCAGACCCGTTGAATAAACAAGGCGTACTTGTAGGAAGGTACATAATGCGAAGTGGTGTTAGTGGGCAAAGCTGCATTATGCAGCCTGCAGAGGAAAGACGTAGGTTGCAGTCCTGTCCCCTGAGCAGCTGCAACTGGTGTAATGCAAATTATGTCAAGACATCCTGACACAGGCGCTTAAGTGAATCGAAATTGGTCTGGTAGGCTGAACGCGAATTCTTAGACATTAAAACTGCACCATATATGATGGCATGTTTTTATATAAAAAAAATCCTTGCATTTTATTCTCATATCCTGTAACTTTCAATTGTTAATTGTTTCATGGCAACCTTGTACACACTTTACATGTGTCCATACCATCCAAGAATTGCTTAGTGCTGTTTATAAAAAGATATTCAATTGTGAGATTCTTGGTGAAGACTTCTTTTATGGTAAGGTCTGCGCATTTCAATGAGCAAACTGCCATCAATATCTACATTGTTATTGCTCAAGACTTACTTGTTTGAACGATCGTGCATGGTTGATCGTTCCTTCGTTGTCGTTTTATCTCATATTCCAAAAATAATGCAGCAATGAATGGAAAATTGTGTTAAATAACTAGTGACCAATCCCACGAAGTGGTATAAACAGATACAACGCCATATATTGAAATCGTCCCCACCTTAGGGGTCCAAGATCTTCAGATTATTTCCGATCTAATGCCAAGAACGCCTCTTCGATGAAATTTTGCAATTCAAAATTATCATCTGCTAATCTTTATTACATTAAAAACATCACATTCTGTATATCATGCGCGGATTGTTGTTTCGCTTTGCGTACCTTAATTGCAAAATTAAAAGCATTTCAGGTCATTTATGTCGGTAGGAAATGTTTCGGCCATGTAGGACTGAAATTCCCTCATTCTCCACAAGGAGCGCTCGCATCGTTAGATCAGCGAAAATCTGAGATCCTGAGTCCTGATTCTGGGGTCGCTTTCTGTGGAACGGACCATTGACGTTGTGTCTCCTTATACTACTTCACATACTTCATGACCAATCCACGTAAATGAAGATCCACGTAAATGAAACGAGTGGTATGGAAGGTTACAGCGGACTCGAGGTGAACATCACCCTATTTGGTCAACTGCTGAGCTATGCTACCGTTCCAGATCCAAGCGTCTACGAAATAAATTGCCTTGACTGTCGACCAGGAACGACGCGATTGGGATACATGGCTAAACCTCACTACATTATTGGGAACATTGTTCACCATGCCAATTACGAGACTCTTTATCACCACCGCGGGTGGTCACCGTCTCATCTGTCCCCCTAAGTACATCCTGAGACCAGTTTATCAATCACGGTTGAACCTCTTCATTATTCATTCTTTTGATCATTTTGTTTGCCGACTGAAATTTCACTTTCATCGAGTTCACTGAGAACCTCAAAGTCTCATCTATCTCCCTAAGTACATCCTGTGTTGAATTTATCAATCACGGTTGAACCTCTTCATTCTCCGTTCTTTTCATCCCTAATTCTAGTCTGCTTACCCTAAAATTCGCGGCTTAAAATAAATTCCCGGCATCGATTCATCAACCGGCGAGAATAAAGTTAACCCGCGGGCAGCGGCAGTGAAATTTATGCAAATCGCGGGAACTAAATGCAAATCTCAAGCAGGGGGCTCGCCAGAAGGCGTCCCTTCTTCCTCCAATGGTGGACCAACCATCCAGTCGTCCCTGGCCGGCCCCGGTTGTCGTATAATAACGAGTAACGAGTGTTAGGTTTTTCGTTTTGAGACCCGCTTTGCTCTTTTAATCCCCTTTTCCGCCAGGCTATACCAACGTGCGATCAACGTTACATACCCAGCCACCTTTCCCTGTTTCCTTACGTGTGCAACTTATAACGACATACAGCCATTCGTATACCCGGATTCGAAATTAAAATAAATGTACGCGTCCGGAAGCTTCTACTCGGGCTAAACCCGAAGTTATTCAGCAGTTTTCCTCAGAATTCTTAGGATGGGACGTTGCGGAATAGTTGGCTGCGGGATTTTACCGAGTTTCAGAGTACAGAGCAAAACCAGAGTTTGGTTTTAGTTCATTCCGCCTTGCGGGAGTGTTTTGGGATACAGGGCTAGGGGATTCGTTTTGCGATGGCGGGGGTATTTTCGTATCTAGTGGAGATGACAGTGCCATTGGTCATTACACCAGCCGAGGTTTTAGAAATAATGGCCAATAGTACGGATATGATGGCCTGGATATTTGAATGAGAAAACATAAGTCTAAGAAATGTACATTTTTAGCGATGCCACATATCATTTAAATGCCCAATAAATTTAATATCAAGGTAACAAAAGTGATTAGGGGAGACCAGAGCAAGTTGTCTTACGGGGTAAATTGATCAATGTTAAGCAAATGATTTAATTCTTACTTGCTATCATTCTTAATTTTATCATACATTCCTACTTGCGGCTTACACTTTTGTAGGTACTTAAAATACGTTTTTGCAGCTTCGTTAATTTATAAAAAATGGAAACACAATCAAAGATGGGAAGTAAAGTTGCCGCAGTTTTCCTCAGAATTCTTAGGCTGGAGTGTCATGGAAGCACCGTGGAAGAGTTGACTGCGGGATTTTGCCGAGTCTCAGAGTACAGAGCGAAACCAGGGTTTGGTCTTAGTTAATTCCGTCTTGCGGAAGTACTTTGGGATACAGGACCGAGGGGATTCGTTTTGCGACGGCGGGGGTATTTTTCTTTGATCTTTATTACAGCTTCTTCGCAAACTTCTCGCGGACACATTTCGAAAAGTTCCGAGATGTCCTGCTGCGGTAAGGGAAGAAGCTGCCCCGCTGGGTAGGATGAGAGAATGGGAGGTCTTGGAGAACGGACCGAAACTCGAACGGGGTTATGTAGGGCAATGTCGTCAGGAATTTAATATTGCCTAGTTTTATCAGCCAAGTCCGGGGAATGCGATTGCGGGCCGAATAATTTACCGGGGCGACCAGGGGATTTATCGCCTTCCGATCCGAGAATGAACGATGCCTGGGAGATCGGAAGTGCGGCTCTCGATTCCTCCCTGGGCTCCTTGAATTATTAATCAACACTCGATGCTGCTCGACTTCTCTTAATGCAGATGCACGCAGTTGCCGGTGCGGAGTCAATTAGATTATGAAACTGCAGTAACGGCGGGTATTAATGGACTTTATACACGTTTATGGCACACGGCTGAGTTTCGAATGCGTCTTGCAGTTTAGTTGCAGTTAGGGCTGAATTTCGATCAAGTGGTATATACCCTTGAGTACTTCGTATCTTTAAGGTGACATGAAAGGGTCATTTTGTATATCAAGGTATGTGTGTATATCAACGTCAACGCGTGATTATGGAGGCCCTAAGGAAGAACACGATGCTCGTGAAATTTCATTTTTCATAACAATTTTTTTTTCATTTCGCCTAGGCTAGAACTAAAATCACATTTTTTGGGAAAAAATTAAATTTCAGGAGTATCGCGTTCTTTCTTGGGGCATACATAACCACGTGTTGAAGTTTCAAATTATTCGATGCATCCAGTTCGGAGGAAAGATTTATAAATATTTTGACGTTTTATATATATATAGAATGACTCTTTCGTATCACTTTAAGAACCTCATCGTCAAGTTCTAGTGACGATTGTTTCCTTCGCAAAGATCAGAAAATTAGTAAGTAATTTATTAGCCATAACCATGACGAAAATTCATTCACATTATTTATATTTGAATGTGGTAAAACGGTTGTGAAAAACTGGTTGATAAGCGAAGTTGGGACTCGTGCTTGACTAACTTCTCACCGTTTAACCCACACTCAATTCTTTTTGTTTATTTCAATACTACCATATAAAAATTTAACCAATTAATACTGTAAAAGCTGCGGCTATACATATCAATGTGACACCATTTCATAAACATTGCAACCATTATCGGCACGATTTACAAGTTCTAATGAGGATTGTTTCCTTCGCAAAGATCAGAAAATTAGTAAGTAATTTATTAGCCATAGCCATGACGAAATTCATTCACTCTCGGCAGACTGTAGCTAAGAGCAAACCATCTAAAGTCTCGTGGAAGTCCTTTGCAGTTAACTAACTTCAACGATGGCAGCGAATCGCAGTCGAGTTCTCCTGGAAATCGTCTGATTAACAAACTTCTGTCAGTTCATCTTTTCCCTCCGGAGCTCTTCTACTCCGAGCCACGGCCACGATAGGTTCTTCCCGGGAAGTCCTCTGCCTTTCGCACCTTTTATAAAGTTTGGGTTAATGCTGAAACCAGATTATAAAGCTGGCGGGAAGAACTCCGATGACTCTGGCAGGGCTAAACAATGGAAAGCGGCAATTAAAATTCATTGCAGTTCTCGAGCAGTCCATTAAGGAAATCATGTGTTCAGGAAAATCGGTTTAATATCTCCGGGAACTCTTTGGTCGTGACGGAAAATTATCCCCGAGCAAAGATGGGGATTATGAGTTTAATGCGTCCCTTTTCTTCAGATTTACTTTCGTTAGGAAACGACATGAATAGTTTAGTCGTGGGATGGATAAGGTGATAAATTTCCATTCAACATTTGACGAAATGTCTGATTAATATACTACGACCTTCTTTTCTGGAAAAACCTAGTAGAAATTATCAACTTCTTACTCCTTTTTATTCCAAACATCCCTCTAACGGACATTTAATTTTCTTCACACGGCAAAATCTAGTATGAGGAGACTGGAAGTTTTTTAATATACATAAATGGCTTTATCGATTTTTTATATTTTTCTTAAGACCAGCATCATCGGAATCGATTAAGGCATTGAGAAGTGGTGTCCATTTAACGATTCAAGGGAACTAAGTTTCATCTATACTTATCATGCATTAATTGATTTCAATATTTTAGTAGACTGCCTATGCACGGATTAAAAAGGCTCCTAAACTTGTCACCAGTACCTGATTTCGTTACTTTTATAGAATATTCTTTTTTATTCGAATATTCTTGCAGCAGTTAAATAATAACGTTTGATTTGTTACCGAATATTGAACTGTAATAGCGTTCCTGTTTGCTTTTTTGATACACGACGCACATACAGTAGACTTGTTATGTACCTAATAATGCGTAATTTCATGACTTCTGCATGTTCAACATGAAGAATTGTGCGTGATAATGTTTATTGTTAAAAGCGCTTTTTCAGCCAGTACTTTTAAAGGCTTCGTTAACATTGTTTTCTTTAAGATTACAATAAGGGATTGAACCTCAGTTTTTTTACACCGGTGGTGTTTTTTGATGAGATTAAAAGACCTAAGTAGCGTTTGAAAGTACAAGAAATACCCAAGTATTACGAACACCGACCGACAGTGCAGTGTCGGCAAATTTTCTCTTCGACATTCCCACGGTTCGATACTTTCCCATGAAATTAGGCCAAACTCTTCCAAAGTTGCTTAAACTGGGGCGGTATCGCGAGTATCCTGTACGAAGTGTTATCACGGAACGTGTTACGACGTAGAAGGAAACCACCTTGACAGGGCAGCCCTGGAAATATCCAGAAACGCCGCAGAGATTACTCTCCGTGCCCCGATGTACATCGACATTGTTCCTTGTCGAGGCTATCTCAAGAAATTCCGGAGTGAACTCTCCAGACCTCGACTCTCATTGTCGGCAGTTGAACAATTCGTCACGGATCTCGAGCAAAAACAAACGGAGATGGCGTTAAGCCGCAGAGCTCGTTTAATCCCGAGTCGAACATTTTGACCTGATATAAACTTTATGATTTCACACGAGGACGTGAATTATGATACAAGAATTTAAGGTGAAGGGAAACCCCCTCCAAATCAGTCGATTCGAATACAACACTTCTTTTTAAGGGTATTGAATAGAACTGTCCGAAACTTTGACACATGACTCGTGAGCACCTAGGGATTATCCTGACACTGAAAATTTGGATTTCTGAAAGAAATTGTTTAACTTAACTCTTACCAGAACCTAAATGGTCATATTTTGATCGATATCCAATTATTGAAGGCTCTAATATGAGAAACGGAAGTGTCAGGACAATTGTACGACAATTTAGAAGACTGGGAATCGAGAAATTGGCATTTGAACGAGGTAAAGACAAAAAAGTGTCTTAGGTGCTTCTATGCCAAAATGATGGTAATACGAGGTCTCGGAGTGAAAATTTAGTTTACACGGAAATCACAGATGGCGCAGGGGGGCCCTCTGCAGTCAATTTGGGCCTCAGAAACCATAAATCCAGGGGATTTATGGAATTTTATTTCGATTTCTTGATAATTATTGCACAAAAACGACAGATGTATGCCATTTAGTACAATATTCAATATAATTCGACACGGTTGTCAATATAAAAACCAACGTCAGCAACGTAGATAGTTAGAAAAACCTGTTTTACCGACGTCGATCAAGTTCCTCGACGTGTTTCATTTCACCTTAAGATGAATTAAGTTACAGACATCGTTTATTTTACATGTACGTATGAACTGGAAACGTCCACGATGTCATAATATTGACTACGAGAGCAGAAACCTCGTTACGGGAGTAGTCGCGCCTCCGCAATTACGTTTTAATTATAGTTTGTTTTCCTTACGAGTGTATTAAGACAATACAATCTCCTCGTGAAATGAATCGTTCCTGTATCACTGACCTACCATTAAAAGAAGAAAAAGAAGCAAACGAATCCGAAGGAAAATGGCTTTATGGACGGTCGGTTCGAAATGAAATTCCACCCTGGGAAAAGTTATGGGTCGCAGCCACGGTTCCCCGTAGGGTGGAGAGCTGGGGTGGAAAAAAAACACCTGCAATTGTTACCAGGCTAATGCCGATTGCCCTGGATTACACACCGCGGATTGCCGCGTGTACGCGACAAGCCGAGTTTTCCCGAATCGCGACCGCCTCCTGTTTTCAACCGCGCTCGTTGATACACCGAGGAAATTGACTGGCCGATCAACTATTTGATGGATGTGTCGCCGTGACCGAGTCACTTTGATTTTTCCACCGTGTGATTCGCTTTACTACTCAGCCTTGCACTGTTTGAAACTGGTCCACTTCATGGCCGACTCACTTTGTCGGACCAGGCAGCGCGCGGTGCCATGCATCAGATGTGGTATCGGCGAATCAAGCATGTCCTTTAGTTAGAGCGTGCACTGAAACCACGGCAATGGAAGAAAAATTCCAGCAAATGGATCAAAATAAAAACAGACGATACGGAAGTGTCCGTCTCGTTGTCTGAAAATTTAGGGGAGCATTTTGATCGACGTCGGTGAAAACGAATATTCTAAATACCTACGGTGCCGACGTTCGGTTTTATATTGATAGCTATGTCGAATTATATTGGGTCTTGTATTAAATGGCATACTTCATCTGCCATTTTCGTAGAATAATTATCAAGAAATCGAAGCAAAAGTCCATTACTCCCCTGGATTCATGACTTCTGAGGCCCTAATTGACTGCAGAGGGACCTCCTGCGCCATCTGTGATGTCCGTGTCAACTGAATTTTCGCTTCGAGTTCTCGTATTGCCATCGTTTTAGCATAGAAGCGCGTAGGACACTTTTTTGCCTTTACAAATGCGAGTTTCTCGGTTACCAGAGTGTTCTAAATTGTCGTACGATTTCGTTTCTCATATTAGAGCCTTCAATAATTGTATATCAATCAAAATATGAGAGCTCGACGCCATTTTCGTTCTGGTCTGGGCTAAGTTAAAATTTGTTTACCAAAGTCCAAATTTTCAAAGTGTTAGGATAATTCCTCGGTGCTCATGAGTCATGTATCAATCTGTCTTATTCAAATCGACTGATTTGAGAGGGGTTTCGCCACCTTAACCATTCGAGTCTCGAGCAGCGCGATCGCGCTGTTTAGATTTCATATCCAAAAATCCCAGTACATTTGGACACTATGGACAACTGACGAACCATCACTCACAGTCTGTCGAAATAGAGCGCTCTACTCTACTGAGCACCAAAAAATATAAACTAAGACAGTCGCTACCGCACCGATTGGCATTTTTCAACATAAAAAAAAGCAAGCGCTATCGAGTAGCTTGCCTCTCTTCGCATCACTGATCTATTAGGTTTAGGAATGAGTTCCCGCCGTTTTTAACGTAACGTAATGTAATTAAAACGGCTGGAAATTATTATTCAATCTAATTTGTACTAATTGGATAGCTGATTTTTTATGGGAACTTATTCCTCAACCTTATATGTACTAACTGAATAGCTGATTCTTTATGGGAACTTATTATTCAACATAATATGTACTAACTGGATAGCTGATTGATTCCCGCCTACTTGCACTTGCTCTGTGCGGAAAGTCTCGTGACAAACTGAAGGCACATCAGCAATATGAGCCGTGGTACTAATTGCGTGTAACGCATACACGCGTGCATAAAGTGCTGCAGTAGTTTCAAGTTTCGAAGTAAACGTACAGATACTTATGTCGAACGACGCGCTACTTTAGGCGATACTATATTATGTTCATGGGTCCGTATTCGAGGTGGGGCATTCGCTTCTGATCACCACGTCATTTTGCGGGGTATCAACTATTGCGACACATTTCAGCGTGTCAACGTAGCGGTAGAAATTTCCGTGTTATTAATCATTCCGTTGTTAATACTCCAGAAAATTTAATGGACTGACGTATATTTCATTTGCTGTCCGTTCTTGCTCGGGATATCCAGTTGGTACAGAGATGAATGGTATTTGTTTCTAAATGCAGGTTTGACTGACCGTCGTACAGAGTACGTCGGGTGCAGGGTGGATTACCGGTGTCACCGCAATTCCATCTGTCTCGATACAATTGTTCAAAGTTTGTTCCGAATGTGACAGTGGTATTTGCCACAGTTACGGCAGAATGACCTTTTGTTTCTCGCATTGACACCGGTGGCATAATTCCCGAGATTTCGGTAGACTACGTACGCGAAACGCGGCGGAAGTGTCTGAGAGGGTCTGTTGGGTAAAGCTCTTAGTAACAGACCGGGTGGTGTATTGTCTTCCACAGTTCCAGTGCACAACCTTCCGGTCTGGTAAGTGCAGTTCGCTTGAAACCTTATCCGGAAACCGCATGCCAAAATTAAGCAAATCGGTCAATTATAACCTGCACTTGCGTCCGCTAACAGAACCCAATCGAGCCTAAGACTGTTCGATATCTAAAATTCAATGCCGGCAAGAGAGATCGCGACTAGATTTTACATTTGTCATATTACTGAATTTTACTGAAATATTTTACACATATTCAATCGTGTGGTATATGTACATGTTCTAATTAGAGTAGATCCTTCGACTTGTTTCGTTGAAACAATTTTTTAAATACGTGTTTTTGGGTAATTTAATAGAAATTTGTTGTAGCAGTGATTCGTATAATACACCTACATTGTCAATAATATTTAACCGTACACAATGGCATTTTAATAGTTAGATAAAATTAAAAATATTATTTCATTGATAATTGGAAATGCAATGAAACATTTGCCTTCGAAATGAATTTGTACTTTATTAACAGCCCTAACCTAACCTCACTATGGAATGAATTTCAATAGAGATCATGGATGGTCTCCAACTCCACTATAGAATGATCTCCAACAGAGACGTAATGGTTATTCCGACCGTTGATGAATTTATGGCTGCATTCGGAGAAGGAAAATCAAATTATGCCGCGAGTTCGCCGCTTTTAGCAAAATTCATTTTAAATGCAAAATATTTGTCCGTTTGTTCAAGTCACCGGTGCACTTTGCTATCTGCCATTAGCATTAAAAGTTTCATCGATTTAAGTAAATGTTCCTTGCAGGCGCACTTTCACGTCACCACATTACGGTGGTAGGAATTAAAACTTTTAGAGCAATATTGCGTTAACATAAATGACCATAACAGAAAGGCTAACTGAACATAAACATTTGCGAAGTGGAATATAAAGACGAAACTTTCAAAAAGATGCATTTTGATAGTGGATGCGTCCACCGAGTTCAATAAATTAACGCGATGCGTAAAATTAAATAATAACAAGCGCGTGATATCGAAAAGATCTTTCCTTCATTTCCATTTCATACGGAAGTTTGGTAGATTGGCCAATCCCTTTCCATCTTCTGTCGTAATTTCAAATTCTATATAATTGCGGCTTCTAATTTATTCAAAGCCTTTGCGCTTGAAGCTTTATGGGGTTTTATAGGTTTTTAGAGGTATTCGACAATTAGAATCTGATTATCATGAATATCATTGTTTATCGCTTTAATGTAACGACTATGAATAACATTCGATTCATATCATGTTATTTCAGTGTTATGTAACTGTAACAAAGTGTGTTTGGTGGGACCACATCGAACCATTCGGGATTATTAGAAGTACCGACCAGTAGCATTGAATGCTTGCCCATTAGGGCATATATTGTTGTATAAAGTCTAAAATTCTTGACAGCATCAGATTTTTTATTTAAGTGATTTTCTATTTAATTGATTTTCTATTTAGGTGATTTTCTATTTAAGTGATTTTCTATTTAAGTGATTTTCTATTTAAGTGATTTGCTATTTAAGTGATTTTCTATTTAAGTGATTTTCTATTTAAGTGATTTCCTATTTAAGTGATTTCCTATTTAATTTATTTTCTATTTAAGTTATTTTCTATTTAAGTAATTTTCTTTTTAATTGATTTTCTATTTAATTGATTTTCTATTTAAGTGATTTCCTATTTAATTTATTTTCTATTTAAGTGATAACTCGCGACCAATCAAAGCACATCATCGAAGTACCATCCCCGTCATTGTTCTGCGAGCCAGGACAAATTCTAAGTTAAATAAAAAGGAAAAATTTACGTTTCACTTTACATGATGTCTTACTTTCACCGTTAAAAAGGTATTACTTCGTTTTAAACCCCTTGCTCTATTTTCCGAATGGAATGTTTGATATTTTCTTATGACCGTCCCATTCGGCCGTAATCCACGCTGCGTGACTTTCGAGTACTTGCAAGCTCAAAATCCTGCAATTTACAAGTTGAACCTCGTTTACTCTCACGCTGCTGGAGTTGGTCGATGTCCAATTTCATAGGTAAACGGAATTCAACTTCTGCCTCAAGCTGCACGGATTAGCCGTTCACACGATCGCAACGCATTGCTTTTGACACATTTTCACCACCCTTCGGCTTTGCAATTCGGTCGACGTGACGTGAAAAGTTTGTAACTTTGGCATTCACAGTCATATTTACACTTTGTTAGTTGTGAGAAAATTTTCAGACTGACATTATCGAATGCTATTTTCCTTTCGTTGTGACCCAACAAGTACAAAATAGTGAAATGAACGTTTTGCACACGTAAACGTAGTGGAAATACGGTACAGGTGTAAGAAAATGAACGTTTGCCCATTATAGGCTTTGCAATTCGGTTGACGTGACGTGAATTGGCATTCAAAGTTATATTTACACTTTGTTATTGAAAAAAAAGTGAACTAATTCCTTACCTGTACCTATTTCATCAAACCGCATTTACGCTTCAATATCATGGTAGAAAAGTAAAGAACTGTTTAATTGTGAGAAAATGTTCAGACTGACATTATCGAATCCTATTTTCCTTTCGTTGTGGCCCAACAAGTACAAAATAGTGAAATGGACGTTTTGTACACGTAAACGTAGTGGAAATACGGTACAGGTGTAAAAAAATGAACGTTTGCCCATTGTCGGCTTTGCAATTCGGTCGACGTGACGTGAAGATCTTGTAACTATTGAATTGGCATTCAAAGTCATATTTACACTTTGTTATTGAAAAAAGTGAACCAATTCATTACCTGCACCTGCTTCATCAAAATGCGTTCTACGCTACAATATCACGGTAGAAAAGTAAAGGACTGTTTAATTGTGAGAAAATGTTCAGACTGACATTATCGAATGCTATTTTCCTTTCGTTGTAGCCCAACGAATACAAAATAGTAAAATGAACGTTTTGTAATAAACGTAGTGGAAATACGGTACAGGAATAAAGAATTTCACTTTTTCCAACTAACAATATGGTGACCGAGTTTTCTTTAAGACTGAACTCTTTTGTAGTAACTCAAAAAGTTCCTATACGTCCCCCAGTGTTAAAGCAAAAGAAAAAACTTTCCAGATTCCAGATAACATTGCTGACCTTAAAAATGAAACTTCGTATATTCATTGTTAAAATTCAATGTTTTTACCCCTTCGAATTATTCACTTCGAGCCAAGTTTTCTAGTGAAGGTTTTCTTACTATGTTTAATGTCCGCAAGTTGCGCAAACTTCGAGACTAATAAGACTTGTAAGACCCTTGAATAGATTTTGAGATAATCTTATGGACCGAAAGGAACATTAAGGACGACGTAATGTTGAATAATATTCATTCGTTACTCAACTAAAAATATTAAAAAGTGATATACTGGGCGAGTAGGGAGGAAACGGAAATACATCATCTTGATGTAACTGTAAGAGATGGAAAAACACTATGAAAATATATTTGAAATGCTGTTCATGCTCTAGTTTCTGAGCTTTTGTGGTAACCGTATCGAACGTATCATTTATAATCAGTACATGCACTTTTGCAAAACTTAAGAAGCTGGATTGCCGACACAGCCGAGAATCGCAGTTATGTTTATGTATACTGTTTTTCTTTTTTAAAGTGCCCAAACTATCATCTTTTGTCAAAAATATTTCCGTCCTTTAATTTCACGTTGCAAATTCGTAACATAATACATAACAGTTTTTCTATACCGATAAAGCTGTTTGAATAATATAAATAAAAGTAACCGGTGTGTAAGTACATACGTTGTAGTTCAAACAAGGCCTGGTATCTTTACGTGAAAACAATACTGAACGCAAGGACTGTTTCCTAAATATTACCTCTGGCAGCTGTATATAATATACAATATTTATTGTTATTATACGGACTTGCATGAAATGGTCAAATGCCTTCAGTCAGCGAAATAAAAGTTCCAAACTTTCTGTACGTATATGCTCACAAGTACAAGCAACCAGCAAGTGAAAGAATGAAACTATAACGAGTCCCATAAAAAAGCGGCACACTTGAAAACGAATGTCCGTCTGCGCACATCCGAAGTGAAACTGCGGTAAACATTAAATGCTATCCGGAACATTTAACGTGATAAAAAAGCCGGCCGGGTTTAGTGTGCGACATTATTCTGGGAGGAGAAAAAAAGTACACATGGCCGTAATAACAATACGCCGACATGGCGCAAACCGTGCAGACCTAGAAGCTCGAGTTGCATGGTAATAACGATAGCACTGGGTATTTAGCTCTGACAATGTTATAAATAATGTTACTTTCAACCGCGCAATTACAGCGAGTTGATCTTTTATTGCACGATGTATTTGACGTTCTCCCTAGTCGCAATTATCGATCTAAGTTGGACCTCTAAATTCTCAATTCTTTCCACCACTTATTGTTAGTTTGTCGACAGACATTTCACCGTCATTTATTGTTAGTTCACTAGGAATCTCAAAGTTGACTCGTCTCATTAGAACTTCGGAATATTGTTCATTCGTATCGAAGCTTGAAAAATCACGGAAGGGAATAGTTATTCCATTTTGTATGAGCTAGAGCTGAAAATCTTGAACTAACAACACTCTGGATAACGCCCCCGTACCTGTAAGGAAGGGATTTTTACTCAGGTCATTCCTATAATTACTACTAGATGGCTTTATTTCTAACCTTTAAGTACCAACCTCAATATTAGCAGAGCATCAATTTACAATTACAGGACAACTCCCAAGAAAGCAGTTAAGAGAGCGCCATTAGAGGAGCGTTAATGTCTGTACACAAAATTCCCAAGGGTACCGAGATGTAGAGGTACTAAGGATGGAAGGAAGGAGCGAGATTAGCGTTCAGATTAAGTAATCCAAGTATAATTTACAGTTAGAGAATGTAGCTGAGGAGCTCAAAACCCCCGAAATAGACATTTAGGGTAAGGTACGATAGATGGACATCTAATTTTCGGTTGGGTCCATGTTTTATGCAAGTATGTGCAATGCTACGGACTTTTATTATTTTGAATGCACCCAAGTCGAATCCAACTTAGAATCTGTAAATCTTTCTTTTTCATGAGTTGTGAAATAATCTAAAGAAGTGCAACCTCTGCACAATTGAGGTGAACATTATAAACTTATACGGAGGATTCTTGATTCCATCTCGGAGGATTTATTTTTACATCCTATCCTAAGAGCTAAATCAAGCATGTTAGTTCAATTTGCTAATTCTGAAAGTACGTTAGTTATAATCAATTTTAGCGAAGGTGCTTAATTTGTACCGTCGAAAAGTGGCCAACATGCAAAAATGAGTGGTATTCCAGTATGTTCTCTAATCCAATTTCCAGGGAAACTCCACCAGTGCACATTCTCATTGATGCATTTCTACAAATCTGCGTTTCCCGTAAACCAGTAGGTACGTTCTTTGCAACGCACGAAGATAAGAAGAAAAGCGAATACTTCTCACGATCGTTCAACACCGAAGCCCATTGATTTCCTGCAGACGCCGAAGTTAGCTCGGGACAGAAATTTGCATTCTCAGAAGATTTTTCTGCCGTTGCATAGCAAGTATCGCAGCGCCTCTAAGGCTCCATTTCGTTGCTCCCAGTTTAACCGGGGGAGTTGCTCTCATAACTGCAGACTTCTAAGGACGACGGCACATCGATTTTTCATTAAGCTTCCCGTCGCCACGCCACTTTGCATATATGTGTAGGTACGTGCAGCCGCGGAAAGCGTCTCTTGCATTCAGTGCATCGGCGAACGCACCTCCGTATTCCATTATCAGCCCAGGAAAAATAGCTACGAAAATGACCAACGACAAAAAGGACCACGTGCAAAGGGTGTCGAGGCAATTTTTAAATGAAATTTCTTTAGTGATGGTAGGGCAAGTTTGCTCCTTAGGTGATTTTAATGTCACAAAAAAGTGAAACGTCAGACACTGGCAATTGTGCGTCAGGGTGAAAAGGGAAAGGGTATCATGTCTCTCACAAACTATGAGTGGTGTGGGGCTAACGTCTTTCACCTTTTAGTTTGCTTCTCTGTTCTACGACTGGTGCGAGACTGAAGTGTTTCACCTTTTGGTTTCCTTATCTGCCATATGAGTGGTGCGAGGCTGACGTGTTTCACCTTTCAGTTTCCTTTTCCATTCGCCTCTACACGTGGAACGAGATTAACATTAAAGTGTGGCCTTAAATCGACGTATTTCGTTTCCACATTTGATACACAATTCCTATTACAAGGCATCCCAATTCATTTACTAGGATATTGTATACATTCGTCGCATTTTGTGGGTGAAATTATACGATCATGCCGAGAAAAAAAATATGTCTCATATTTTAGTTATCATAAACCAGTTATTTTCTGTCAAAACTGTCTCGGCTATGCAGGAGGACTTTTCGGACTAATGTTTTATTCTAAAAAGAAGCGATTCGTGAGAAACAATGTCTTACTTCAATTACTTCCTGGTGCAGTGCTATACTTTTTGGGCTATAGGGAGTCGAACCTGTCGCGCGGAACCAGAATGAGGTATTAAAGAGCATTTTTTGGAGGAAGGCTGGGTCGTCATCGGTCGTCCAATTTGATCCGGCGCTGAATCCTCCGATATGCGACCGGACGTCCGACCGTATTCCACATGCCCGGCTTCATACGGACGGGGCTGGAACCATAACGAATTAGGGCTTCTTCCGGTACGGTGAATTCGGCTGCATACCGCTGTAACGTGATGTGATATTCGAAGTGCCGAGATGAATGACACTTCGCTTCATGAGTGAATCAAGGCCGAAATACGTCAAACATGGTCAATGCGTTTACTTGTCGATTCCAATGCATCCAGATGTTTAATAACGGATATGCCCAAGTTGAAATTTCGATCCTACTTAGAACCTCTAATTACAGGCCTTCGTCAATATCCATGATTTTCATCTCGATGTTGATCGTTCTCCAAATCCGATTTTGGTTCCGTTATATGTTTCTCGTTTTAAATAAAGTCTTGTTTTACACTTTTATAACCGGTACGACAAGTTAGGCAATTTTTTTTAACTTACTTTACTCCTGTTGCACTCGACTTTAAATAAGAAAATTAATTTCCATGGTACATGAATTTCTAAAAATTGATAACTACGTACGAAAGATAGTTTTGGTCTGGAGAGTAAACAAAATATTCTCACAAGAATTACGTAATTGTAAATAATCGCATAAATACAAACTGATTCGTCGAAATCAGGACATGGATAACCAAATGAAATCCTTACGGGGTCCTTCCTTAGGCCTAAATGTGGAAGAAATGAAAATATGTGCCACTTTTAAGGCTCAAATTAAAACCACAGTTGGATAGAAATAAGCCATCTTCAAGTTCTCTTAGCCCTTTTAGTGCCGGCCAAAGTCGTTAGCACTTATAAAACGACGATATTATCATTGTCTGGCACTGAAAGGGTTAAAACCCATCTCAAAGTTCTCTTAGCCCTTTTAGTGCCGGCCCAAGCCGTTAGCACTTATAAAACGACGATATTATCGTTGTCCGGCACTGAAAGGGTTAAAACCCATTTAAGGCTTACAATTACTGGTTCTCGGTAAGATCACATTTCTGACTCGGGTAATTCCATACTTGTTTCCTGGCACTTTTCTTATCGTTTTCCTGGTCGAAGTACTTTGAAATACGTCACGTCGTTGCACTATCGATCATTGCAGAAGACCCCGTGAGTGTCGAGAAAAAGTGGAATTCTGACAGGGGAGATGCTAAAACTTTGAAAACATTAATCTCCTGTAGAGGAAATCTAGCCATTCCACGTTACGGAATGTGATATTTGACGTGTCACCCAAAACACAGCGACATTGCGCTTTGGGAGCGGAATGCAGCTGATATGTGTCGACGACAATTTGTCGGGCAAAGTTTGTTGAACGCATTTACTGAATGTTTCAGGTACGCGGTACCTAAATGTGTGTCAACAAGCTGGAATAAATTATTAAGGTGCTCAATATTACATATGGCGTGTTAAGTTAGAACGGTGTTTTCCAAGACTCATCACATTTTGTTGGTTTTTGTTACAATTTAACTTACTAATTTAACAAGTATCCTTTCTAAAAGATCTCCTACGGTTATATCTACATTTGATACAATTGCAACCATGTTTACTCTCGGTGTAATTAATACTGCAGGAAGAGAAAAAACTTTATCAGGAATACTGTCCATTGTTAAAAGGGCAAACGTCTCTATTCCCGTGTGCAATGGTTTTTCTTTACCACGGATTTTCCTCGGCCAAGAATTTATTCTCCGAAACATTCACCTTACGTTCAACTCTATCTTGAAGAGCAGGTACGTCGACTTGGAGTAACGAAACCTTTATTTCTTACCGGCAATCGTTAGTTTCCCCGCAACCTCCAACACACATCTTTGAGTGCGTAGTGCCATCAATGCTGGCGAGTTTCTCGCACACATTAGGTTCTCTTTTATAGAGATGGATACAGCAGTTTGTAGGAGCTATCTGCGAATCTGTCAGTCTGCGAAGAGTAATCACTGGGCGGGAGGACTCTTGGAAAGTTCCTAGGAATTTAGTAGCTCTTGGCTACGACCATCGTCTCCCTTCCAGCGTCGTGCCTGTATTTGCGTTTGCAGGTGCTGGGACGACCAAGCGTGTACGGGTAGATGCAGATATTTAGGAGCATCCTCTTTTTCTCCTCCCCGTTGCCTATTATGCACGTCCGTATGTGCTTACAGTAGGGCGGAACTGGCTACATATTTGGACCCGCAATTTGGTCCTGGTCTCTCATCCGCTTGCCAAAGTACGGAGTCCTTCGGGATAATTTCCATGATTCAGTAGACCGCAGCCGATCGTTCCGATAGCTTCCACCACAAGAATATCACTCGCCATTCTATCGGCGCACCAGCAGAAAGGAATTCTTCCCGGGGTCTATATTTCCCGAGGCGATGCACCAATTTTTATCGATAACGAAAGACATGCAGATAGGCTGGAAATTGCTGCGAATCGATTCCTGGGTATCTGCACTCTCTTGTGAAATAGTGAGAGAGAGACTCGGCAGAAGAGGGGAAGAACGGTATAAATAGGAGAATAGGAGGAAAGAACCGGAATCGAAGAAGAGTGGACTTCCATTCCTGCCACTTCCTTGATAACTTAATTCTAAGACTATCGACCTCATGGCCTTTTCCTTATTGCCGACCTGGAAGACAGTGTCGTACTTACCTTTTGTACAATACATGTGCAAATGTCGTCTGCACCGAAGGATTCATGAAACTATAAATCCATTTTGCCTGAGGCGTTCCTTATTAACTTCCATCTTCTTTATGTTCGTTTCGCTGTCAATCCTTCATTGTGATTTTGTAACGAAGTCAGTATCATATCAAGTGCAGAGACACAAATGTAAAGAGGATTATGATCGAGCAACGTGGAACGTAAACTCCACTTTTGACGATTTCAAGTACCAATTGCATCGTGTGACAATGAGTGAACCACCTCAGGAAGAAACAGTCATCGAGTCAACGGTCATTCAGAAATCGCTTTCATAACTTTGTATATGCCGAGTTACATGTTTGCTAATTGGCCAAGTGACCTGCTTCCAATTATCTGCAGAACCAGTAATCCAGTTAATCAGACTCAACGTGTCCCTGCTAAAACCGCAGCTTCATAGCGAACTAGACGAATGTTAAATATTCCACCTCACATGACGTAAATTAACGGTGACGTGTTCCACCCTCCTTTTTTCTATTTTCGCTGCATTTTTCTCTTTTTCGAAAAAAACGGGGAAATCTATATCGGGGGAAACCCAGAGCTGAATCATTTCCAAGTCATTGTCGTCAAGGTGAAATAAAACCCCCCTCAAATCAGTCGATTCGAATAAAACACTTTTTTTAAGGGTATTAGACCAAATTGTCTGAAAGTTTGATACATGACTGTGAGCACTTGAGAATTATCCTGACACTTTCAAAATTTCGGTTTTCGAAAAAAAAAAATGGTTAATTTAGCCGGGACCAGAACCAAAATGGCGTCGAACTCTCGTAATTCAATTGACATACAATTTTTGAAGGCTCCGATATGAGAAGCGAAGGTGTCAGGACAATTAAACAACAATTGGGAACACTCTAGTAATCGAGAAACTCGCATTTGAACGGAATAAAGGCAATAGAAGTGTCTTATCCGCTGCTATGTTGAAACGATGGTAACACGAGGTCTCGGAGAGGAGATTTAGTTGCCACTGAAATCACAGATGGCGCAGAGTGGCACTCTGCAATCGATTCCAGTGGGAGATTCGAAGACGGATGTCACTTGCATGACTATTTGACAGCACATCTGCATTGCACTGAGCTATTGTAAGGCCGTTCGCGTCTAGTTTAGTCGATAATGATCCGCGATAAATAATCTGTTATAGATGCACAAATGTCCACGGTTAATCAAGCTAAGGATGTACCAAGGAGAGCGTAATCTGGGTTCCATTTAAAACGCGGCATCGTTTCCCAAAAGCTATTTGGGTCTTACCGGCAAATCTTACTCTACCACAGTCTATCAGGAACTATTCTCCTCATTCCTACCTCGAAAGACTGATGCCCGGTTCCACCAACCTCGGTTAAATTATTGATTACCTAACCCTAGGTTAAAGTACATCTTGGTCAATCATGAGTTAAAAACGCAAATGTTCCCCCACATTAAGTCAGGGCGTGATTAACTAATCGTATACACCATTCGAAGTATGTTGAATTGTCGGAGAACGCATTCGCGTGATTGGCTGATAGTCCGATCGACTAGAAAGCAAGATAGATGCACTTGTCGAGTCACGAAGTCCTAGCTTCATACAAGAACTTATTTGACAGATGCCAGCTTCAAGAAGTAAAGTTCTTTGGTTAATAATTAATATAAAATATTTTCAAGCGTACTTCGATCAATAAGAAATTGTAAATAAAAGCAAAAACGTCTTCGTCCGTCTCGTCATAAAATGTTAATATATGCCCAATCTAATCTATGTATTCCTCCCGTTTGTGAAGTTTTCAGTTTGAAGTTCGATTAACTGAAACTAAACGATCGAATATGGCTGGCTAATCTAAGCGGCAGTCAATGGAAATTAATCTGCCGTTAAAATGTGGTGGAACGTGCAACTCATTGTAACCGAGGATTAGTTTTTTGACCGAAGTTGCTGGAACCGGGCACGAGTCTTATCAATAGCATTGTTTCTATTCATATCGAATTCCATGTGACGTATGGTCTCAAAAGACGATTGATTGTTACAGTATCATGATTAGAAACGTTTCCCTTCAATATTATACGGAAATATTCGACAAACAGTACACCCAGACCTCTCGCAGTTAAACATTACTCGCATAGCCGTGATAACGCATCAACTTGCGTCCTTATCGAATACAGCTAGGTGAAGCAAAGTGCTACTGACGTAACGCGAATGTCGGACTACTTGGAAACGTGATATTCTCCCTTCCTCGTTTCATGCGCGTTCGTGTGCACTTTTTCGTTTTGCCGCCCCTTAGAAGGCGATGCGTCGCCAGGGAGGGAAAAATACGGCCGAGGAAGAAGATCACAAGACCAAAGAGGCTAAATGGAAAGGGAACGGGAAATTGAGAGGGATCCGACAAGGACGGAAGAGAGGAGTGCTCGCCGGGGGATAATTCAACCGAGACACCGACCAAGGGTGTTTTAGTGTTTGCGAAGGCTGCTTTGTGCACAGCCAGGGAGTTTCACCTATGTACAGCCGAGGACATGAGTTCCTTCCCATCAGCCCCTAGCGGCACCATATCAGCAGGTAAGACAGCCATGCCCAACGGTGTACTCCCTACGACGCTGTATATCGTGTTAAGTATGCCCCACCAATAAACGCCACCACGTATCTGGAGAAGGACGAGCTGCCGTTGCACCTATAGTTCACTACTAACCCAGTTTGCCTAAGTGTATATACTCTCGTTTAATTACGAAGTGGACGGCTTGGTGTTTCCTCGCCACCCTGAGTTACCCGCGTTTGCCTTCCCATGGTGATTTTCTTCTCGGGAAATATTTTTTTCACTTGTTTCCTCCCCTTTTTCCTCTTCCGTTACGAACGTACATACTCGTATACTGTTAGTACTGCCGAGAAATGTAGGGCGCATCGTTGATAAGCGACCCCATGGTTTTGTTGTCACGGTTGATGAGACTGGACCAAACCGACACATGGAAACCATTATCGCTTCCTCTGGGAGTCAGCTGAGGCTTCAAACAAAGAAGGTGGAGTTAATGTCGACCACGCTTTTCATCAATTATAATACCCTGAAGGGAGAAAACCGACAATTAAATTACCTTTGACGTTGTATCCCACGTTTTATAATTAACGGCAATTTAGATGTCTCCACCCTCTTCCTTTTACCCAGGACATAATCAATTGGGTATAAATGGTAATATTCCAGAACAGGACCAAAAAGCCTAAATCATAATTCATAACGTTTTAACACCCTAGAAACGGAATTACTTTCATACGTGTTCATTAATTTGCGAATTCTTTGATAATTTATGAAATTGAGTCAACTGTCTCAATAAAAGTAACACTAATTTTGTTTCCTCAGGCAAAAGACATTCAAAGTCTAGGTTGTTCGCTATCATTGCGGAAAATATATTTCTTTTCTAACAATAAGCTAAGTAGCGAGATCAATTTTTCGAAAGTGTATTCTGTGACTTCAGTTTTCCTTTTCAAGCTTGTACTTTTTCTTAGAATTTGTAAATTATTCATATTACAGGTGATATTTAGGAATGTACATATGTACGGCATTTAAAATGGTAACGTCTGGTAACGAAACAGGAATGTTTTATACAGCGCACAGTAAAATTAATTACCGCAGGCTTAGATGTATCTAAAAAGTGAACCTTGGAGAATAACCTGCCACATTAAGTATGTATAATACCGTCATAAGTGGTTAAGAGAATGTAGCATTCTTTCCGCGTATAAACGTGGTCCTGCAATGAGCTTATTCCGTTCTTCAGTCTTTTGATCCCTCTAACAATGCTTCCTCTCTCAATTTCCTCTGTATTATATTCAAAGTAAGTTAGCTTAGCGCATCCCTATGCAGGTAGCTGCAGAGGTTTGCACACTGTGCAGTAAAAGGAACGCATAATAATGCGGCAAAATTGTACGTCCTGCGAATTATCCAGTCAAGTGGAAACTCCACAATACCGCAAGGACTAAATACAGTGGATCGTGATCCGTTTTGTTCAAAATGGATCAGCACTGTTTTTACTTAACTTTAGTTAGGACCTTTATAATTTTTTTCGATGAGTTTCTAATTTTATAATCGTTTGTATGAGTTTTTATATAAACAAATTTAATAGAGACGAAATAAGTATCGGTGGCGGGGGAGCATTGTAGCGGCATTGTTAAGTCCGAGAAATATTCAACTGATATTAAAAAAAAAATTCTTACATTTAATACCAGACTGCAAGAGCATCATGCACATGACTGCTACATACCCATGATTCCCGGATTCAATTTCCCGATAATTGCAAAAAGAATTTTTCGGCGCTTAAGGCAGGGTTGTCTACAAAGACGTACTTGGACAAATGTGTGAAGTTTGTCCAATTTGTTTGTTTGCAGAAAAAAAACGTTTTTTAATCAAGTATCGTTAAACAGAGATGCGTAACATATGTTATGAATTTATTACACATATGTGCTACATTTATAACGTGTGTTTTAAATGATATTTGAAAATATGTTGCAAAGTTAATATACCATGTCTGAATAAAACTTGGAATACAAATTTTAGAAAATTATATTTTTTTAATAGGTGGCAATAGCCTACCAAGCATGAGCTGAGTCTACCGTGAGAACATATCCTGCACAGCGGGTTCAAATTTCAAATCGATCCGTATAGGGATGTTCGGCATGTTCGGCGTTCCAAAATGGTCCAGAACACCGATATCCCTGTATTTATACCGCGTTGGTTGCAAGCACCCATTTAAATAGCCGGCACCTCCACCCCGTCCTTGCCGGGAGCTGTTCGAGATGGACGGCATGATATCGATTTAATTCATAATCGCGCCAGGAGTTAATGCAGATAAAACGAGTTTTACAGCTGACGGATTTGCAGCACGCTCTCGTGGTTGTGAGTGACTGAAATGGACAAGCGTTGTAACACCTAGGGGTGTCGTTGTTTATTCGATATCAGGGGCACAATTATCATCGATATCTGAATCTATCTAAAGATGATGATGAGTTCTTCGCGATCTTCACCTACTCGAGTGGATACGTCATAACGTTAAACTTTTACGAATCAAAAATAGTTCGTATGGAATTATAGTGAGAAGGGAATTATAGTGAGGAAGACGTCATAATGTTAAGCTTTTACGAATCAGGAATAGTTCATATCGAATTATAGTGAGGAAATGCCCGGCAAAGTGCATATGTAAGTCTAGGGCAATCGTTTTAGTCATTGGGATCATGAAAAATGC
The DNA here is from genome assembly GCF_000612105.2 of Orussus abietinus. Lineage (NCBI taxonomy): Eukaryota > Metazoa > Arthropoda > Insecta > Hymenoptera > Orussidae > Orussus > Orussus abietinus. Next base: position 265,122 of record NW_019394250.1, read on the forward strand.
ACGACGTACAGAGTGTTATAAAAGTCTGGAAATGATCTAATTTTTTGAACGTTTTTGAGATATGAGTTCCAGAAAAATGGCATGTAATCATATCTATACCAAAATGATATTGTAAAGAGAGAAAGTTCTTTTGCGTGTTGGGGTAACCTCAAAAACGATTGGGTCGATTTTTGTGGGTTCTTCGAACATGTTCCTCATGATCTCGCGATGAACATGAGCTCGGTTTTATTGTTGTCTCGTTCCGTGAAGCTTATTGACGAATGTTAATTAATTTCAGTTTCCGTCATAACGCGGAATTGTATATTGATACATCGCTATCTCAACGCAGGCTCGGCGGCGCGGTAGGGGGAATGGAGTAAAAAAGAAATTATTGTTTAATACCTGTGCAATCGACATTATAGACAAATAATACTAAAGGGGCCGGAGCAATGTATAATAAACGGGAGCCAAGCAGTAACAATTTTAGTGAAGCAGGTAGACAAGAAAATGGCTGTGCGAGCAATTTATTGGTTCTTGTGCGAAACCGAGAGGAAAGCTAACATGGACATAAGAAAAAAACAACTTTAATTGAAAACGAAGTGTCAAATCTTAAACAGCGAAAGCCGCGACAACTTTCTGAACAAAGGAATAATCTGAAACATGCTGCCGAACGTAAAAAACAACCCAGATAGAAATTCATGATTATCATACAATGAGTAAAATCGATTTACAATTTGCAGATCATATACTGCATGAAATGTCTGCAAAATATGCACGCATATAACACAATAAATGCTCAAATATGAGCTACAGACGCTGAAATTGTTTATCGGCAATTCGTGAGATAAATTTAGCTGTACATATGCGTACAAACATTGAGACGTTGCATGTCTTTAACTTTGTTTCATGTCTAAGTATTTTTGGTTCGTCATAGTGTGCTGCAGATATGAGTTCTAAATGGGGACTCGTAAGCAAAACCCTCATGACTTGTTTCATGATCTTTTATGCGGCAAATTTAATGCAAATTTTGCGTCACTTTGTCTACCTGGGACTGCTGTGGTTAATATTAAAGTAGCGAACACGGAATAACTACACATATGAGAGATTCACGGGATCTCATGAATGTGCGCCCTAACCTCCACCTGGGGAGATTCTTGTAATGACTTTTTGAAAGTGGCAGCCACCAGGTGGCAAGCGAGAAGAAATAAGCTTGGAAGCACGAAGGTTGGCTTATCCGAGGGCTAGCTGCAAGACAGAGCTCATTACTCGTATATTCCGCAACGCAACTGCTCCCTTTCTAACATCCCTACGCCTATTTGCTCAAGCGTCCTTTTCGCATTTTCGTTGCCCAGGCAACCCATGAAGTGGAATATAAGTAAATTAATCTACTGAGTTAGGTCTATAAATATAGCAAATGTATATCGTCTATCATCCACCTAAAAAAATATCTAAAGGATATATATAAATATCTACGTCTATCGTAGACGAAAATTATACATCCCCTATTGATCTACACAAAATATCTAATAGCCCTAGTAGACATCTACTAAAGGTTAATCAACAACGTTGAAAATTGAACAAGTTCTCAAACAGACTGCTCGAAAAGTGTAATGAATTTAATTTTCTTTACATATACGTATGAATATCTATAGATCATCTATTGTAGATATCTACGATATATATATTACGTACCACGTCCGGACATCTAGCCTTTGAGTGGATCTGCAATAGTGTTCGTAGATATCTATATATGTCTTACATACGTTCAATAAACATTGATATACGATTAATTTACGTATATTCCACGTCCCGCGGTGCCTGAGGTGGTAACAGCTCCAGGTCAACCTCGAGCGTTCCTAGGTTAAGCCTCTTAGAAGACATTTGCAGCGGTAAGAGGAAGGGAGGTAATTTCATTGCCGTTTATACCTCCGACCTCATGCTGGAAACTCGGAACTGCACCTCACAGCATTACTCGTCATTTTTCCTATGCCCTAGAGACGTGAATATCTGCATCAAGTGTCATTATATCTACATCATCAATACGCTGATCTATGTACTAACTGGACAGCTGATAACTAATTGTTCTCTAAAGAGAGGGAAACGACAAATTCAAGGCACACCAGCGCCAGTAGATATAAACAGCGATACTAAATAAATAATATGTGCGTATGTGCAAAAGTTTTGATCCATCAATTCGCGAAGACAAACGTTTAAGATATAAAAGGACAGAAGAGACATAATTTATGTGGAGAATGGTGCGTTGGGCAGTAAGAAAGCTTCGTCTAAAATAAAGGTGATCCTTTTTCTTCGAAATGACATGCCCTAGAGACGTGAATATCTGCATCAAGTGTCATTATATCTACATAATCAATACGCTGATCTATGTACTAACTGGACAGCTGATAACTAATTGTTCTCTAAAGAGAGGGCTACGACAAATTCAAGGCACACCAGCGCCACTAGACATAAGCAGCGATACTAAATAAATAACATGTGCGTATGTGCAAAAGTTTTGATCCATCAATTCGCGAAGACAAACGTTTAAGATATAAAAGGACAGAAGAGACATAATTTTTGTAGAGAATGGTGCTTTGGGCATTTAGTAAGAAAGCTTCGTCTAAAATAAACGGTGATCCTTTTTCTTCGAAATGACAATTACTTTCTTCGAGTAAATTTGACACTTCTTAAACTATCTGCAGTTAAAAGAGGCGTTGTTTTGATGCACAGGCAAATACTACGATATTAGTTGATTTCTTTTATTACTCTACCACTTTATGTAATGCAAAAATGAGATATGTAGTTTGAAACCTTCCCAGATCTTATTTTAAAATGTTCTAAAAAATTATAGTAAAATTGGTTTAGTATTTTCCGAGATCATCGTGTATAGACAGACAGACGGACGTTGTCTTTTACATATGGAGTGTAACAGAAATGGTGGTCACGGTTTGGACAGGGTTATCCTTGTTGAAAAAGGAATCGAAAAGTCCTGTACTATTTTTCCTACGTTCCTTTCCTCAACGAAACACGATTGATTTCAATTAATTTTTACAGGAAAATTATGCACTGCAGGAACTTAACTATTTAAATAATAGGAATAAATACTTCAACCGTAAATAGTGAGTAGATATAATTACTTCATAATTAATATTAGATAGTAATTCGTATTTAATGCTTAGTTTGTAAATTAAAAAAAAATGTAGTTGTAGTTATTAGACTTGAATCGTTCGATTTAATGGTGTACGAATTTAAAAGGATTGCAACCAGGGACAAATCGGGACAGCAGAAGCTGATGATGCACTTTATTTGTTCGAACTATGCAGAGGTGCTGCACCACTCGACGAGTGGCTCTTTAAACGGAGTTCATTCAAGAAAGATTCACGGTTCGCAAGCAGTCGACCAGGTTAGGTGAGAACGTCCTCGCTGACGCGAGCTCTTAAGTTAATATATTACACTAATTTATGAAGTTTCGAGCAAAAACTTTCATCCCGGTTTCTCGCCGGGTTTAAGGACTGCTCGTTCTTACACGCTAGGACGGCTGAGTTAGCGGAGAACGAAGAAGTTTTTCGTAAACCAGGGAATCGGCCGTGCTTGAATCGAGGGGGCATTACAAGCTTCTGTTAGAAACTTTCTATAATACCGCTTATTAGATACGAGCTAATTAATGTAAATAGAAATCAGCTATAGTCATCTAAAACAAGAAAGCTCTTCGCATTATTTCTTTCGCTGGAGTTCCACTTATTACTTGAGTTCCATTTACCAAGAAACTCTATAGAGTTTCGAGCCATTCAATAAACATTTATATACGGTTAATTTGTGGATTTTCCACGTTGTGCGATGTCTGGGCAGTAGCTTTAACCACGAGCATATTCTTGGACACACAGGACGATCGGCCATTGGGACTGCTAGTGGTGTTGGCCAATTAGTTGTCGCTGACGGAATAAGACGCAATTCGCATTATTTCTTTCGCAAGAGTTCGACTTATTGCTTGAGTTCCATTTATCAAGAAACTCTGTAGAGTTTCAAGTCATTCAATAAACTCCACGTTGTATGGTGTCTGGGCAGTAGCCTGAACCTCGAGTGTATTCTTGAACACACCGGACGATTGGCCGATGGGGCTGTTGGTGGCGTTGACCAATCAGCAAGCGCTGACTCGACAGGTACTCGACAGATATGGAAACTGTGATTCTATCGTAATAAAGTGTTCATAACACACAAATATGTCTTCTGTACTTTCTCGGAGGAGGACTAAAATGAAAATAATGTCACGATATTCATGCTTTCGGTAGTTTTAAACTTGGTGACTGTTTAAGAACCAGTCCTTACGCGACTTGTATGGCACCGTGCTCGTTTTCGTCCGTGAAGCGGCAGTAAGGCTGCACCTTGTTAGGAATCCTAAACTTTTCCCTTGCAGCAGGAAAAGTCGACCTTACAGGCTATAAGGGGAGGTTGGTCGTTTTCGCCCGTGCAACGAGGTTGTTATCACCTGTACCGAGGACGTGCGAAAACGTATAAGAACCCCGCAAAGAACAAAAGTTGGTAGAATTTTTGATAAAGTTGGCGGCTGTTGGTGGAAGTTCGAGGAAAAGCGAGCGCGTTGTCTATGCATTCATTTGAACCGAAATTCTTTACGAACATTCTATTCCGATTTGATACAATTTTTAATTTAAGAAAACGATTGTTGCGCAAACGGAATATTTACAATCCGTCGCAAGAAACGTAAAACAACGGAACATTTTGTACATGAAAATGTGTATTTGTCCACGCGCTCAAACGCACACGCGTACGCGCACAAACACACAATTGGGTTGCTCCATAAGTTCTCGGACATATTTGTAATGTTTCAAAAATATGTTTTTTGCAACGAATCGATCCATGAAAACTCTGAGCGTTTCCAACCACTTCCCATGGGATAGGATCTCGAAGGCTCTGTTAAAATCGACGATTCTTGGTGGAGGCTCGAAGATACGCGCGTTCTATAAGTGCGGTCTGGCGACGATGGTAACGATGCATTACGTTCCTGTTATGTGATGACAGGTTCTGAAAATAAATCGAAATAAGATTAAAGTAAATATCCTCGAGCAGCTGGTGATCATCCTGTTTTGCGGACCAGGCTCCTCCTGTCGGTTCTATTTCATCCTGCACGCGTTGAGGAAAACTCTGAGCGTTTCCAACCATTTCCCACGGGATAGGATCTCGAAGGCTCGGCACGCTGGAAAATTGGAGGGAAACAATGCTGCTCTTTGAAAACTTGTTCGCGTTGTCTAGAGTGGAACGTTGCTGCACATAATTCTTTCGCCTCGGTGGCAGCGTCTAGGGAAATCAATCGCTATACTTGTTGGTAATAGCCCTGGAATATTCGTTCACGTCTACACGAACGAAATCGCTGCAGCTTTGTCAAACCAGTTACCAGCAACTTCTAACGCGTTGTTTATCGTACACAGGTAGCCATTAAGCTTCCAACGCCAAAAAACATCGTGTATAATGCATCAAAGTTTGCAGAACAAGTTTATTATGTCAGGGTGACGGATGTTCAAAATTCTTGCAAGTTTGAACTAGACGTACAAGTCATATTTGGCATTGTAGCGATCATCTGTAACAAATGTGTACATTACGTATACGCTACATTCAGCGGTGCTTGGGAGACAACTATTTTCGCACAGACATTAAAGGTGGATCTCCATATGATTTTTCATATGACTTTCCACAGTGCTCATCGCGATACTAGCTAGAAGTATAGCGCTTCTATCAGCAGTAATAACTTTAAGATCGGAAACTTCATGACGTGTTTGAGGCTTCTCCTCAAGTTTGTAGGGTTCTAATTTGACGGCATAATGTAAATTTTGTCCGAAGAATTTGTTTTCCACTGAACGTGTCGCGCCAACGCGGCGAGAACGACAACCAATCAAAACTGTCGTAGCTTGCCGAGGCGAGTCAAGTTTACTTGACTCGGAACACAACTTCCGCTGCATGGTAGTAACATTTCGATAGTTAACCTGCAAGATAGGTTAGCTGCCGTACATATGCTAGAGGCGAATTTACACGGTGTCAGTAACTCGTACGAGTCACTAAAACCGAGTATTACTCGTATCGGGTAAACTGCCATTCCAGTACTGGAGTGGAGTACTCGCCAAAGTGTCAATACGAGTCGAGGGAATAGAAAGCAATCATATTTACTGGCGCGAGTTGTAACCCCTCACCACGTGTTTCACTCTACTGTCTTGTATACCAGACACGTGTAGATGCGTTTTTTGAGGGTGGCGGGCACTTTCCATGAGCAAATTGAAGCAGTTTTGTGTTGAAATGGCCTAAAGATGGATAGAAGACCCCACGTTGACATTTGTTGGAATGTGTCGAAAGGAAGAATGCTTCTGAAATTCGAAACTACAAGAATTCTAGAATAGAGAATAGAGTACAGCTCTTCATCCAACACGTTGAAATACTGTTTAATCGTTTTGTTCGTAAAATGTTTAAAATTGCGTCGCTTCTTCGACATTTTTGGAGTATAGCACATGACTTTCTGCTTACTACTATGCTAGTACTTACAATTAGAAGAGCTTTCCAAGAGTAAATTGAAGCAGTTTTGTGTTGAATTTTGTGTTGAAATGGCCTAAAGATGGATAGAAGACCCCACGTTGACATTTGTTGGATTGTGTCGAAAGGAAGAATGCCTCTGAAATTCGAAACTACAACAGTACAAGAATAGAGAATAGAGTACAGCTCTTCATCCAACACGTTGAAATACTGTTTAATCGTTTTGTTCGTAAAATGTTTAAAATTGCGTCGCTTCTTCGACATTTTTGGAGTATAGCACATGACTTTCTGCTTACTACCATGAAAGTACTTACAATTAGAAGACTGGGTAAACGCTTCTATCTTGTAATGCACTCTCTTCCAGCACTTTTAGTGACTCGTACAAGTTACCGGCACCGTGTAAATTCGCCTTAATTGAGTGAAAATAGTATCAGAAGAATAAAAATGTTGATCGTGAGTAAAAAGAACTGGGTGCATAGATATTCAAATTAATTTCCTTTCCGTACAATGTAAAATTAAGATCGATATATGCTTTCCAACGTCTTGTTTCATATTTTAAAAATATTCTACCTACCGGCCTAACAAATGTTATATACAAGTGAGAAATTTAGGTTCTCTGTCCCACCGACAAAATACGTCCATAATCGCTGCTATCGCAAAGAGAATTGCCTGAAGAGGCGTTACAAAAAAATTGTTCCATAGCCGGCATTTTGTGCAAACAAAGTATTCATATGTTTTTATATACTGGTACATCGGAGTCCCTGTGATAGAAGTTTCATTTAGCTTTTCCTGTTTTCTAAAAAAAGTTGCAAACACGCAACGATTTTCAGACACTCGCCGTGATGTAACTCTTTAAGGAAACACTAGAAATTCCTAAATATTTTTAATAAACCAGAATTTTGAGTATGCGCCACGTTGGAAAATTGTAGAAAGTCTTTTCTTTTTTTAAACGCTCGATTTACTCTATATAGGAACATTGCACATAGTCTGCTTGCTTCCGTGATGGCGTCTAGGGAAATCTATAGAGATATTGGGAAGAAACAGTAATACTCGCTTACATGTAGCGTACATAAAATAATTTCGTCACCGACGCCACATGAAGCGCGGAATATCAAATTAATTCATATCATATTCATTTTTACCGTTAAGTGATATTAATACAGCTAAATGCGTCATCGATTCTGGAGTTAAGTAATTAATCAAATAAATGTAAAATGCTCCCTTAATTTCATGTTACTAACTTCCTCGGGGCAACTTTTCCTATAAATACAAAATGTAGAAGTGTACGTTTTATACACGTGAATGCAGTGAAACTACAGTGTAGGTTTGAGAAATAAATGTTTATCCATGCACGGTTTTTTTCTGTACATTAAATATATGTATGTGAGAAAATGTTCCTTTCACAGTAATTAGATTTTCACAGTAATTGACGGGATAGTGAACGATTTTTTTGTTAGGTTTGGACTGTAACAATTATAAAACGCTTGTAAATTTATTTTACTCTACGTACTTTACAAAGACATTGAATACGTTCTCGCTTATAATTTATTAATATACGTAAAATAGACGCAATATCTACATTAAATTTGACGTGTAAATGGCGGATATTAGAACGTGAAAATCACGTTACATTATTTATAAACGTGTATTCCATTATCTCGTGTTTATTGAGTTAACATTGAGAAGAAAAACTAACGTTTCAAAGAGAAGTATCGGCGTCACTTTACTCGAATTTCGCCTACATTTCTAAATTGAGATTCCGTTGAAAATTATATTCTCCCAGACATTCTGGATCGATAAATCAATTTGTAAGTCCTCCAACAGTTCGTCTCTTTTTACAACGATCTCAGGGTAAATAAGTCTCGTTGTACTTGTCTACAGGCAGAATCTAACGTGAAATTCACTAGTACTTCGAATCGTATCTGGTTACTCAAGTACGTATTTCTATTTTGCATTTTTTATTCTAGAAGCACTTTTCTCTTATTCTTCCGTTCAACGACATTGCGTTAACGAAGGTTCCGCGATCCACTATAACTCATAAAAAATAAATTCAACAAACCATCCTTTAACTCCATTTTTCTTTCCGACAGGCACTTCCTCTTTAGACAGCGGACATTTGCAATCTACATTGTAAATGAGCTCCCTCACTGGTTCCGCTCTGCCGAGGGGAAAAACGGGAAAGCCAATCAGCAATTTAACATGCATTAGCCCATCTCCGTATCCAAGTATTTTCCGCAGTGCCCTTCTGTTTCTTGTGCCATTTTGAACTTCCGTCGATTGCTACGTATCTGCAGTGAACGTCTGCCTTTTCGAGATTTGTTTCTTTATCAACGTCCGGGAACTACGTGATTTGCATGTAATAAGAATGAGAAAATGATCATACAACATTTTTTATTCATTTTTATTAATCCTTATGACAACGCTCGGGTATCTGGATGCCATATTATGATTTCATGGAAATGGTAGAACTATAACGTTTGCAAACTACGTGATTTGCATGTAATAAGAATGAGAAAATGATCATATGACATTTTTTATTCATTTTTATTAACCCTTATGACAACGCCCGGGTACCTGGATGCCATATTATGATTTTATGGAAATGGTAGAACTATAACGTTTGCAAACTACGTGATTTTCATGTAATAAGAATGAGAAAATGTTCATATGACATTTTTTATTGATTTTTATTAACCCTTATGACAACACCCGGGTACCTGGATGCCATATTATGATTTCATGGAAATGATAGAACTATAACGTTTGCAAATGAATTTTCTAGGGTAAAGTAAATAATGGATAATGGGTAATGATAATGTAGAGAGACAGTGATTAAATAGTAGTTTAAATGATACTTGTAATTACCGAGATAGTCACAATCTCCTTTCATTATATTAAATAATATACGTGGTTCACAGTTAAATGCGACTTTGGTCTTTTAGGTGTAGCAGTTTCATTTGGTGGCCTTCATCTGTATCTTACATTAATTTACTTAAAAATGACCAGCTTCTTATTCTATCGAGAATGATAGTACTTATGCATACTTCAATTTCATTATTTTTCCCTGTGCCTTGCGAGAAGATAGAAATTTAATTAAAACGGAGAATAATGAAATTAGTACTGGAACTAAGACCCACCATTCTCGGAAGGTAGAACGAACCTTTTCGCTTTTTCCGCGTTATCTCATCGACTTCTGCCACGTAATTCGACCAGAGAAGCGTAAGGGAGGTGCTTCCATATCGGCCACAGACAATTCATGATATCGCTGTGAAAGTAGACATTTCTCGGATAAGCTGGGTACACATCCGAGCACAAACGCGTATGAGGCAAAGCGAACATACGAGTATGGACAATGAATTGAAGTGCGGCACACTGCATCGGATCATTCGACACCTTATACGAGGCTATTCGAATGCCATTTGTTAACCCTTTCATTGCGGCAGTTCACTTCGGCAGTTTTCGGTGTTGGAACTTATGTCTTCCGCCTGAACAACGCCTCCTTTACTGCCTTTCGTATGTACACTTTTCTAAGTGTTAAATAACAACTGTTTTGTCGTATTATTCCATTATTAAATTTCTAAATAAACCCTACACGAGGCTATTCGAATGCCATTCGTTAACCTTTTCATTGCGGCATTCCACTTCGGCAGTCTTCAGTGTTCGAAGTTGCGTGTTCCACCTGAACAACGCCTCCTGACTACCTTTTGTATATACGGTCTTCTAAGTGTTAAATAACAACTGTTTTGTCGTATTATTCCATTATTAAATTTCTAAATAAACCCTACACGAGGCTATTCGAATGCCATTTGTCAACCCTTTCATTGCGGCAGTCTTAGATGTTCGAACTTACGTCTTCCGCCTGAACAACGCCTTCTTTACTGCCTTTTGTATATACAGTCTTCTAAGTGTTAAATAACAACTGTTTTGTCGTATTATTCCATTATTAAATTTTTAAATAAACCCTACACAAGGCTATTCGAATGCCATTTGTCAACCCTTTCATTGCGGCAGTCCACTTCGGCAGTTTTCGATGTTCGAACTTACGTCTTCACCTGGAGAATGCCTCCTTGACTGTCTTTTACTTTTATATGTACGGGGACAACGATTTTGAGTGTATTTTTCAACCGATCGAGCTCAACGAGCGCACGTTTTAAAGATAAAACGTTGACGTGTGTTCACATGAGAGCAATTTTCGATAACGCACCTCCTTCCTAGTTAAAAATACATTCAAATTAGGTCGTTGGACTTTTTTGCATGAAAATGACCACTTACCGAAAATCACTCCCATACAAACACAGGTCAACATTTCGTCTTTAATATGAGCACTCGTTGAGTTCGATCGGTTTAGAAATACGCTCAAAATCGTTGTCCCCGCAAGACCCTGCAAAATCGCTGGAATGGTGAGAGCCCTTAATTAGCTAATTGCGTTCGACTTCTACACACGTCGCTAATCCGTAACGTTACAGTAAATTCCGCAGTTAACAGGTTAATGTTGACGACCAAAAAATAAGATCATCTTAAGGACTCAAAAGAAAATGAATGCATCCTATTAACTTGGAACTTCCTGCCGATATACAGCTACATTTTAAGACTATATGGTTTTCTTTTTCATAATTTGCGTTCAACAGTATTCGTAATATCGAGCCATTTTTAACAACACACAGTCACCGGTTCTCGGTATCAAAATTTGGATTCGGGCAGATCCACAGTTGAAATTATCGCCGCGAAGGTCGATTCTTCTTCCATTTTTCGAATACGCGATCTTTGCGCTTGTTAAAGCTACACCAGGAACGGTCGTGAAAACTCGATTCCGCCGTCTAGAAAAAGCGGCGAAATAATTCGTTGCGCTGCAGCCAATCATTTATCGCCTCGTCAAGTTTCGGGGCTCCTTCTTCCAAAGTAAAGGGAAAGAACAGTCGACGGACTTATGTGAAGAAGTAACATCCTTTGACATCGTTCGACTGGGAGGATCGTATAAAGCCCGTACATAAGGTCCAATGCCAAAACGGAAGCCGCCGACGGTGATATATAAGCGTTTTACGCTCCTGACAAAACTGGGAGAGGGTGTCTCTAGAGAGAGTTACTTGCGTCGTAAATCCTCGATGAAGGAGTTCGCTAACGGCGGTAACCGAACCCTCCTTCTCACTTCCAGATAGGGAAAGTGACCCAAGCTACCCATGAAGTGGAATATACGTAAATTAATCCTGTAAATTAGGTCTATAGGTATAGCAAATGTATATCGACTATCATCCACCTAAAAAATATCTAAAGGATATATATATAAATATCTATGTTTATTGTAGATTAAAATTATATATCCGCTATTGATCTACAAGTGTCTACTTATTTCTTGACTATATCTATATTTATATATCTACCTTTCCTCGGTTAAGTGCACAACTAATTCGTACACGTATTACATTTCGTATTCGTTCAACGTATTACATTTATGATAAAGTTTATTTGAATATACATTTTAACCCTAGTTTGAATATATATGTCAAGAAAAATGTTGCAGAATTAAGGGTGCTTTGGTTTAATAGGGTATTTTCAGAGTTGCTACCTAGACGTCAAGTTTCAGCTCCAAGTCTCATGAATGCAACTTCATTCGTTCATGTGTAGTTACGTATGTGTTAATTTCACTCCTACATGCTGAACGTATTACATTTATGATAAAGTTTATTTGAATATACATTTTAAACCTAGTTTGAATATACATGTCAAGAAAAATGTTGCAGAATTACGGTACTTTGGTTTAATAGTTGCTACCTAGACGTCAAGTTTCAGCTCCAAGTGTCGTGAATGCAACTTCATCCGTTCATGTGTAGTTACAGAGTCTGCCGCGAATCAGTTAATCATAAGTAGCAAACAATGAATGCATTGTTAGTGAATAATTAGAACTATGCACGATCAAGCAATCAGACCGTTGTTTTGGACGTTTCACACCAGGGTACGATGCGCCGAATTACAGGAGCCGATTTCCTCGGAGATGCCCTCCAACGTCTCCCCCTCTCGACACGCAAACGGGAACTCCATCGAATATTTATTAAGGCTCTTGGTACGAGTTTGTACCCGACGTACAGGTTAGGTTTCGTATGTACCTGTCGGTATTGTCTTCTTTACACACGAGGTGCGGTTAATCCTCAACGGCAGTTGCCGAAGTGTCGTTCCGAAGTCGTCGAGAAGTCCTTCGACTTATGGAGTTACATAGTGAGGCGGATGTACATGTATGCCCTGTATGATGGATCAAAAATTATTGGATTTGCTGTACCCACGTTTGAAGTAAACATTAAAAAATTCGACCATAAATTATGGATTTACGCCAACGATCTCGTCCAAGACGCTACGGCGTCTCTTGAAATCGACGTACCTTTTGCATGACTCTCGTTACATATTACGTTATTTCAGTATTATGTAACTAGGATATATATTGTGCTTCGTGGGCAGTGGCATGGGAAAGGGTAAATAAAGAATGAAATGCATATAATCGTGGAGCAATAATTCCTAACTACATTTAATATGAACGTGATGAAAAAGTGCACTCAGAAGTTGGCAAGTAGTAATTAAGTTTCCACGCTCTGATGTAGAACTCTACAATTAATGAACTCAATTTAATGCTCTCAATTTTGTAAATTAACACTAAACTTCCCACCAGCCGCTCAAATGCTTTTAAATGGAATTGGTAATAGGGTTATAGATTGTCGGCAGGGTTAGTGTTAAAGAAGGATTAGGATTATCCGGCGCTGCATTTGATGGCAAAGTCAGTTTCCAACATGTAGCGGGTATCTTCTTGGCTGGTCTCTCGAACACAAGTTTCAGATAAATCCTCTGTAAAATCTGATACCCATAAAGACGCCAGGACCAGCGGACCACTTCGGTATATTAAAGATTTCAGAAGTAATCGTCGAACCGTGCGGCACGTCGGCTTTATATCCAATATGTACTGATGGGTGCGCCTCTGACTAAATCTTATGATCCTTCAATAGCCACGTAGCAGGATCAGCAAACGGGTTTTCAATTTGTAAGAGCAAAGATTGCAGCCTGTGAATCTTTAACCTACACTGTTAAAAATATCCATAAATTTAATACACTTTTGGTCCTAAAGATTGTGGTGCAATTCTAATTTGCATGTCTCAAAAGCGAATTATAATACATTTATGATAAACTTGAACATACATTTTTTGTTCTGTAACATCATATTGGAAATTTGTGAAATTTTATATACATCATGTTGTGGCATCACGTTTTGAATTCATCACGTTGTGGCATATATATAAAAATTTCTACCGGTGTCTTTTTTCATCTTACTCGTTTGATCAAAATTGTGAATACTTCTGCAGGAATTCTAAGATAAAAACGGAGTTCTTCGAAATGCATACATTTATCTGGTTTTCATTTTAACTGTCATTGTTTCTGGTTTTTGTAAAATATCGAAACATTTTCAACAGTGCAACTATATTCTGGTTACCCGGTTCTGGCAACAATATTCCTTCTAAAACATAACACTATTGTCTTTAATACAATATTTTAATTTCATTTAGTTTCTCATATAGAGTTCGTAGAAAACATAATCCGAATTTGTACGAAAACGATAAAAGCGATGAAACTGAATCGATTTTTTTTCCTAACCACAAACTACTTTGCACGCATCCATGAATTAATAATTTGTCTGGAGATTTAATAAGCCGCCTATAGAATGAATTATGTTTTCCGAGAAATCGATTAGTTGAACAAATTAATTTTATTACCTCTAAGTTCTACCAATACATAACGTACAATACTCCTCCCTCAACTAACGCGAGTCTCTTTTTACATGGTAAATTATAACACAATTTGCGCGGTTTGTATTTACAATATTTTTTCTATTGTACTAACCGACTTTGCGCAACGCGATTTTCATTGGTGTAAAACGAAGCCACGTGTAATGGATACTCCGCGTAAATTGAGGGACGGGTGTAGATTAACTCTTTCGACATATAGATGACATTCATCAGTGCGTGCAGGCAACATTGGACGCTTTTAGTAGACAAAAAGTTAAGTGTCTCCTTTAAAGGGACTGATTTAATTGCCGTAATGAAGAAAATGATCGGAAACCTGCATGCGAACCATCCACTCTACCCGAATTTTCTACATTATGAAGAGACATCCTGCGTCAGCTCCTTTGGGATTATCCGAGGATTCCATTACGCACACTTTTTCCTCTACGTAACACAGGGTCTACGTTAAACATTCGCATGTACGGCTTACGGCAACTGGATACGGTACGGGGTAAATTTATGCGGAGACACGGCCATGAGATCATCGGATTCCAGAACAGAGGAGATCCCCTTCAAAGGTGGTTCCCTGGATTTGAGAAACTCAAAGAATGTTTCCGTCCACGATACAATGAATCGTGGACCCCGGAAATATAATTGTTCAACAGTTAATGCGCTGTACTCTTGACGGTAATGAAGTTACAGAGGTATTTTATCAATAACCAATAGAATTCATGGACTCATCGTTTATTGCGACGTACCGAATATCCAATGCACTCCTCCAAATTGTTCAGTTTAATTTTCTCAATTTCTCCAACAATGCAATATTCTCAATTAACAAATTGGTCACCCCGTTCGCCCCGTGTGGCCGCAGAGTTTCTTGCAGTAATTTTCAAACAAAACTTATTTACACATTTTCTTATTACTTTCTGCCCGTGACATCTCAGTTTTGCAGATGCGCTACTATTTGACATCTATTTGCGAAAAGTCCTTTAATGGATCGATTTATCCCAGAGCAGTAATTAATATACTTTCACATACTTTACGTTATACTTTCGTAACACTAAACTTCTTAAAAGGCATTAACCTCCTACATGAATTGTAAAAGTTGATCACCGTAATATACAACCTATTTAACTCCACGGTGCGTCGTTAATGACCAGAGCAGTTGATGCGATGTTAAAGAAATAAATAAAAAAAAATAATAACGCACAAATTTAGAGCCGAATTCAACGTCACATGTTACCAAATCGCTTTGTTGTCTATCACATTAAACCAAAAGCAATCGTCTCTCAAAGAAGAGAATCGTTTTCAGTGATATCCGAGTGAATAGTCCCTCGTTGATGGACATCCTGGTAGTTAATGACAGCGCAGTTAATGCGACGTTAAAGAAATAAATTTAAATAAAACTGGCACAAATTTAGTCGCATTGTTGTCTATCACATTAAATCAAAAGCAATCGTCTCTCAAAGAAGAGAATCGTTTCCACTGATATCCGAGTGAATAGTCCCTCGTTGTTGGACATTCTGGTAGTTAATAACAGCGCAGTTGATGCGACGTTAAAGAAATAAATTTAAATAAAACTGGCACAAATTTAGAGCCGAATTTAACGTCACATGTTACCAAATCGCATTGTTGTCTATCACATTAAATCAAAAGCAATCGTCTCTCAAAGAAGAGAATCGTTTCCACTGATACCCGAGTGAATAGTCCCTCGTTGGTGGACATCCTGGTCATGTGGAGGTTCGTCCAACCAAAACGTTTGATGAAACGAACCAAATACGGTTAAATGATTTTGCTGAATGAACCTTTTTTTCCCACATACAGACGCGCCATGTCGCAGAGCATGGACGATGCTCTGCGTGGATTTGCTTGGAATATCTTCAGCAAAGTAACTAACGATAAAATTGTGAAATTTGCTTGCAGTTTGCCATCTACTGAGCAGCGGCGTCGCGGCGATCTTCGGGCCGCAGAGCGCGCACACGGCGTCTCACGTCCAGAGCATCTGCGATACCATGGAGATACCGCATTTGGAGACTCGCTGGGACTATCGTCTCAGACGTGAGAGCTGCCTCGTCAATCTTTACCCTCACCCAACGACACTCTCTAAGGTAGGTCGTAAATCGCGGCATTGCTTCCCATAAGGTCCCATTAAGGTCGTCGAATCTGCCAGACTATTAAGGTGAGATGAAACACACAAAGGAATTTGATCGACGTCGGTAAAAGAGGTTTTCCTAAATACCTACGTTGCCAACGTTCATTTTTATATTGACAGGCGTGTCGAATTATATTGAGTGTTTTACTAAATGGCATACTCCATCAGTCGTTCTCGAGCTATAATTATGAAGAAATCTAAGTAAAACTCCAGAAATCCCCTGGATTTATGATTTCTGAGGCCCAAATTGATAGCAGAGGGACCCCCGCGCCATCTGTGATTTTCGTGACAACTATATGTTTACTCCGAGACCTCGTATTACCATTGTTTTAGTTTAGAAGCGCAGAAGACACTTTTTTGCCTTTACTCCATTTAAATGCGAATTTCTCGATTATCAGAGTGTCCTAAATTGTCGTACAATTGTCCTGACATTTTCGTTTTTCATATTATAGCCTTCAATAATTGGATATCAATCGAAATTTGAGAGCTCGACACCATTTTTGTTCTGGTCTGGGCTGTTAAAAAATGAAAAAAAAAATCCAAATTTTGAAACTATGAGGATAAATCTTAGGTGCTCACGAGTCATGTATCAAAGTTTCGGACAGTTCTATCCAATACCCTTAAAAAAAAAGTGTTGTATTCGAATCGACTGATTTGAGAGGGGTTTCACTTCATTTTAAGGGCACTCACCACACCAGCGATTTTGCAGGGCCTCACGGGGACAACGATTTTAAGCGTATTCATCCATTAGTAGGAGTGCCATTTCCATTAGTCCATTCCATTTTCTTATTACTTTCTGCGAGTGACATCTCGGTTTTGCAGATGCGTTATTATTTAACATCTATCTGCGAAATATCCTTTAATGGATCGATTTATCCCAGAACAGTGATTGATAAGTGTTACACTATTACATTTTTTATGTAATCATATCGCCAGCCCGCGTAACTGGTCATTGAAGAAGTGTAGTGATGGATTCTGTGACAAATATTTTTGAAATATGCCAATTGAGACAAATATTTTATTGCGTAAAAACATCGAAATGACGCTGAAGAAAAATCTTTCGGGGGCGTTTTTTAATATATGTTCGAGAAACATGAGAAATTTACATTGAAAGCAATTGAAATAAGGGTTAATTAACCTATCATGGAATGTTGTACACCTTTTTGTAATGAAGTTTCAGAACAGATAGAAGAAATAGAAATAGATGTATGTGTGCCTAATTGGTTGACCAATCCTGGATAATTCTACATTTGGTTTTTCTCGGTAAAGGACTATCACTCTTGATCTCATTTTAATTACGGAATATAGAAACGACAATGCGAGGTACGTGTTCTCACGACGATTCAGGACCCTCAAAACGGAATAGAACGCCGACTTGTGCCGGTGCGAACTTTTGTAGGTTCAATCCGGCTGCTCTGCGGCATAATGTAAAGGGATTTCTATCGCATATTCATGACTTCCAAGATCTTTTCTTCGATTCCCTTTCTCCATCGTGCCTGTATACCACATACCGTAATTGAAAATTACGTATTCCAGAACCCTTATACCAATCCTTTTGATTAGGGTACTTCACATACGCGAAAGAGAATGTTCTTTAAACGATTTAGCAGTTATTATAACTCTAACAATCGTCGTTAATTTTAAGGGCAGGGAGTTTAACTTGAGACACCATCGTATTCGATGAACTATTTATTTTAGAGAAAAAAGTGTCGAATAAAACTGTCTTAATTTCCAGTTGGAAGTATAACAGTAATATCCATTATTTATTTAAAGTTCAATTTCATGGGTATCTCAGGGTCAACTTCAGTTTTTTAAATGGATGTCCTACTTCTTTTATTGCAGCATCGTATTGTATGAGAAAAGGGAAGTAACTTTCAGTGGAAATAGTTTTTTGTTATTGATGTCTCAAGTTAAACGACCGGCCTTCTACAGTTAACTGCTGTGAATAATATTGTATAATTTCATAGTACATTAAGTCTATATAGAATATAAGTATGCCATTGTTGCAGCTACCAATTTTCGCTCCTTTTATTCGTACATTTTGTCAAAATAAGTCAAGCTGAGCAGGATTAAATTGGTATAAACATTGTTTGCGGCAATGAAGCTTCTATGAAGCAGATTGAATTGAAGGTATAAGTGACTACGTAGTCTATTCCACGTTACATTTACTCTGAATTGGACACAGCCTAATTTAATATGGATTGAACTACATTTATGGGGCTATTTGGAGCATGCAGGGTAACTCCATTCCAGCCAATCAAGTGATTGGATACCCCGCAAATGTTCCTACTTCCAAACGGTGGACAATTTCAACTCTATCGACGGACGGCACGTTGGTTTCCGTTATATTTGTTTTTACGACACAATTGTTTCTCACCGTGTTTTTCACGCCAAGAAACTGGAAGGTTTTTAATTAAAAAGCTCTTGTAATGTACCTCTAAATATAATTCAGAATTATCATGATGTAGAAACCCATAGCTTCGAATAGAAATGATAAATTAATTTCAATAGATTACGCGAAAAGAATCCATAAAGTGGTTTCAAAAATTTCCGTACTTTTCGAATATGAATGAAAATTATCTGACGAATCGGATTGCGCTGTTGATTGGAAAGTGGAAATTACGACTGCGGTTGACCCAATTCACTAACGACCACGGAACTAAATGATGATGATCGATGCTGGCCTCATTTCTATATCTTCTTCCCTTTCATTAAGCTCTCTCGTAATTCATTACAAGGCCGGTTAGATATATTTGAGGTGAAAATATTTATTGCAGTAACAAGTGTCCTGCAAATATCATGATTGTTTCTGGCTCCTTTTGTACCATTTTCAATACCGCCCTTGATTTCCAAAACAATTACTTTGAGACGGTTGTTGTCGACATTTTTAATTAATAAACATTAAAATTTGAATCGAATAGGTACCCCCAATTCGGAGAACACTTTCCCCAACAATATGATTTCTCAAATATATATAGGCTGACTCTTTCATGTCACCTTAAGTAGTCCGAACTGTTCTCCACTTTGGCACGTAAAGCGATGAATCTGTCCCAAATCCAAAGAGAAGTCACGCCTGCTTCACTCGGAAGTGTCAGAAATTCAGAACTTCCTCTAAGCTTCCGTTCCCTCTTAACTAAGTTCGTAGCCTTTTGTTACAAGTACTACGTAGATTACAAAGGGGATTGCAAAAGGCTTCTGAACGCATGATGGCACAGAGTTGAAGTGAAGGATTCGACGTACCAAAGCCGAAAGATTTTTCCAATCGGTACTAGTTTAGCTCCCTCAAAATTGCCAATAACTTCGGCGGTTGCCCTTCAAAGTACCTTCGAAATCATCGGTTTTGAAGTTTTCAAAGTTCTGGGATCTCTTGAGTCCGGATGAAGGAGCAACACTTACTCGAAACAAGTATCTTAATTTAAGCAAGTTTTGCTTCTAGCGGTTATGATATACAGCTTCGGATCAACATTGGGCCCTGAGTTTATCAAACACTATCAACTGTTACTTTGCGAGGGTATCGGATAATAATACAGATCATCGGGGAGGAAAGGGAATTATTAATTATATGAACTTGGTTTGCAGACAGCTTACACTTATCTTGAGACCAACAAGAAACAGAAAAATGAGTTAAGTTAAGAGTTGTTAATACCTTTTGGTGTAATTAATTTTGTTGCCTCCAAGGATACCGGTCAGGGTTGGGACAAACTCCTTGATGATCATTACGATCTTTCTTAGAGAGGCCATCACGGTCTGCGAGTGTAATTGCTGATAGCGATATGGACAACTTTGGGCGTAAGTTCGACATGCAGGGTTGGGGAAATTAATCATGATCTTTGCTACCTTTGATCGGCCGGAAAAGCAGATTCAAACCGAGATGTCGCCCTTTCTCGATGGGTGGTTCTCCGTTGAGTCGCCCGAAATGGCTCTATTCAGAAACTTCCACGAAAGTCGGAAGTGGACTCAACTCTCAGCCCTTTGAGGATAAGTAAAGGAAGATCTCCAAGATAGTTTGCGATATATCTTCGCGTTCGTCAGGAAGGGTGCTCGCATTATCATATCCAATGTAATTTCCTATCACGGTTCGAAATATGATATCCGACAGTTCAAAACAAAGTACGAAACGAGGACTTATGATGTATGGTCCCCGCACATGGATCCGACTATAAAGACAGCGGAAATTAAATAGAAAAAATCTACAGGAGTATAGCTTTACTACTATGCTGCATATGTTTATGTACAACTGCCATTTGGTGATACGAGAAATGAAACGTGATTAGGAATACAATGAGTTATTGAGTAATGAATCATGATCCTGCAGATTTTATTGTTGTTCATGTTCTACAAATGTGAGGCAATGGAAGAAGTGTAGTACAATTGCACATTTTCTTGACATTTACACTTTTTCGTAACTTTTACTTCCTCAATGTGCATTTCGTATCTATATATAAACGGCAAGAAATAGTTGTATGTCAAAACAATGCCACTAGCTTCTTAGCGCAATATAGTAGCAGCCTGTAACTATCCGTAGCAGAATGAAAGGAGGAAGAGAAGTGTCGTATGATAAGTAAGAGAGAGAGAGAGAAAGGGAGAAGTTGGTTGCAAAAATGTATAAAAAAGAAAGAGAGAAGAGAAAATGGATGACCTCTCTGTTAGCTCTCTTTTTTTTCCGTTAGCTTCACAAAAATATCAAGAGAATAGTTGAGTTTACGAGAGCCTACATCCATAGTTAGAACTGTGTGGACCACAATGTAGGTATGAAAACTCCTATAATGGGAGACCATCAATTTCTAATGCAATTTTTATGTCATTTCTGACTATTAAAGTCGCTCCGGCGAGATAAGTCACTATGAAATAGAAACAGAAGACATCTTTCGCATACACGCGGAAGATAGTTTTTCGAGGTTATTCCTCAACCTAATATTTGTCAAGCGATTAGGTTTAATTACCACGGTATTTATAATTTTGTAACGACGTCTTTATTAAACAATGGAAATACTTCATTTCAGATGCCAAGATCGTCTTATACCAGTCAGAAAAAAAAAAGGTTCGGGAAATCCAATGATTTTAATCATAAATTTTCTGTACTTAACGATTGAGATAGCATCGCTAATCGTGAACAAATGCAAATAAATTTCTTTATCTTTCGCTGAGTTCGTGAAGAAACATTAATTAGATCTGGAGATACAACTAGGTAGTCAATCGAGGATCAGTGATATGAAACTCTGAGTTTCGGTGACACGTTTGTCTTCAATATGCTGTATGGACTGCTATTACATGTACATGCAATTTCGAGTCGGGCCGAGCGGAGCGATAATACATACATTTTAAAATGAGCACATGCCCATCCGGGGTCTCGATTTCAAATGTGCACACGGTTGTTTAAAAGTGTACATTTGAGTTAACGCTTAGTTTCATTTTGCATTATATCATGTTTATTCCGCCGCTGACACTGAACACCAGTTTAATAAAGTACATAGTAGGCGAGGAATGCATTTTCAAAGATAACCCAACGAAAATTCTAGATATAAAATCAATGTTGCACCTATTTTAATATGAAACGTTGCGAAGAATAAAATGCTAATAACATAAATAGATTTAAATGATTCTTAATGTTTCTATATGACACAATGTAATCTTTTATCGTTTTTTTGCCTTGAAAACGGAACAGTACAGGAACCGTTTCGTTAGAACCATGTAACCCAACGTAGGAATAAATCTAATGGAATATCTGTGTCTCTTGATTTACTGAAATATTTCATTGAAACTGGCAAAGTTTGGAAAGTTCATGACCATTTTACAGCTTGTGCGAGCGCACTTTGTTCGTGATATGTGCATCCTGTCGGTTTCATCGTTGACTTATATACTCTACTTACTTCCGGTTTTGAATCGAGTTCCAATCGTTCTTTAAAATCACTTGAAGATCCGTTCCGTACAATCGCTTTGATTTCCTTTTGCAAAAGTCGAACGATTCTTATAAACTTTCTCGATAGCAACTTTACCGCACGTAAACAGACAAACTTTTGTACGTATAAACATTAGACATAAGTACAAGAAGCAAGACATTTTTAAGAAGGAAAACACCATGACATTAGCTACACCAACCTAACGCGCAACTCTCATCGACTAATGTGATCTTTTGCAGTAGCAATTAAGGGAAACAAGAATAAATCATATCTTATTCTTATTATGATTGAATCAATCATTTTGAAAGACTTTATATTAACCAACACTTAAACAGGTTTTATAAATTCCCGTTGAACGTCCAATAGTTCGTACAAAATATCTCATTCACTTTTTTACTGAGTAGTTTGAAGAAATTGGACATGTTATCAGGTTGAAGAGGGATTATCATTTCGTCCCTACGCCCTGTCTCCCATGATCACCCATTTTCGATCGATCAATTATTTAATCCCAAGAACCGCAACAAAAGTAATTAAACAGCTATGCTATTTGAACCAATGGGATTAATCATCACAATGTTCATCAATAACGTAATAATTTCTGTTTTATTAATACATTGCTAATGAACTCGGTCTGTAGAACTCGTAGCTTAGCGAATGTTACAGAACCAATCTAGTGACCAGTTGAATCATCAACTACATTGCAACACAACTCGATTTGTAGCGTTTCCTTAGCAGATCCTTGCCCATGCTCGTTACAGTTTCTCCTAGTCTCTGTTGGACCATTGATTTGACCAATTTCTATTCTCAAGCTACATTCAACGCTCATCGATTTCAGTAGGATTGCTTGAATTCAACTGTAGCTGTATATTGATGGAGTTACCCGCGCTGCTATTCATTACAACCGCGGTAAGTTATTCCAATGAGGTTCATTGATTTCTCGTATCCCTTTTCTGTTATTTTCCCTCTCTCTTTGGGCCTCATTGAGAGTACTTGCGTCTTTGTAGACACTCCATCTTCTGCCCTTAACATGAACAGATCGAGTGAAGTTTTCCGGTTCTCGTAAAATGTTTTTCGATTGTTTACGTCCATCTTGTCTCTATTCTTTCCAAGTTGTCTCGTTGACCCTCTTTTTCAGGTTCTTCTATGTCCTCCACTTCCCAGTGCCGGTTCCTTCGACCGCTGGAATTTTCTTTATTGTTGTGTACTCTCACAACCCAACCACTGATTATCAATCCCCAAGTTTGAAAGACACGTCGATAAGTAATCGATTTTATCGGTTCGCTAGGGGTTCAGTTCATACTTTGCGGGAACTTAAATTATCTTCAGCAATGTTCATCCATTTTTGGATACTTTGGAGATTGGATAATATCTTACTCGAATCGAATGATTTGATAGGAATTTGACTTTACCTTGAATGTTGTATCAATCAGTCCATAATTATGTAATTATCTGGTTTTCTTTAATGAACCATCACTTTAGGTATAAAACACCACTCGGTTTAATTCTCCAAAGAAAGCATGCTTATTGTAATAGCTCGAAGTTGTTCACCCTGGCTAGGTAATTATTATTGAAATTGCTTAAGCTCGTTTTATTGAGAGACGCGCACTCCTTTTGCTAGCAAAACTTCCTTAATCACCGGGATCCTGTGCTGGTCTTTTTCCTTTATCAACTACAGCAACTTAGCAGTAGTTGGTATTTGAATTTCCAGCTAGAGGAGCGATTGAAGGAATGCGAAGTACGTCCTCAATTGCTTTCCGTCCATTTATCGTAACTTTCTCCATTTTTTCATTTCATTTTGTTTCTGCGGACTATTCCTCGATATCAACATTTCGAAGGAAAAACAGACTGAAAAACTGAAAACTCGCAACACTGTGGTCACATATGCAGGACCGGGTACCTCGTCCTTGCAACAAAATATCTTGTCGACGAGGAAGCCGATATTGAATAGATATGCAGATACCGTCTACCCTAACTGGCGTGGGGCAAAATAAATTATTCCTCTCCCAGTCAGCAGAATAATATCGCGTTGTCGTAACTTCTGTTGCTCATATTTCGTGACCCCAGCATCCCTTTCTTATAGGAGCTCTCCCTTATATCCAAGAGATTCTTTACTTTGTTCACTCATATGCTAACCACATTCTAGGGCTGAAGCAACAATTGTTTAATTGATGCAACCAAATTGTTTTCTCATGTATGGGCACTTATGTCACGTTGACTCTACGCATGATATGAATAAGGTGTACCTCGTTGCACCTTTGTTTAATCAGTAATAGCTAACTAATGTATTTAGGACAAAAGTTGTGTTACCCCTTATCACTCCAACCGGTAGTAATAGTGCCAACTTCTTATACTCTTTGTTGGTGCAAGTCGCACGTAACGATGGAGGGCAGTGCTGCTGGCCTAGGCTATCCTAAGGAGCACTGATTCCCAATCCTTGTTTGCTTTTGGCGCGCAAGAATTCTATTTTTTAATGGGATGACTGAGGTGGTCGCGGTCCTTGGTTTTCGTTTAGACTCTTCGAAGTTTGATTTCGTTCTGCCGAGAAAGTTATGCTACTTGCTTAACCGGAGGTGGAGGCGTAAGCAAACGCATCGCGATTGATGGAATAGAAAATAAAGGAAGGGTCTGAAATTCCCGAAAAGCCACGTAGAGGGTGGACTAACTTGTAACGGTAAATCAGAAAAATGTGCGCGACACATTTTGCAGCTGGGAGCGAGGGCTCGAAACGGATTAGTATTTATTATAGGGACCGGAAACTATTGAAAAATGAAGAATAGATTTTGTTGCTCGTTACTTTAAGCTAGAAGGTTCCGCGGGCGGTAATTCCCTTATTGCAGGGGCCATAAATGCCCCTTTTTCGGATTGGCGCGGTAAGGACCTCGGACGACCCGCTGAATATAATTGCCTACTGTTAGCTTGGTGTAAGGGACGTCGCTATGTGCATTTAAGTTTCAACACTCTTCTAATATTCTCGGAGTGATAAGGGTTAATTTATCGGCCTAGACCGCCAAAAGAGATGTTATTATCAGGAAATAATCAGTACATCGTCTGTAAACTCCTTCGAAGTACCGAGCATTGAATTCCTGTGCCGTAAAAGTACATTTGCTTCAATTTGCCTGGTCTATATCCGATCGGAGCAACACATCAAAATATCATCAATGCAACGCGCCGGACGATGGCACGTAAGCGAGGGTGCAACGCCGAGTGAATCAATCAATCCACTATATCGTTTGATACATTGGTCACGCGATAGGTACCGATGGGACAAAGTCACCCTCGATCGGCATCGATGGTTGTAAACGAACTCGAACGTTTCGAAGTACCGCGGAACTGAATGCACTTGCGATCAAGAGGGATGGATGCTGCTATAAATAAAGGAATCGACGTTTTACAACGAAATGCAATCACTATAACGATTGTACCTCGATTATGCGCGAAATCATCCATTCTCGTTAAGCAAATGAATACAATATAAATACAATAATGCAATATCCTTTGGTAAATACCTGTAAATTAAGAAAGAGACATTTCTACAAAATTATTCTGGTCTAATATTTTGACATGGCAACGTTAATCAGTGCTTGCCAAGGCTGTGTTAAATTACGTTAAGGGGATGTGGAAGTGGTATCAGAGGATTCGATCGATCATTCATGAAACTTTATCCGAACTGGGTGTATCGAATCTCTTCAAACTTTACAATGTGAATCTGGAGACCCTAAGGTAGGTCTTGAAACTCGCGAAATTTCATTTTTTATATACAATTTTGATAGTATCTATAAACAAATTTTCTTAAAATTGAAATGTCATGGGTGTTAGGACCTTCTTTATAGCCTCTATCTTCATGTTGTAAAGATTGAAATGATTCGGTACACCCAATTCGGAGTAAAGTTTCATAAACGAGACCTCTTTGACGTCACGTTCACATCCCCTTAACCCTCAGTGAACACCTCAACTATCCGTCGTTGTAAAGAACTTCTGATATATAAATGCTATCACCGCCACACCCTCGTCCGAGCGAGAAAGTACGTTTTGGTTACTTCCTCCTGAATTCGATGCTAGTGCCATTTAGCGGTGGAAGCCATCGTTCCCACTTTGGTGGCGAACGCCGTTAACGCTGGAGCATCCTCGTTGCTACTTTCCCCGACTTGCAGCTCGGAGGATTACGCGGTGGGATTAAGTGTTGTCCCGCCGATGAAAAAGAAGATCGGAGCGTCCTGCAACCGTGGGGCTCAAGAAGAAGAGTGGACTTGACCGCCTTATGGGGTGCGGTTTTCTACCGGGATTTGCGAGACTCACCAAAGTATCGCGTTTCGGGAGAGATCCCGGAAGTAGCGTTAGGGGCTGCGATTTTTCACGGAATACGCTCGTGTAGGCGGACGCATTCGTACGATTCAACCGAGCTGCGCCGTATTATTGCCCGGTCGACTCAAGGGGACGATTCCGGGGAATTATGGACATCATATGGAGCCGTTGGATTTTTGCGAGAGCCCTCGAAACGTTACCATAAAGCGCTCTAGGGCCATCTAAATTGAATTCCCGATTGAGCTATGTCATCTAATGGCCCCCGCCGTATTGTAACTGCCCCATCGAAGCAATAAAGGCTTCCAAAACAATTCTTTTCCTGGAGTTACCAAAGGGTCTGACGTTTTAGTTTCGATGATATGTTCTTCCCGAAAGCCGTTCAACTGGCGCTGCTCTTTCCTTCTTTCTCTTCTACCGCGTTTACCGGAGTAAATATGAATGAATGGAGCCATTTCACTAAGTAAATAATAAGTTTATCTTCTAAAGCCGTTTTGCTGAAGTAATTGAAAGCAACGATCCCACTTTTATACTTCTAATGTTTCGTTAAAATGAAAAGGTCTTGGTTCGTGGCATAACCGTAATTTCACCTAGAGAAGGAAACCGACAGGTAATATTGCAACTGCTTGAAAATAGTAAACAAATAATCGGCATTATAAGAGAATGAAAAGACTGAGCTCTTAGGGTGATGTGTATCGGATACATTTAAAATATGTGTAATGTACAGGAAATTCGTGGTTCACTAGTATCGTTAGCCATCAGCAAAGATCTCTTCCGAAATTTTGGTCGTTGGTGTTTCAAGTATTCCTGTGCCCTTTTCGCCCCTCGAGTATTCGAAGTAACAAGCTCAAGAAAAACACAAACAAGTACAAGGGTAGAAACGATGCTGACTCAACATCTCATACTTTTTGGTCTCTTTTTAGCATTACACTATTTGAGAAGGAATGCAAAGTATGGACGAAAGCCACCTTCGAGGCTAGACGGTACTTCTCGTGGAGGGCTGTTGAATGCATTATTTACCGGTGCATTAGCGATTCTTCTCAATAGAAGAAAACCCAACTTTAAGTGCATTATTTGACGGCAAAGAAGCTTTTCCGGATCCTCTGACCTCGATCCTTTAAATTCTGCCGCAACGCACATATATTTCTTGCCTACTCTCTGTGATAGTTAACGAAGTTGTCGGACCCTGTTCACAGGAGAAGACATTAACTGAAGAGGAGTAATTGAATCGAAGTCCTGAAAATCCAAGCCTGTGTTATTTGACATAGAGATGAGCGGGAAAATGTTTCACGCCGTTGTCGAAAGTTCTCTATCGGTAAAGAAAGAACGCGTCTGCGGATTTCAAATACAGCACAGTACCGATAGAATGAAGTTATCACTTTTTCAGTATCAGGGTCAGTGTAGGGTGGGAAAGAAAACAACGAATACCAAACAAAGTTGTTATGCGTGGGTGGTGAAGATTATGTCGCGGCACACACGCGTACATTGTTTTTCGATCTCGAAGATTTCGCTCCTTGAAAGTAGTTCTAATTTTTCTAGGGATGTAAAGGGCGTAGTGGGCTGTACCTCTCTTCCAATTAATGGCGTGAAACATTTTCCTCTCATCTTTGTTTGACACGAAACCAACCAAACCCGTCTAAATAGCGGATTTCAGGTAGTCCACCAAGACCAAAATAATTCCCTGCTAGATCTAGGGTCGAAATACAAAATATTTCTTTCCTGCTTAGTTCATGTGTGAGGCGATTAACTTACTTTTGAAGTTCAGTACCATTCTCTATCGTGAATCATTTTCTCGCCAGCGTGTAAGGGCTCAAACGTTCGCACTTCTCTTGGAGGCACCACGAAATACCTGCGATTGAGCACGCCAAAACCACAATGGGTTTAATCGTTTGTCCGATCACGTTCGAATTTCCAGAGAATACCGTATGTGGGTGACCTTATTTTGGCCAGTTCATCGCGTGGGGTGCAACGAACACCATTGTTGAGGAAATACAGAACTGATATCGTACATCAGCGATGACTACGGTGGACGAACTCCTCAAAAAGCACTTTACGGGTAAAATGAATTTTGCGAAATACATTCTTGTCTCCTTCCCAGTTACAAAAATTGTTCTTAGACCGAACTGTTTCTCTCTTAAAATTTACGCTCGTCGTTAGAAATTCTATTTTCAAGGAAATATATTGAAATAGATCCGCTAACAACGCGGCCTGGGTCAAGGACTGTCGGGGCTCAAACTGGACCGCACATATTATTGGCTACCAGTTAAATTTAATAATATTAATAAAACACCTTTTCATTTATTTTATTCAATCGATTGAAGCAATCATCTCTTTGGGATTCGATGGAGATTATCTGAAAGAAGGGAAACGAATTTCCAATTTCTAAGAACATTGAACGACATAAATTGAGCAGAATATGAGTACTGACAAGATGAAGATGGATTTGGACGGCGTCGGATTCGAAACTAATGGTAGATGATAGATTAATTTTCAATTTAGGTAAACGTTTTTTTTTCATGGCACTCGGAAAAGCATATTTCTAATCCCTCCACTCTTAAATAATGGATCCTTAGAGTATAGAACTCTGTACCGTCTCACCTGAGCTCAAACGCGCAGGGCGCATTTCTCACAACACTCCACATTGGGAATTTCTTGCTGAAAAACGTATTTAGCTCGTAACTCTACCGAGTTTCTTGATCTTCCACTCCATCAGGTTCTTGTTATTATCATAATAACGCGCAATATCTTCACGTCTGAGTTGATATCCAGCTTGGCAGCTTCTAAAGCGCATTGGTCCAAGTACACGTTTTCATCCTCCTGTACTTAATAAATGTTCCGATAATTGTTCACTTTCTCGGGCCAACAGCTGCATGCATTAAAATGTTGGATCGAGTCATCCGTTTTGTTCTTCGCAATTCGAGCTACACGTTTCAGCAGCAGTTACCCACTGCATACCATTAGACGGCACAGAGCAGCTGTTAGCCAGGAATTAAGCGCCATGTTCAGTGGACAAGTCCTTTAAAGGTGGCAGTTCGGTATTATGGTGATATGAAAGGGTCATTCTATACATATAAAATATGAAAATATTTATAAAACTTTTCTCCAAATTGGGTGCACCGAAACAACACATCAGCGCGTGATTATGGAGGTCCTAAGGAAGAACATGGTGCTGGGGAAGTATTATTTCTTTTTAAATATGTATTCTTGGTGCTAGTCTGATCGAAATAACACTTTTTCTATCACAAAAGAAATTTCACGAGCACCACGTTCTTCCTGATGGCTTTCATAATCACATGCTGAAGTTTGAAATGATTCGGTTCACCCAGGTTGGAGACAAGTTTTATCAATATGTTGACGTTTCATATATATAGAATGACCCTTTCATATCACCTTAAAGGCTCTTACTCGAGCCAGGAATTCCTCGTGGACGTTGGCAGAAGTTATTCCAGGATTTAGCCGCATGACCTCAAATGCCATAAAGAAATTCACATAACCCTTCCGACGCCACCTCATTATGCATACGCGTATCGTAGAAATGGGCCCCTTGATCCCGGCTTGGTCGCCATTGTTGTGCTTTTGTGTTTATGGAAATATTTCCGAAAGCGGTTCCGAAGAGCGGATACTCTTTTGACTGGTACCACGGACCCGGTCCAAGAAAAACGTTCTTTCTGGGCGGTGCATTCGTTTCGGGGATTCCGGTTGGCGGAATCGATGTGGCGGTGGCGGCGAAACGTAAACCATAGCCGGGAAAAGTACAAGGTATAAAGTATATGGTACTCGGTCACATACGTGCCCGACATGGCAAAGGTGTAACAATAATAAATTCTCCTTGTGGCGTAGCCCTATGGTAGAATTTGGCCGATAGGACGACGATGGAGGGCTGCAATGCCGCCATTCGCAGAAGTTACGGGGATGGGAAGAAGGATAGCTGAGCTGGGAGCACGTCTGAAATATTTCCAACCAATTTACATTGACCGCAAAGGCCGGCCCCTGCACACACTCGTCACGCGTTGAAAATATGTAATGGCCAGTGACTTCGCATTTATAAATTATGGCCGCTATCACGTCGCCCCCCGCGAACTTTCTTGGCGGCGCACGGAGACGACTGGCACGAACTCGTGATGAAGCAGGATTTCCCACTTGTGCAAGAAAGTGCCGAAAACGTGAAAACGTGGTTTCGCGAATTAAAAGTACACCCTGACATTCATAATAATTTGTATAAATACACTTTCATATTGTAATCCCCGTACAGGGAGAATGGAAACCGATCTTCGGCTGAGACATCTTTAGTCACGTAACGATAATGTCGATCTGTTTCCAAATATTCATCAGAAATTTCCAGAGGATGTTCTTAAAAGTTCAGAGTTTCGGAAAGTACAATAAAATATTTCTCTTCATCTGGACGTTTCATGTACCTTATCTAAACCGACATGCCCCTTTAACGAATTACCATTACCGGTTGTATCAGTTGCAGAGTCAGAAACACCAACCGGTGCAGTATTTTCGAAACATTAATACAGATTACAGGGGAAAAATATTTGTATGATATTTTAATTAACATAAGCCTATAATTCTATTTTTAGATTGCGCATAAATGGATGGGTCCGAAAAGAGCAATATTTCTAATTATCAATCTTCCGTTAGCGCATCAATAAAATGATCAGAATCAATAAAATGATTTTTATCGAAGGGGTAGCCTTTTTACATTCCGACGCTGAAAGTTTCCTTTCGACAGTGAGTAATTTTTCTGAAGGAAATTTCAATTGTCCATCTCTGTAGAGATAAAACGTTAACGTCAAGAGTATTTCCCTTCCTTCGCTTTGCGCAAAGCTCCAGCTGATGGATATAAATATCGCCTTGTCCCCAGCTCTGGCCGGTATGCATAAATATATCGTAAATTTCGGCCCTCCTAGCAGAAACATGTCGCTGCTGTCCTCTCGAATAATCCCAGTCTCTGGCAGGGCATTTCTCTTTTTCTTTTTTCCCGCGTTGCGTAGGTGAGATCGGTGGGCGCGAGGTACGTGGCCGCGGGCTTCCCGCACAAATTTGCATAGATTTCGAAAAAGTCCGCACCCACATTTGTCATTTGGCAGAAGCCCGTTTGAGCGGCCAGCGCCTTTCATTTCGGGTCCAGCCGGATTTCATTTCATTTATTTATGTCACACAGCCGCCCGCGTGACGGCCACGGTTCGGTCGCCCTTACGCTCGCCCTTCTCCAAATTTTCCAATTCCCCCATTTTTATACCGATTGCGGCCCCCGAAAACCACCACACAAAGACGGCAAATTCCGGGATATCGGCAATACGTTTCAATTTTTAACGACATCGAATTCATCGCTCTTTCGCCCAAGCAAGAGAGAATGGCCCGGTAACTCAGCGGGGCATTTATCTCGCTTTTTTATTTCTATCTCGCTCAGACTGAGCGTCGAAAGTTCAACCCTTTGGCTATTAAAGGCGTCCTTCGTTCGGTCCAATGTTGCCTGCACGCATTGATGAATTTCGCACATATGTCAAAGGGTTAAGGGGATGTGAAAGTGGCATCCGAAAGGTGAGTCGTTCATGACTCTTTTCTGCGAGCTGGATGTATCGAATCGTTTCAAACTTTGCAACGTGAACATGGAGGCTGTAAGGAAGGTCTTGACCCAGTTGAAATTTCATTTTTTATAAAGAATGTTTGAATATCTATAAACAATTTTAAAAAATTGAAATTTTATGGGCGTCAGGACCTTTCTTATAGCCTCCATGTTCACATTGACAAGTTTTAAACGATTCGGTACACCAGGTTCGGAGAAAAATTTCATAAATCAGACCTCAGACGCTACTTTCACATCACCTTACGGGAGAAGGGAAGAACTCTCTTTGCATCTTTTATTTTTTTTCAAAATTCAACCCCCTTAGGCTGATTGGGTGTTTATTATTGAAATACGAGGGATGATTTACGAGTAGTTCAGCCGTGTAGGCACCAGGAGCCCATGAAAAAATCCCAAGACCGGCACTACATGAGCGTTGTTCCAACGTCCGTTGTGCCGGACGTACGTTCGAAGCGACTTATTCTTGATGCTCGCATTGGCTCGTGTCCACGTGCAAGGAAAACTTGCGAGAGCTGCTCTCAGACAGTTCTTACCATAGTGTATACGATTTTGGAAGTGAACATGTGCAAATTTATAATATAAACGAGACCTCAGACGCCTCTTTCACAGCACCTTAAGGGAGAAGGCAAGAACTCTCTTTGCATCTTTTATTTTTTTTCAAAATTCAACCTCCTCAGGATGATTGGGTATTTATTATTAAAATACGAGGAATGATTTACGAATAGTTCAACCGTGTAGCCACCAGGAGCCCATGAAAAGACCCCAAGACCGGCACTACATGAGCGTTGTTCCAACGTCCGTTGTGCCGGACGTACGTTTCAAGGGACTTATTCTTGATGCTCGCATTGGCTCGTGTCCACATGCAAGTAAAACTTGCGAGAGCTGCTCTCAGACAGTTCTTACCATAGTGTACACGATTTTGGAAGTGAACATGTGCAACTTTATTGATAATGTACCCGCAAATTCAAGCTACTTTAGCAAGAAGTGTCCCAAGTTACTTGCACATGGACACGAGTCTTAACCCTTTATCTACGGTCGAGTTGTACGTGGAGATGTCAACCTGTACGGATAACTCGATCGCGAGGTGGTAATATTTTATATGAATACGATGTTCTTTTGTCGCTTTGAATACGTGGGAATGAAGAGGGCCCATGTAGTGACGTTTCGTAAAAAACGTTGGTAATGCGGAAGCCACTATAGTGGCGTTTCGTAATTAAAGGGTTAAGACCGACTGCGCTTTAAACAATGTTACTGCAGAACGTGCGTTGCCACATCACGGTACCCATCGTATCAGAAGTGCGTCACCTAGAAATCTATGATACGCATTGTTACGTGCATCGGAAACGACACACGTCGCTCATGTGTCTACCACAATAAGCTTTAATACACATCTATGACGAACGTTACAACATCTTTTTGAACGAACGACAATTTCGATGCTTGTATAGTGCGAGGACATATTTTAGCGTTAATTTCACGTGTAACGCTTTTTCCACACAAATGATTTAACATATGATCTTTTATAAAATTCACTGTGGCTAATTTCTGAATTAGAAACATAGACATTTCTGATAAAACGTTAAACGTTATGTGTTATAATAATTTTAATTTCTCCTTTGCCAGTTGCATAACAGTTATAATTATAAGCAAGAGTGATTGAAACGGGTTAATTTAAAAATTAGCATCTCAAACAAGCGTGCTAATTAAAGAAAAAGAGAGGAAGGAATTAATTTAGATTTATTTGGAGTAAACTATATCCAAAACTGATTGCAATACAGAATGTAGTCGGTGCGTTTAATCAGTACTTGATTTCTTTAGAATTGTGCTTGTTTCGATTAATCCTAAGTAATAATTTAATAATACTCGGTGAGATTGAATCCGTCGAAACGGCTTATCCGTAAAAGTTTCTTCTTGACGTAGCAAATGTAAAATCACTGTGTCTTCCAGGCGTACGTAGATCTGGTGAAAGCATGGGGTTGGAAAAGTTTCACCATAATCTACGAGAACAACGAAGGCCTGGTGCGCCTTCAGGAGCTTTTGAAGGCTCACGGACCCAGCGAATTTCCCATCACTGTGAGACAGCTCGGCGAGGGAACTGATTATCGGTAAGTTCCAACTTTTATCCTCTTTTAACGATGCATCGCGGAAGCCTTTCTGTCAGCACAGCTCAGGAAGGATACCCGTGATTTATGATCATTTTTCACGGAGCTGATCTTGATCGGGATGGAGTTAGTAGAAGTGAGGAACGACAAGTTGCACCACGTCTCTCTTGATTAACCAGTTAGCTCTTTTTGACGAGTATATTCGTCCTGAAGTGGACACTTTTCAAAGAGGTCGCAACAGCTAACTGATTAACACGTTCCCTGCCAGACCGTTTTTTGAAGACTTTCCGTTCAGGTCACGTGGGGCGTATGCCCCACGATCAAATGAGCGCATCAGCAATAGTATTAAGATGCCCATAATTGACTACATAATGAATTTTTAAAAAATTCTTCATTTTACAATGATGATACCAAATGGCTTGAACGGAAAGTTCAGCGTGGGGGGCATACGCCCCACGCGGTAGGGAACTTGTTAAAGACGTGACTCTGAGAAGAGTCCCCATGGGTTATGAACATTCGCCTAATCAAATGAGCGCATCAGCAATAGTATTAAGATGCCCATAATTGACTGCATAATGAATTTTTAAAAAATTCTTAATTTTTCAATGATAATACCAAATGGCTTGAACGGAAAGTTCAGCGTGGGGCGCACACGCCCCACGCGGCAGGGAACGTGTTACAGACGTGACTGAGAAAGTCCCCACGGATTATGAACATCCGCCTAATCAAATGAGCGCATCAGCAATAGGATTAAGATGCCCATAATTGACTACATAATGAATTTTTAAAAAATTCTTCATTTTACAATGATGATACCAAATGGCTTGAACGGAAAGTTCAGCGTGGGGTGCATACGCCCCACGCGGTAGGGAACTTGTTAAAGACGTGACTCTGAGAAGAGTCCCCATGGGTTATGAACATTCGCCTAATCAAATGAGCGCATCAGCAATAGTATTAAGATGCCCATAATTGACTGCATAATGAATTTTTAAAAAATTCTTAATTTTTCAATGATAATACCAAATGGCTTGAACGGAAAGTTCAGCGTGGGGCGCACACGCCCCACGCGGCAGGGAACGTGTTACAGACGTGACTGAGAAAGTCCCCACGGATTATGAACATCCGCCTAATCAAATGAGCGCATCAGCAATAGTATTAAGATGCCCATAATTGACTACATAATGAATTTTTAAAAAATTCTTCATTTTACAATGATAATACCAAATGGCTTGAACGGAAAGTTCAGCGTGGGGCGCATACGCCCCATGCGGCAGGGAACTTGTTAAAGACGTGACTCTGAGAAAAGTCCCCACGGGTTATGAACATCCGCCTAATCGTTCATATTCTCTCACTTGCACGACATTTAAGAATTGAACACGGTTACCTGGTAAAAGCTTCGTGAACGAATGTGGAGCATGATGCGGAAATTTAAAATACGAAATTGTTGATGAAATTAGGGTTATTTTAACTTCAATGCAGTCATTGCGATTTTGTAGAGTCGAGGTCCAAATGGGCATTAGACCGAGACTCAATTGACTCTCGAGAACGGCAATTTTCAAGTACTCGATCGAACTTCGATGGCCTTCCCCTCGTTCCTAATCGAAGTAATAGAATTTTATATGAATTATTAACTCAAATTGTAACATTAAATTTTAGATATTTAAGATTCTAATTTTTATAAATGCAATAATGAAAAGAACCCATATTTTTATTATATTTCTTGATTATTTTTAATTAATTTGCAACGACTAGTTTAATGACTTTCAGGTATAACTTGTATAAAATAGAGTAATCATTCCACTCTCAGATGTTTCAAGCTTCAATTTAATTGAAACGATCCAAGGACTTCGAGGTTCCATTGAGAAAAATGAACTCTGATGTTCTCAGCGAGACTGAATGAGACTGGCATCTCTGTCGACAAATCAAGGGAACAAAAGAATAGAGGTTTTAGAGGTTCAACCGAGGTCTATAAATTCAATTCAAGTATCACCAGAAAAGGTCGTGCCGCAATTACAGCATTATTGCATTTCGGCATCAAGGCCATGTATATAATTCAGGACGGTAATTGCTTATAAAGGGTAGTTACGTGGCAGTAAAGCGTCTTGCTAAATTGCACCCACCACGGTGCAATTTCGTTACTCTTCAGGAAATACTGGCAGGCATATCATAATTTACTTCACCTGCGTTCCCTGCACTCTACGAGTTTCGAAACTAGGCTGTCTTGCAATTTCTTCGCGGAGAACGCTTTAATCCTGCAGTCCAAGCCTTGTCCGGTCCAGGAAAACTTTACGCCATGGTAAATTATTCATAAGGTCCTTTTGGAGCGATGATTTAACCTAGTTGGTACTTGGCCCCGCCATGAATCGAGCTATACGATGTCGAGGATGGCTGTGGGTTTTGGCTATCGCAGCTAGCTCTCAGCTGCTCCCAGTGTTCGATTTGGGCATGTTCTTTCCGCATTGGCAGTTCTACTTGCGAGCACGTCCAACACTTGCACGACGCACCAATTCCTGGGATCGTAAATTGAACATCACGATCTTCCGATTTTCCGTACAACCTGATTCGATTTCTTTCGATCCCATTTTCGACGTACGTTTCGAATCAGCGAAGTCCAGTCATCTGAAACTGCTCTTCGTCCTAAATCAGTACGGAAGTGAACATAAATGAAATTTTATTTAATAAAGGTATTTTTACTTTCATAATTGGAACATGTTTAAGGACGTTATGGACGTTAAAGGAATTACATGTAATTGTAGTAGAAATGTTAGTATCGTTCACTCAGGAAATCATGGATTTTGGCGAATGAAATCATGTGGAAATCAACTGGAAATCGCTGAAAATCGTTAGAAATCACCGAAACACTGTCACAATTTTAAAGCTGAACGTCATTGTTTTTGAATCGCATTATTATTTATCATTTTAAGTCAAAGGCAATCGGCTCTCAAAAAAGGAAATTGTTTTCATTGATTTCCAAGAGAATAACATAATGTCCATGGTCTGTGTTCGCGTTCATTTAATCTTCGAGTTGGTCGAGTTCTTCTAAAAGATGTAGGTTTCTAATCAAGACTCTTGATACGGGTTACTTTCCATTCTTGGGGTTGCAATTTCAATGGCCACAAGAATATGCGCTCTTATAACTCTGTCTCGTACTCTATCTAAGGATTTCCTTTACTTGGTTTTATTTGTGAGATCGAAATCGTTGACGCGCCGATAGGGTCTCCAGACTAAAACCGTTTCCTTTTTGAGACTCGGATTTCCCACAACCATCGCAATCACTTCTATGTTCAAACGACTGATCCGTTTGTATCAGATGTAGACTAGTATTCGGTTCACCAGACCCGTGTCCATGGTCTGTGTTCGCGTTCATTGAACAGGGTCGTGTCGCCCGACGACCATGAGCTCGTGGTCGTGGATGGCCACCCAGTCCGGGGTTAATATGGAACGACGGTTGTACGCTGCCGGAATATAGAAATTCGTACTTCGAGCGAAACCTACTGTGAGCGCATTCGTCTGTTCCAACTACGGTTCGCTTCCTCTATTGGATTCTGTTCGAGTAACCCGTTCAAATGGCGCCACAAATACCTAACTACGGCATTCTGAAATCGCTGACGCACTTAAGCCACTTACCCTGACATAATCTGGGAAACATGCAAAACGCTTCAAAGTCGTAAATTGTATTGAAACATGTTATATTTGTTTCGTTTATACTGAAAAGGAAACAATCCCAAGTGCCGCCGCCAATCTTTTTGATTTTCATATATGTTGAAGAACCCAAAAATTTAAGTGACGTTTTTCTTTATCTGCAATGGTCCCCATTTAAGGGGTGAAACAACCTCCCGAAGTTTGGCGAAAATTCGATTTTTGTATTAATTTTCATAGAAGCAGTGGAGGGATTTCGATGCAACTTGGCATAAACGTATTTTGTATAAGGACGGTGGAAACACTATTGTCCAGGAATGCTACACCACTCCAAAGGGGTGAACTATGACTAACATGACAAAAACAAGAAATCTAAAGTTTCTCCTCTGCGGAAGTTTTAGGATATGTATTAGGAGTACACTAACTTCAAACCCAGTCGTCAAATCCTTCCTCGCTCACTCTCTCCGTTAAATTCAATAACACAATGGGATCCGCGCAACGTGCAAATGGTTTCGTAAAGACGTAAGAGCACTGTCCTGAAAGCATCGATGGAGGAGCCCTACTTAGGGCGGTCCAACCGTGGAAAGACGCGAAAATGGAGAAAGTTACCTCCTCGCCACAAGAGAAGGAGCGACGGGAAATAAAGTTGTCTCCTATTGCTGGAACCTCCGGAAGAGTGACGACAGCCTTGAAGTAAGTAGAAGAAAGTTTACCGAGTAACTCGGAGTCAGAGGACGTTCGCAAACGAGCGGTGATGAGGGACCTGAAAAGCATTTTGCGAGTCCTGGCCAGGGAGGCGTTTCTCGGTGAAGCGTCCAGGACGAATGCCGGCAAAGGCGTCGAGGAAGCGTGAGAGCCCAAAGGGGACCAAGCTGATAATCCAGGGAAACAGTAGTTTCTGAACGAGTGCCACGACTTCCCAGAGTTAAACATTCCCCGAGGCTCGTGTGTGTATCGACTTCAAAAGATGAGCAGTAAGTCGACTGTCGGGCTCGGAAAAGACGGACGGTATGGTATTCCCTTGATGAATCCGTGTAGAGCAGGGATGTCCAACCTTTTGGGATGTCTGGACCGTATTGGATAAAGATAAAGTGGAATTGTCTTGGGTCGCATTATATCTCAATATGATAAACAAAAAAGAATATGAACCTCTGCCATAAAAAGGTAATTTCGACCTTACTTACAATTAGAAGCTTTAATTGTAGACCTCGACCCTTTTAGTGTCGGCCGAAGTCATTAGCAATTGTAAAACGACAATATATCGTTGTCCGGCAGTAAAAGGGTTAATAATGGTTTTTGGATAACTTTAAGAGGGATCACTTCTACGCAATTGAGGTCTTACTTCAGACCTTAAAAGTGGCGAATACTTTCTCCTACTTGTATGCTAAATGCAGAAATTCAGGTGTTAAGTGGGGCATACAAGATCGAAAGTAGGACATAAAGAGTAACATACAACCAGAAGATATCTCAGTCAAGTTTCGCAGGTTCGAAATACGACTAAAATTTGGACACGAGCTGCGTTTCGCTCTCGTTTACGATATTCACGTCCGAACGCGGCGCGATTGAGTCACGATGAACATCACTAGAAATTACATAATAATAAGAAAAGTTTAAGGCCTCTTGTGGTTGATGGAGATGGAGGGTTAAACCTCCTGTCCCGAACCTCAGAAACCAATGAATCTACCCTGAAGGACAGTTCTTCTCCGTGTGGACTTCTCAGTCAACCTGCAAACTTTTCACAAAGAAGGGAACGTAACGAGACATTCACCCGATGGAGAGCGGAGTCCGAAGAATTGTATCAATGGTAATGAGAAGTATGGAGGAGTGAACGCGAGAGAAAGACGGTAACGCGCAGATGCCGTACCGGAAAGATAGATGCTGAAACCGCCGACGGGAAGTCGAGAGCAAATGGCTTCGGAATCCAGATGAAGGGTTTCATAAGTAATTGAAATGTTTCGGAGCTAGGAGAGCGGAAATCACGCCTCGGCTGAATCCGGTCTGCCGTAGCCCGATAAGAAGTCCTCGTTCAAACGACTTCAAACGTATAAGTTTGGCCATGAAGTTAACCAAGAAACCCATCCCTGTACGCGCAATCGACTCTCTTTTGCCATTCCTCGTTTGCTTCAACCCGTTGCCTATCGATCAAAGCGTTTTTGCGATTTTCTGCCAACGATTGCCTCCACCCTTACCCGTGGTTTTTCCTTCCCCAATTGCCAGGCTATCTCTCTCGTTAGCATTCGCAGCCATTTTCCGACTGGCAATTAGCTCCATCGGACGCGGTGAAAATGAACGAACTTGCTCGCGGCTCGTGGAAACTTTCCATAGGCGAAACTCGCGTACTTCGAACGGAAAACTTTCTCGGATGTGCATCCGCGAGGTTTTATCGCTCCGTTTCTCTCGGTTCGCTTATTCATACGCCATGAGCGATCGCGACTTTTCGGAGAAGTCACGTGCTCTCGTTTTACGTCAAATTCGGAAGGAATACGGCGGCATCTTGCTGGACCAGAAATGGTCTACTACCGATAGAGAGATTCCCTCTCATGAATGCAGATTAACGTGAATAATGCGTCCCTTCGGGCTAGCCGGATAATTTGGTATCCACAAGCTGCGCCTTTTTAAGGTCTACTATTACTATATTGTCAGAGATGGCGTGGAAATGCAATGTTAACATTCTAACAAAGAGCAGGAATAGTTATACTAGCAGTTTAGTTCAAATTATTATTTAGTATTGTTTTTTTAAATAATAATCAGAGAATTAATTTGTCGTTTTTTATTACACCGATGGTTTCTTTCGATGAGATGGTCTTCATTTTCTAAATTATGTTTTTTTTTTGCCTGATTTCCACCGCTGACCGTTGCGGTATAAATGGAAGAAAAATCGCGTGGCAATCGTTTATGCAGTATGACTTTGTATTTCAAAGCAATTATTCGACATTTTTTGTTGAGCTCTACATTTGTCAGATCTGCACTCTCATGAAAAGGCACAGATTTGGTGCAACGAACTCGAGACGTCTAAAATTGGCTTTGCGGTCTGAATAATAATATTTCAATCCACAGGGGGGAGAGAAATGTTTATGAGAAGCCATTCCCATGGCGATGTTCTCGCAGCTTGTTTGCAAATATTCATCGCATCGTCATTACGGTGATCGGCAATTCCGACCGATGTAGTGCTCCTGAAGACACCCGACCAGAGAATGCCCGGTTCCACTAACCTCGGTTTAATCATTGATTACCTAACTACCTAAGGTTAAAGTTAATATCAAAGTTAACCGTCGGTTAAAAACGCAAATGTTCCCCCACACTGATTTAGAGCGTGATTAACTAATCGTATACCCCATTCGAAGTAAGTTGAATCGTCGGTGAACGCGTTCCCGTGATTGACTGATGGTCTAAACGACTAGAAAGCAAGATAAATGCGCTTTTGATGAGACAAGAAGTCTCCCTAGCTTCATGCAAGAACTTATTTGACAGATGCTAGTCTCAAGAAGTAAGGTTCTTTAGTTAATAATTAATATAAAATATTTTCAAGCTTATATGAATCATTAAGAAACTGCAAATAGAATCGAAAACGTCTTCATCCGTTTCGTCATAAATAAAAAATTAATACAAACTCAACCTAATCCATGTTTTCCTCACGTTTGTGCAGTATTTACTTTAAAGTTCGATAAACTGAAGCTAAGCGATCGAATTTGGTTGGTTAATCAAAATGGCGGTTTATGGAAATTAATCTGTCGTTAAAATGCGATGGAACGTACAAGTTGTAATCGAGGATCAGATCTTTGGACCGAGATTGGTGAAACCGGGCATATATCTCTACCGTGTCTCTCCGAAATGCGGTTTCTCGGTCCAGGTTGCCGCACTGCAGATTGAGACGAAGATGAGCAATCTGTTCCTCCTATCTCAGCGTGATTCCTCGCCAGTGGTAATAAAAATCCCATCGAAGAGAAGAAAAGCAAAGGGATCTGAGATAAATCAAGTGGCACCGGGAGTGCCATGAATAATCTCCGGCGATGGTTATGTCGGTGGTGGTGCGTTTCTGGGGTAAGGACGGGAACGACGATGGTTAGAAGGCCGTGGAACGGCAGAGACGGCACCAGGGAAACAAATGAGTATGTTAATTCAAGCGTAAAAGTGAGCACGGTTAGCCTCTCACATTTCCCGGTGCTTGCTGCGCCGCAATGAAGCGGGGTTAAAGGAGAGAAGTAGGGAAAAAAGTGGAATAGGAAGGCGGACGATTAATCGCCGCGAGAATCTTACTGTGACACTGCACCCCGGGGTCAGAGAAGAGACCTTCGAGCTTTCAGCCAGTCGAGTAAGCCGCAAGGTGAGAACTTTGCGAGAAGCTTTACTTAAAGTTAGTTGATGGTACTTAGCACTGCTTGATCCCGCCGCCAAATTTCGAGGGTACACCTTATTAGCAGAAAATTCTGCACTAATTTTTCAAGAACTTTTTTCTTAAGCTGATACGAAAGTGGAGTCCGAGGACTCTTGCGTATGAAACTTTTATCGGAACTGGGTGTGTCGAACCGTTTGAAATTTGAAATTTGACACATTGTGGCAATGGTTTGGTGATTTCCGACGATTTCCAGTGATTTACGCTTGGGATTAACAGCTGATTTCCACGTGATCTCGAGCATTAAAATTCATGATATCCTGAGTAAATACGCCCTCGCTGATGGCTATTAAAAGTATAACACTTAGAAATCGCGGCAATAAATATACCGTATGTTGTAAAAAAGGTTTGGTACTGCTAATATGAAAATATATGTATTTTCGAGATATTGGTTGCTTAAAAAATGTAATTAAATAAAAAATTAAACATTGAAAGTCCAAGAAATCATCACTGCCGAGGCAAGAACCTGTCAAATTCGTCACTTTTATGTTACATTTCATTCCATTCTTAGGATTTCTAATACACTCTCGATTAGGCATTGAGAATCCCCATCAGCGATAATGACTAACGTTGACAACAAAATACGAGAACATTTGGAGATAAGTTAAAAATATGCTTCCTTGAAGACAAGTCGTCGGAGATTTTCGAGAACCTACCTTGAAAGTATTTCCTA
This sequence comes from Orussus abietinus, assembly GCF_000612105.2. Lineage (NCBI taxonomy): Eukaryota > Metazoa > Arthropoda > Insecta > Hymenoptera > Orussidae > Orussus > Orussus abietinus. Next base: position 308,137 of record NW_019394250.1, read on the forward strand.
GGGAATGTGGAGCACCGAGAATGGCTCTTCACTGTGGACATGGATAACAGAGAGGAGAGACTCGAGAAACTAGGGAGAGGCTTGTTAGAAACGATTGTTCGAGCGTGAAAGGTGAATTAGGAATGTTACGAGTAAAACATTGAAAAAGCAAACGAGCGTGCAAGAGTTTCCAATGAAACGTAGTTCCTGAAGAAAATCGTTGATGAACCGTGTTGCTGACTAGCTTTTGCTTGCAACTTTGTTCCCATGGAAAAGTGGTATGCAAAGCCCGATATGAACGAAGCAGACAGATTATTATGCTCTACTAAGTAATTATTCATTGATGTGAAACTTTTCATGAAAAACTTATGCAATTCGCCCGCTAAGAATTGGGAGCGTAACAAAAAGCGAAACACTTGTTGAAGGTATTAGGAATAACTTGACATGGGTATTACAAGAACATTAAGAGCGTAACGAAATTGCAACGGCTGTTACAGTTAATTACTCTTACTCTTTATCTATGTACGTTAGTTAGTATCTCGATTAATCGATAACAACGAATATTGTGAATTAAAAATTACAAAAATGAAAATAATTACGCGCCAAACAACCAATACCGAGCGAACATTGTTAAAACGTTCATACACATTTAGTACATAAAGTTGTAATGAAATTAGGAATTTCATGTTTTAATGCCGTATTAACATAAGTGCGTAATTTCTTGAAAGGTTAAAAAAATGGTGGAAAAAATTATAATCTTAAGGATGATGCATTACAGCGATTCATAACCGATTGAATGGGGATCAACATTTTCAAGGGAGATGTATATGCAAAAAACGTACGTGCTCTGCATATCCATTTTGGGATTTTCTTAAGACGCCAAGCATGGTACTATATCTAGTGGGTACAGTGCGGTAGGGTAAGTCGGGGAGCTTAAAACTGGGCTTTGTCGGAAACCATATCCATAATCCACTCCAGAGATCGGTGCAGCGCTGCGGAACTACTCTACGGAGGTGGCGAGTGTCAAAGTTTCTGAATTTCATGAGCGATTTGCGCATGAGTTTTTAATTTCGCACGTTTTCTCAGAATTCCTTTCATTCCATTATTGCATTAGCCTTAGTGTTTCATGACCAATATGAGAATGTTTAATAAATGTTTTGCACGTGAAAATTTGGAGTATAATACGAGAGCTTAAGGGGATGGAAAGTGGCATCTGAGGGGTCAAATGTTCATGACGATTTCAGGATTTGTTTGTACAGTGAAAACAATGGCGGAGCATCGTCTATGGTCTGGGTTGTGATCTCTAGGTCCCTGAGGTTCATCTAGTTCTTTCGGTCCTGAGCTTAATCTTCATTCCGGAAAGAAAGAAATATTCTACGTAAATGAATCAGGTAGTTTCATTCGCTTAATTTAAATCCTCTTATCGAAATCCAACGTCCCTATAATTATTCGATCAACAACGATTGCGGACGATTTCAGGATTTGTATGCACAGTGAAAACAATGGCGGAGCATCGTCTATGGTCTGGGTTGTGATCTCTAGGTCCCTGAGGTTCATACAGTTCTTCCGGTTCTGAGCCCAGTTGGTGTCGTCACGCGTCCTTTTCCATTTCCGTTCTGCTGGTGTACAGCAGCTAGAATGAAAAATGGCCTCACCGGTGGGCTGAGTGTAAGTTACAACTTGGCCGACAGCTACAGTTGCGTCGACCTCTAGTTTACCGAACATCTATCAGGGGGGATAAGCTAGTACTACTGTTCCTGCTTCCTTCCTTCGTCTTCTCTTTCCTTTGCACCTTCGACTTCATCCAGGAACAATTCCGTGACTTGGCGTAACTTACAGCATTCTCGGATTCCTGGTTCATTTCTCATCAAACTCGTACACCTGAGTAGTGAGACAAAACTTTAGTCCTACTTTGAACCTGCATAACCTTATGAAGATCCTCTCTTGGACCTACTTCGATCTTAATGTCCCGCTAGGGACCTTACATGTCCTACATAATATAAATTAAGGAGATATGAATCTATATATACAAGAGACCAAATTGTTCGTGAATTCTTCGAATTGGGTGTACCGATTCGTTTCAAATGTTACCATGTAAATATGGAGGTCCTAAAATAGGTCCTGAAACTCATGATAGTTCATTTTTTATCAAAAATGTATTTATTTATCACGGACTCGAATCAACATGGCGTGGTCCGTGCACATTTTCGATGTTTTACGCTTCTTGACGGCTTAGAATCAGAAATGCAGAGTATCAGGACTGTTGAATCATCTGATTGGAGTGGTATATATCATTGTAAATTGGCGGAAATGAATGCCTTCCCTAAAAATATGACACCGGCAGTGAATGATGAGAAGGCATTCTTGTCCGCTGCTATACAATTTTCAAAAGCTCTAATGCGAACATTGATAGGGTCAAGACCGCCACTCAACAATTTAGAACACATCGGTAATCGAGCAACGCACATTTGAACGTGGTGAAGGCAGAAGAAATTCCTTGGGAACTTCTGTATTAAGACAAAAGTAACGCGTGTAATACACGAGGTATTGGAAATAAAATTTAATTGGTAATAAATGCAACAGGTTGCCTTGAAGTCGATTCGAGTATCAAAACTCATAACTTCAGGGGATTTCTTGAGTATTACTTCGATCTTTTATAATAATACCGATGATCATATTGTTGAAATGACATATGGAGGACTTTATTTCGTATGACTCTCAATGAAGAGTGTTACAGACGTCAACCTAAATATAAACGTAGGTAACGTTGCGCACGCATTGCTTATAATACTATTCAAGTACTCAAAATGGCGTTACCGCTGAAAAGGCTGCAAAGGGTATAGAGGAATTTCACTTCGTAAACGTTGATTAAGTTTCTTGGTTCCTTTCGTATCACCTTAAAGCCCATATAAGGCATAGAATTAAAGTTTCGCAGTTAGACCAGATGTTCGACTCGGTCATTCGTTTATTTAGTCAGACTCAGTGAGCCTTTTGTAACGAAATTCTGCCTGGAAAAAATGTCACCATCGCTGTTTTGTTCTGAAATATCGCAATGGAAATTCTGAAAACCGAAGGATATTCAAGATAATTCTGTCAAGGCTTGCACGTCGCGCAAGAGATTCTTCCTCTGAAGAAGTTGGACTTGACAGGGCGAAAGGCGGAGGAGAACCGATAACGCCTGGGAAATTAAATTGAGACATTTCCCCTTGACAGGGAGAGGGATGAGGGGCTCAATGTTCCACGGAATATCGAGAGCTGCAAAGTGCTATTGAGAAATGCATGGACATGCCGTAGAGCATCTGACAGGATATGGAATGCTGGAAGCGATAATCGAGTTGCTGCCCTGTAAAAGTGGATCAATATTACTAAAAGTTTGCCGATTTACTGACGATGAGTTCAAAAAGCGCAATCTACCTTCACCGTTTTACCTGTATTTCTGATCACGAGAACATGATATAAATTCTTGTTGCCACAAGAATTTCCTTTTTTAGAGAGTTATCTTTTTTGCTCAAACAGAAAGGCTAACATGTACGTGGCGAAATAATTCGGCTGCGTAAAATATCCAATCGGACATTTTTTGGAACTGTATATCGCTAACTTTTTAAAACTTCTGGCTATTTGTACTATCCATATTTTACCGAGAGCTCATAAATTCCTTGCATATGCGATACACTCGGGATTCGGTCATAATGATTGGGATCGTTATTTCTCCCGTTGAACGCAACGACGCACTGAATTAGAGCAGTTGCGATAAAAGTAGTAATTTAATGGTAATGGCGCATCGAAGTGCTCGTTGCCTTCCGGTGTGGTGTTTGGAATTTGTTACCTCTTCGTCTAGTACGCACAAATCCTCGCAAAGTCACCGAAAGTTCGTGTTGCGTGGATAAATTACCCTCACGCAAAATTGAAATCACCGGCATTGAACGATTACGTCCCTGGCATGTACTTTTTTATCAATTTTAGTAATATATTAGGTGTAAGGAAATGTTCTATCGTTTGTTTCTAAGGAAGTGTACGTGTTCAAAAAACGACAGAACTTTCCCTAGTACCTTATACATCCGTCCGCCGGCGTGGTTCTGTCGTTTTTATAATCAAAGGGTGGAAAAACAGGAAAATTTAAAAGTTAGGTTGTGTACTAGAGATTATAGGGAACTTGGTAAAATCTGGATATTTTAAAATGAAGGCAAACCTCCCCGCTGACACATCTGCACGTGCCCTACAAATTGTCTGAGTCAGGAATTGGTGGCAATTTCCTGGCACTTTTGATAAAGCTCATTTGGTGGTTCTGTCGGACCCTCTTTCCGATCTCTCTTACCGTAGCCATAACGAGAAATGTTAAGCACCTTGGAAATGCTTGGTGGCAATAAAGGCAGAAAGTGGAAGTAAAGCCCGTTCCACGTTTCGACGGCGAGTTGTGAAAACAAGACGTTATGCCGTACTTAAGCGGTATATCCGTCCGGCGGCGTGGTTCTGCCGTTTTTATAATTTCCCTGGCCAAGACGAGGGAGAACAGGAATTCGTTTTTATCTCGATGAGAAGGGTGGATTGCCAGCCTCTCGTTTTATACGCAATCGCGTTTCGTTGCTTCCGCTTCCTCCTCCTTGGGAAAGTTCATTAAGGGCGACATTCCCCTACCGTTGAACGCGAGACTGTAGACTTTGGTTGGCCATTCGAGGAAAACTGCAATTTGCCGTGTGCTTTTGAAGTTTCCTATTTACAAGCAGCCAGTCCTTTTAATATACCCCATGGATAATGAATCGTTATTCATGGACATGAATATTTCATTCTTTCCCCCGCTCTACAGAAGCTCTCGCTGCCGCTCAGTAAATGTTTACCGATTAGGATTAATCAGTTCGAACAAAGGTGCATTTAATCACAAAATGCCCGGACCACGTGCAACCTCATTTCCTGCCTCTGCGAATGGCGTTAAAATGCAACGTTAAAATGTCTCTTACTCTACCGTTTCCAGTCTCTCCATAAAGAATGCTCTTAGTAAATTAAACGGTTGGAGGGATAAGACCTGGGAAGTATATATATCACTTCGAGTTCGCGTGACACAGATATACCACGCCATTTTTTAATGTCTTGGACGTGTGACACTCTTACCGTTTTTAACGTAATATGATAGTGGCCATTCAAGCTTCAAATGAAGTCGGTGTACTGAATTATAATTATAATTATAATAAATTATAATCGTTTGAACCTTCGCCTCATTAATATGAAGGCCCTAAGGGAGGTCCTAACGTCTGTTAATTTAATTTTTCAAACAAGTCCTTTTATTTATCCCAGATTAGAACCGAGATGGCGTTGTTAGCACATATTTCATATATTTTACGTCCCTTGAAAGGTTGAAATTGAAAACGAAGTCTTTCAGGACCTAGGAATCGTTTTGTATCTTTCCTTAAAGTGTTTACTTCTCTCACCTTCAACTCACGTGAGATTATCTACCCGATTTTCTATCCTTCGAGTGAAAATGTGAAATCTCCTGATCGACAGGATGGTGAAGAGGTTTTGAAAATAAGTATACTATTTATATAATTGACTGCTACGCTTGAAAACTTTATGAATTTTCATCTTGTACTGCAAACGAAGAATTGAAAAAAGTTTCTGGTTCTCTCCACGACATAATAGATCAAAATAAACGTTACCGAGTGATAAAACTATGACTATTGACATACTGTGCTATACTATAATATAAAAATATTCATGTTAATAATTAGCGTTACTATTTACATTAATGTTGCGGAATCGATTTTCAGGAGAAGCGAACGAATACAAAATATTCCGAAATGCTTTCCTCGCTCCTCGCGTTTTCCCATCCTTGTTCTTCCCGTTCGTTGTTAAATATTATTAACATGGTTACATGAACCATGTTCGTTGTTAAATATTATTAACATGGTTACATGAGCCGTGTTAACATTTAATGAATGTGAATTTTCTGAACATATGTGTAGACGCGCTCTCGTCGTTGCGTACCTCTCGTTCTCCCTCTACATTGTTTCTCTCTCTCATATCTCGTCATTCGACAAGAAATTCGCAGTAGTGTTCTCCTTTAGCATTTTCACTAAATTCAAGTTGCGGGATCGAACCCTTTGACGTAACAATTTAACACGGTAGAAATTAAACATTGCAGATTAATGCAAGATATATTGAGAAAAGCTAAATGTAGACAGTGAAATTCTCGGGTATTCCGTAAGCAACATTAATAATACCTGTAATATATATTTACATGAGAATTTCCTTTCAATTTTCAATTTTATTTTTATCTGTATTAACAAAAGTGAATACTTGAGTAATAAAATAATCTATTACACCAAGGGCTTCAACGATTAAAAGCAAACATTTATCAAGGAGTAACGATTGATTTAGTTAGTTGGTCCACCGGGTGGAATTGTTTCTTTTTCACTATCCCCGTTCATTGTCCTCCCTATATTGCCATAGAATGAGCTTCGGAAAGGACCCTGCATCGATCGCGAGCCAATTTTCTTTTAACGAGGCCTTGATAGCTTCTCGACGCCCAACCGATTTACTTCAAGTCTTCAATCCCTTTGCAGTTTTAGCCGATACTTTATTTTAACTGCGCCGCTTTACCTTATTTAACGGAACATCATCAGCTCTCCGTTAGTGTCAGATTATAGAGTATCAACGTACCGATTATGCATATTTCGAATTTAATTCTTTTTAGAGTAACGTCGAATTGCTTCATCCCACAATGGATCTTCGTTTTCACGTGTCTAGACGAATAATATACCGTTCACCATTTCTCAATTATTTCAAGTTCTTCAAGAAAAGTGAAAATAAATTTGTCGCCTTACAAAACAAATCCACGTACTTTATACACCACACATTTAACCAGGATAGAATTGGATATATTTTATTTGTTGTCTGATTAATTGTAGAACTATGACAGAGTTTTAAAAACACGATAACAGAAGAAATACGCGTTTTTCACGTAGTATATTTTCAACCAGGATAAAATTGGATATAGTTACGAAAAGCGCCTATCTTATTAATTTGAAACTTCGAATACTTATGTATTTTAACGAATATGATACTGAAAATTAGCGCAAATGTTATCTTCAAGGTGAAAATGATTGTTAATAACTTTTTCAAGTTTTCACATTATATTGATTAGTATAGGTTTAAGAAAAGAAAGTTTCGAATGAAAATTATAGCATCTGAAAAAATACATCCGTTATGCTGTATACACGTTTTTCTAAAACGTATCCAGAAAATTGTAGAACAAAAGGTATTTAAACGTGAAACGAGAATCCAAATCTATAGCAGGTTCTGCACGCGAATAAAACCATATTATTACGTCGTACTTGCACCCATAAGAAAAACTTGTAAATCAAACTGTCGCGCGGGTTACCATAAATATTTTTACGATGGTGGAGCACTCCGTATTATGTAATATACGTGAATAAGCTGCGGCAGCAAAATCGCTTATGTACACTGGGAGACATCAATGCCCTCCCATCCTGCACAGGCGATGCCGTATCTGCAGGGGAGGCATTTATGTCCGCCATTGTACACTGGGAGACATCAATGCCCTCCCATCCTGCACAGGCGATGCCGTATCTGCAGGGGAGGCATTCGTGTCCGCCATTGTACATACACGTGGAAAACAATCTGTGATATGTGATAATCTTGCGTAAATATATCGCAAACGCTGCTTTTAAGAACTCTGAAAAATCATATGGTTAGCCATAAGGGGATGTGAAAGTTGCATCTGAGATATCAATCGTTCATGAAACTTTTCTCCGAATTGGGTGTTCCGAATACTTTCAGACTTTACAACGTGAATATAGAGACTCTAAGGTAGGTCCTGACAACCATGAAATTTCACCTTTTATACAACAATTTTTAAATAACCATAAACAGATGTTTACAAAATTTAAATCTCATGGATGTCGAGACCTCCCTTATAGCCGGTATATTCACATTGTAAAATTTTCTACATTCGATACTCTCAGTTTGGAGAAAAATTTCATAAACTATCATTTCATAATCTCATATGGCACTTTCATATCAATTGTCATACGGGAATCTAGATGCAGAGTTCTACAGGCGTGACATTTGTTAATAAATTCGTAATTTGGTCATTTTGTAAACCAACATTTGGCAGAATAATAACCTAATCTATTATCAATGTTTGAATCATCAATTAAAAATGTTGTGTTAACTTCATTTTTCAGGTCAAACGAGATTCTTGATATTATGTCAAAGCGCAGTATGTAGGGTGCATACGCGATAATAATTTGTGCACTATATAGGGGCACAGGATACTTTGCCTGCACGCAATATTTTCAGTGCAGCTAAAATGTACGAAACTTGGTTATTCCATTTTGCCCCTCTCGTTTTGTGCGGCGTAGACAGCTATTGATTATTACTCGCGCAGAATTGATGGATTGTTATCTGATTATAGCAGTCTTAGTAGTCCTATTTTGTGACAAACTATTGTACTATTGCGTTGATTCATTTTCATTTAAGCTTTACAGCAGAAAGTGTATTGTCCTTGTAATATTATAACTTGCAGAGCATTCAATTTAACAAAAAACGTGTGAGAGACGTGGTATGTCACTCGGACCAAACGTGAACAAAACGTGCGAGAGACGTGGTATGTCAATCGGGCCAAACGTGAAGAAAATGTGCGAGAGACGTGGCATGTCAATCGGGCCAAACGTGAACAAAACGTGTGAGAGACGTGGTATGTCAATCGGACCAAACGTGAATAAAACGTGTGAGAGACGTGGTATGTCAATCGGGCCAAACGTGAACAAAACGTGTGAGAGGCGTGGTATGTCAATCGGGTGAAACGTGAAGAACATGTGTGAGAGACGTGGTATGTCAATCGGGCCAAACGTGAACAAAACGTGTGAGAGACGTGGTATGTCAATCGGGCCAAACGTGAACAAAACGTGTGAGAGACGTGGTATGTGAATCGGGCCAAACGTGAACAAAACGTATGAGAGACTTGTGAGACTTTGAAACGTTCAGCCAAACCGTGAAATGGCCCGATGTATGACCGACACTTTTGTCGTTCATGGCACGCGCTATTGGAATTTAAATCGTAAGGCAAGGGGTTCACCTCCTCCTAAGACCTAGCCGTACTCTAGCAATGTCTCCTCCATTTCTATAAGCTCTATGGGTAGAACACGTTGCCGCCCAAGTGGAAAGCAATTTCGATCAGGTTAAGCCGCGCTCGCGGAGATTTTCAAACGTCTTGGAGGTGTCACTCCGGACACGCGGGCGAAGGCGGAAGGTAGAAGGATTAGGAGGAAGTCGCTAAATATAGTCGCGAAAGTTTATCCAGGCTGATCGCGAGCTGGTAAGACGAGTCCGGGCGCGAATGCACCATCCTGGTTTCCCCGAGGCGGAAATGCCTCCGCGTCGTGCGCCACGCGAAGCAAACTTGCTCCGAGGAAATTCGCAAACTTAAGGTCGGAAACTCGGTTTCGTGCCGTAGACCGCGGGGCTGATGAGTTCTCCAGGTAAAGACGCGGAAGGCTGGCAGATCCTCTTAGTCTTCGAGTTTTAATTCCTCGAGCCACGCCGAATAATTTATCCCGCTTTCATTTCGCAGCCCCGGCTCGACAGGAGAAGCCGAAGGTATTTACGAGGAAGTAGTCAAACGAGAAAGCATTCCGAAATTTATCGCGGAGTCCTCCGTGCACGTTCAAGGGCGAAGGAAGAGTCTCGGGTTCCTGCTGGGAAGTAATTGCTGGGATGACATTTCTGACGCGACGACGTTCACTTTCTGTTTCAGACGGTGAAAAAGATCGCCAGTCTTTTCGATTCTTTCGGTTTAAGGCACTGATCTATATACTAAGTGAATAGGTATTACCCTATAAAATGGCGCGACATTTTGAAGCGACAACAGAGCCTCTGGTTATGGGCACGTCAACTAATATCGTAGCATTTGCCCATGCATCGGAACAACGCCCCTCTATTTCTTAATGAAAAACAACAAATCCAATTAGAAATTTGATATTAAAGAGGATTAAGTCGAAAGAATTTTGAACGCAAGCGTCAAATTAATTATTCCTTAAAAATCCTTACGTGTTTATATGTGCGCTACAAGGCATTTATAACGTACAAGACGTTTATTATATATATTTTACAATTTTCTACGGTTAATACTTGGTTTATGTATTATACGTCAAAAACTTCGAAAAACGCAACATTACCCAACCATGGTTCGGGCACTATGTATCCTGCATCCAAAGAGGAGATCATAGACTCCAAAGTAATGTTGAAAGTTTGTAAGTCTCATGAATAAACTACCTTAAACAAACTAACAATTGCATAAACTAAATATCTAATACGGCAAATCTGTGGCTTAAAGGAAACAACACCCAAGACCAATGAAAGGAGCAACAATATTTCTTACGTATTCACATTAACAACCATTAATTTTTGTATTCGGTTAGATGAAAGTAGAAAACTGCAAATTGTTACAGACACGTGGTTTCGAGAGTTAACATAAGTTTTGAAACAAATGTACTTACATTACATAGGGAAAATATATAATAATTCGTAAAAATCTTAGTTGTTTGTAGAATTAAAGTACAATCATAGTTGAAAAAAGGTCGTTGATTTTCATTTTTTTTATGGAGAGCAACGATTTGAATTCAAGAATCGAAGAAAGAAACAATAATGCATTCGACAAAGCTTCTTTTACACCTAAGGTGTTCTTTGATATCTCGTGTTCAACTTACATATATGAGTAATAGAAAAATATTTGAAATTCGAGTTTTTATTCTCGAATTTCGTAATTATCGTTATTCCGTCAGATGCAACGTCTATCGAATTTTTCCTTGTACCTGGATTTGTCCTTTTATCTCAATGTAGAAAAAAAACAACGAGACCTGACGAATCAGCTGATTACATTGAGGTCAATTTTAAAGAATCTATATTCCATGTCTACGGAGGGCAGCTTTATATTATCCTGATAAATCCAGAGATTCGCTGAAGGGGTTCGTCCTTGTAATCCGTTATCCTTCTTCCGATTTCGAAGCTTCGGCAGGAGATAGTTATTCTGAGCTGGTCGCATCTGCGACATGCTCTGCATGAAAAATAATATTCCATTCGGCATAGATAGTGCTTCTTACCGACTGGATGTGCAAATTGATGTTGCCATTTCTGGCGTTACCGAACTCCCGAACAAAATATTAAACCTGTCATAATATTCACGCAATAACTCATATGTAATTTCGCAGAAATGTACAAAGATACGTTTACGCTAAATAAAGTGAAACAATTTAAATTTTTTACTAGTGAAAAATTTAGTAGTCGTAATCATTCTCATGAACTTCATAAATTAATTACCTACGCACAACACCCTTAAGCGAAATCAAATAATATAAAAGTAATCTCATTCAATTAATGTATAATATATAATATATTCAGTATAATGAGGAGATTTGCTTGAACTAATTAGTGGACTGTAATTCACACCAAGATCATTTTCGAATCTATTGCGGGTCATGGTTGTCATCAACATGGTTGTACGATACTAGTAACAACAATGTTATTATAAATTCAACATTAAACGTTTTATTTAGTTTTGGAATACATACTTTAGTGTACGAAAGGATCCGAAGGACCTAAATGTTTTTAAATGACAGAAGACCTAAATGATCATTTATTTACTTCTTTTTTGTCTTCAGTATTTACGACGTTAATTACCTAGATCATTCAATTAAACTAGGGAATTAGAAATTTCAGGCATAATAGAGCATCCTAATAGATTCGAACATTTTTAAGAACAATGTCTATTATTCTATCTAATAATCTTCTCAACCTAATAATATAATTCGTTTATGCGAGTTTAGAAACGGCGATGCGCTTTTCCAGAAATCCCGGAGCTTTCGACTCGGCAAGTTGCACAATGTTGCACGGCATGAAAGAAAAATCAAGCCGGACGAAGGTCGAAGCTTTGAATCGAGATGGATTGTTCTTTATGCGCGGGTGTCGGTGGAAAAGGAGTGGCGGAAAGAGGAGAGAGAAACGGCGAACAAAGCGGACGAAATCACGAGGTGCGCGCGTTATATTTTCGAGTCCGAGAGGCCGCTTTTGTCGTTTTCGCGATATTCAGCGCGGCCTTTTGAGTATACCGGTATTTTTCCGCTTTTGGTATGCCAGACATTATCACGCCGTGGCCAGGATAATCGTAAGCCTACCGTGCGAGGATTAAAGCGTTTCGTTTAATTCGAACGCACGCACCTCTTGCGAGAATGGAATGAGAATTAAAATGGCGTTCGCACTTGTTTCGGACTATGGCCGACTGTTTGCGGTACCCGAGCGAAGGAATGCCAAACAAAGTTATTTGCGAGATGCTAATGCCAGTAGCTTACGAAGACGAGTTTTCGGATTGTTTATCGAGCGATTTGTGTGACGCGGTTCCGTGCTGCCATCACGCGGAGTTCCCGAGAACTTTGTACCTTTTTTACGTACCCCGCCTAGTAACATGAAATGTTTCTCTCATATTTTCTATATATTTAACGAATATCGTATATTTTATAAATATTCATGAGACATTTTATATATTTGCATACTTGTATACGTATAAACGTTATGAAAGTATGAAAAATCAAAATCACACGTTTCGCTTCCACGATGACAGCGGAATGAATATATTGCAACAAACTTTGTACAATTTTCTGTGCCCCACCCAGTAATATGAAATGTTTCTCTTATATTTTCTATATCTTTAACGAATATCGTATATTTTATAAATATTCATGAGACATTTTATATATTTGCATACTTGTATACGTATAAACGTTATAAAAGTATATAAAATCAAAATCACACGTTTCGCTTCCACGATGAAACAGTGGAATGAAAATATTGCAACAAACTTTGTACATTTTTTATGTGCCCCGGCTAGTAACATGAAATGTTTCTCTTATATTTTCTATATATTTAACGAATATCGTATATTTTATAAATATTCATGAGACATTTTATATATTTGCATACTTGTATACGTGATAAACGTTATGAAAAGATTTAAAATCAAAATCACACGTTTCGCTTCCACGATGAAACAGCGGAATGAAAATATTGCAACTAATTGTCGTGTTTCTTTTTTCATGTCGAACTAAGTGTCCGATAATAATCGTAACTTAAGAAATGTATTTCTACTATATGTTTTTGAATTATTAAAACTAAATATGCAATTCTGATGTTCAACAAATGTTTTAGATATCTTTGAATAAAATTTACTAGACATATTAAAAAATCTGTCGCTTGAGATATTTATTAAAGATTACAAAAAACATTTAGAAATTATTCTGGGGTACTAGGACCTTTCCGCCCATGTTCCAATTCCCTGGATTCATGATTTCTTAAACAATTATCGACTACATAACGCCACTGTGTGACATCTGTCGGATTCAGTGCAAACTAAATTTCCTCTCAATCGTCATGCACTATGTTACCATTATTTTAGCATGCAAGTTCATAAAACACTTCTTTTATCTTTAACATATTTAAATGCGTATTTCTTGATCACTAGAATGTTCTAAATTGTCGTTCAACGGTTCTAAGACTTTGGTTTCTTACATCGAAACCTCTAAAAATTGCATAGTGATCGAGGTATGAGAGAACTCCGCGATTTCTTTGTTCTGGTCTAGGTTATGTCAAACGATTTTCTTTTTAATCCAAATTTTGAAAGTGTTATAATATTCCTTAGGTATTTACGAGTCACGTGTGAAAATTGTATAAAATTCGGTGACATACCCTTTAAAAAAAGTCTTATTCGAATCAACTACTTTGAAGTGGGTTTCACTTCACTTTAAATTCAACCGCGGGTCGATCCAAAAAACATTTTCAATGTTTAAATTTAACTTCAAGGCATTCTGCTGTATGTCCTTTACATATTGTCATGACTTTTTACCAGATTACCTTTTTTCAAAATAAAAATAAATCAGCAATTTTCCAATAAAGGACTAGTACGTTCAACATGTTGGGTGCACGGAATTCATAATGACCCGCCCGCGCATGCGCGTGTGATGTGTGGGTGGCTGTGTGTACATGTAAGCCGCGCAGGAAATTATTCGTATAATGTTAACGTAAATTTTCCAATTACGTTGCTTCGTCGAATCCAACGCTCGCTTTCCCGATTCTTCGTTTACACTGCAAATTTCGTACGCGCGCATAATCGTGACTATAAATTTCCATACGTCCGTTGCGATACGAGCCCAGTTTCATAGCGAGATCGCAGTTTCGGAAACAACGCTGTTTTGGGCGCAGTGATAATAAAAATGACGATGGGTACTGATAAGGGTCGTCTATTTTCCCAACCGAGTACAAGAGAAAAAAAATGTTTTAGCTTGCGAGTAGGAACAACTATACGGCGGATGCCATAACGTTCAATACCCTTCCGAAATGACGGAACATTTATTGCGCCCACCGTGATAAAAATATTCATAAAATTCATGCACTTTTAGTACATGGGGTTTGAATAGAATTAAAAATGTAATGTTTAAAAAGTGAATGTATATACATTCATTTTAAATTTCTGAATAAATTCATAATTTTCTAACTTCATGTTTCAATTTTATGCAATTGTATTGGAAAATTAAGACACTCGTGAACTCAATTTGTTCTTATTTACCATTTTGTCATTATTCACCATTACTCAATTTGTTCTTATTCCATTATGTTCATAAATGTATGTAAATTAAATGTTATGTAGTCAGCGTATCATGTATGAATGAAGCTTCCAAGAAGAATGTGAACTGATAATAATTTTTTGACAGTCTACATAATTCTAATGTATCACCAGAATATGTCTTCCTTGTAATAAATTATCATCAAATTTATTTGCTGCATTTGCGACCATTCGTTATAGTGGTCTGAGTTTAGTAATGGGCACGTATATATTCAACGAATCGTTAACTCAAAAATACATATTACAGAGTATAACGAAGTGGAAACAATCGGAAGCAGGACCTACTTTAGGACCTCCATATCTACGTGGTAAAATTTAAAACGAATTGGTGCACCCAATAGGTTGACATATCCTCTTAAAAACTACAATTAGAGGTTTTCGGCAGGACCAAAGTTTCGAACAGTACATAAATTTGTTTTTGGACGTAATGCATCGTGCGCTATCGACTTACCTTATAAAACAGGGTCTTAGGACACAAAAGGGACTTTCATAAGTTTATCATTTTCCCTGTCAATAAGAATTATCTTCCAGCTTCGGCACTAGGAAACTAGAATAAGATGACTAGCATGAAAGTTCCATCCCGATATGAACAGGAAACTAGACTTACCAGCGCACAGAAGTATATTTACGTTCCTCTACGAGAGTTCAAACTCCATTTATGCAGTTGAAAAATCGACCGGAAAGTATGTTGGAATGGCTCGGAAATTTTGAATCATTTGCACCTAGAAAAGCTGCAGCTCCCGTAATTTCAGTCACGTCACATATTCCATACAACAAATGCGTTGAACGAGCGAGTTATGGAACTTTCGTCCTGCGCGAACTCACTGAATACTTTTGCCCGAGTTTTCCCATTCTTCGGCTCCAAGACGGCAACGTATTTCCGGCCTATTTGTCGAAAGGAGTGTGTCGAAAAATGGCCCACGTGGAATGGAATCCCAAGCACTTCGTCCGTGTCGAGCACTCTTCGCAAAGGTATCTCGAAGGCCCACCAAACCACTCCCATCCTGGTGATATCGATGTCGACAATTTTTATCTCCTATACGCAATTGAAGATTTTGAGTATAATCCGAGAATTAAACATCCTAACATTTCACTAAATTCACCTTAGGTGTAAAAGAAACGACAGCTTCATTGACTGAGCGGAATTTAAAAGGAAATGTTAACGAAGCCATTTATAAACGAAGCGTCAAATCTTAAACGGCAAATAACTTTTTTGACAGCTTGATGAATATGTTGCAAGCGCGGTATTTTATTCAGCCAGAATCGATGGTACAAAATGGTACGATGGTACAAAATATGATACAAAATGGCATGGTGGTACGGAAGGTGGTACAGAATGGTATGGTGGTACAAAAGGTGGTACAAAATGTGATACAAAATGGTATGGTGGTACAAAAGGTGGTACGAAATATGATACAAAATGGTACAAAAGAAACGACAGCTTCATCGGCTGAGCGTAATTTAAAAGGAAATGTTAACGAAGCCATGTAGAAATGAAGCGTCAAATCTTAAACAGCAAATAATTTGTTGGACAACTTGATGAATATGTTGCAAGCGCGGTATTTTATTCAGCCAGAATCGATGGTACAAAATAGTACGATGGTACAAAATATGATACAAAATGGCATGGTGGTGCAGAAGGTGGTACAGAATGGTATGGTGGTACAAAATGTGATACAAAATGGTATGGTGGTACAAAAGGTGGTACGAAATGTGATACAAAATGGTACAAAAGAAACAACAACTTCATTGACTGGGCGTAATTTAAAAGGAAATATTAACGAAGCCATTTAGAAACGAAGCGTCAAATCTTAAACGGCAAACATCTTTTTCGACTCGATATGTTGCAATGTGTTGCAAGCGCAATATTTTTTTCAGCCAGAATCGATGGTACAAAATGGAATACGGAGCACGCTGGTGGAACAGGTGTTTTCAGACAGTATTCCTCAAGCCCCTGGCTTCGTCCGGTCATTGGGCAGTTCGACCACCGGACAGGAAATGTTGATGAATTTCTGATGGGAATTCACAGGAAGTTAAACAACGTATTTCCGATGGGCCAACGTGGTCTGATTCGTGCATTTTTTAGCACCCTAGTTTTTACCGAAGGCTGCTTCCCGACTGCTCAATGTTTCATGGAATTTCCTACATCTTATGGCCATCAAGTGGTTTCCAACAACTGTTCCTCCTGCTTTTACAACTCCAGTAATTGTTTAGTATTTTTTATATGTATTTACATAAACTCTAACACAATTAGCTTAACTGATCAGGAGTACATGGGTGGCCATTGAAATTGCAAGACCCCAAAGTACTGGGGATAAATACACAAAATTCTGTAAAGAAAAGGATTATTGGTGTAACAAAATCTACGTCACGGAATTTTTTAACAAGAAATACAATTTTATTATCGTGGCTTTGTTTCAGATGTAGCAATGAATTGTAGGAATTTCAAAAGAAAAATTTCTCGGCGGGAGAGTTCCGAATGTTACGATAACAAAACTCTGAAAAGAGGGAAGGTCAAGAGAATCGAACTGTCGGCGGAATCGAGGAAGTCACGTCTGCTCTGCAGAAGACATGCCACGTTTCACGTTCGAGAGGGAAAAATAAAGTTTGAACGTTTCGTTTTCTAGTCGTGCTTTTCGTGTTGACTGGTCTTCTGATGTTTCGCCGCAAGCTTTCGAGCGAACACTCGTAAGTTACGTTCGAGATTACTTTTGCAATCGAAGTACTGTAAACGTCGACTGTTATACTCAATTTATCTCTGATGGATTACTACTGGTAGAAGTGAACATTCGGACGAATTGTTTGATGCAGACAATAACGAAAATGCTAAATAAGGTAATGTAGGAAGGGTTACAGGAAAAGGGTCGTGGAAGAATATGCAAGAATTTCATTGTTTTGTAGGTGTTCTTGCGGCATAAATGCTCGAGTAACAATTGAATCGCGATGCAAATTTGGCCCAATATTGTACATTATTAGCCAATCAAGCTTGATGCCTAAATCTGCATTTTCACGTTCTACCGTGCCAGAAGTTTTACTTTAAAAGAAGTACTTCCTCGACCTATGTTTCACTGCTGGTAGTGACTATTAGAAATCTAAGTTGTAGAATTTGTACACGAAGAAAAAGAAGACTCGGCAGCTTCGGTAGAGTAATTTTCAATAGAGAAATAAATAAAGTAAATTTCTCGCTCAGTGCAACAAGAATTTCCATGTTTTACCATGCCAGAAGTTTAACTTCAAAAGAAGTACTTTCTCGACCTATGTTTCACTGCAGGTAGTGGCTATTAGAAATCTGTGTTGTAGAATTTGTACTGGAAGAAAAAGAAAAAAAAAAGACTCTGCAGCTTCGGTAGAGTAATTTTCGGTAGAGAAATAATTAAAGTGAATTTATCGCTCAGTGCAACAAGAATTTTCACGTTTTACCGTGCCAGAAGTTTGACTTCGAAAGAGGTACTTCCTCGACCTATGTTTCACTGCAGGTAGTGGCTATTAGAAATCTAAGTTGTAGAATTTGTACTCGAAGAAAAAGAAGACTCGGCAGCTTCGGTAGATTCTGGCGTTTGAGGTCTTCCCTGCTTTCAGAGTTTGATGGCCGTAACTCGTCCGAGCTTAATCAGATTTCTTTGCTCGATGCTCCCTTCCAGCTCCGAACCTTTTTCCTCGAGTTTAGCGGGCACATGCTCGGTGCTCGGAAAACGCGCTCGGTCGTCCATCTTTTGAGCCGTGACTTCTTTTCGCCCGCCATACTCGGCTCACGTGAACCTATTAGATTAATACGCTCCGCGTACGCGAAGCTGGATTACTCGTACAGGATGTTATTACATGAGAACGCCCACACAAGAGCGGACCAATTTGAAGAAACGCAATTTGCAAACGGCGAGCGGGAAGGCCGTATTTAAAGCGCTCTTACGTTTGCCCTTCGCATGTAAATCACGTGAAAGCGTCTGATTAGCTTTGTCGAGGTTACAGAGAAAAGTTCATTGTAATTTCCCCGGGTAATTAACCTTGCATTTGTCGTTGAAGCCGGATCATCCAAAAGGAGAATGCCGTCTACCTTTTTCAACGAGATAAAAGACAAACGCCGAAAAATTACTATCTAAATGTAACAACTACCCTGTTAGAAATATTCATAAAATTCATGCACTTATAATACATATAATTGTAGTAGAATTGTACATTTAATGTCCTAAAAGTGAATTAGTATACGTTTATTAAAAATTTCTAAATCATTTTATAATTCGGTGACATCGCGTTAAAACTTTGTGAAATTGCGTGGGAAAATCAATACACTTGTATACTAAATCTATGACGCAGATAACATTAAAAAAAAAGATACTTGTATTAAAATGAGACGAAATGATTTGTATATCGGGTAGAAAATTATGAAAACACATCGAGGTAATATTATATAAATATTATAGGGATAATATTCTAAAGTAAACGTTTTGCAAATATTTCAAACGTCTGCTAAATATTTACAAAATGTACTATATTCGTTAAATGTATATTTTATAATAAACTTTATCTTAGTTCTTCCTTTATGAACTTTGGTCACGTATAAAACGTTTCATTCGTAAAAGTAAGTTCGGGGGATTCAAGCGGAGGTACCAGAGTAACGTCTAATTACGTTAAGTTTATAGTTCCTACTAGACGTTACTATATAGTTTATAGGAACTATAAACTTAACGTTTGGTGGCCATTCGTTGCGGTCTATAAAAGACTAAAAAGTGACGTGCCTAACACGTGACATGTTTACCCAAATAAGAACGCTGACACGTCGCATGTTCTAGGTACACGCAAAATAACCGAATAAGGAATCTTCGGAATAAAATAAGATTTTAAAGTATTTATATTGCATATATAATTATTTTCTTGACCGGACTCTAAAGGTTAACAAGAGACCATAAGGAAGAAACTGTAGGTACACGGAAATGTACTTGTCAATTGAAAGATTAGGAATGCAGATTAGGTTGTCTTTGGATGTGGTTTTAAATAAATCTCCTTTGTAAGAATTATCCAGAGAATGACATCCATTAAGAAGACGAGGTGGTAATGCAAAATATTAAATCTCAGCGGAAATGTACTTGTCAATTGGAAGATTAGGAATGCAGATTAGGGTGTTTTTTGATGTGGTTTTAAATAAATCTCCTTTGTAAGAATTCCCCAGAGAATGACCTCCATTAAGAAGACGAGGTAATGCAAAATGTTAAATCTCAGCGTTTAAAAAGTCGCGCGTGTTACATGATATATGGAAACCATTTCTCAGGAGTAACAGCTTTTGGGGTATACATGAAATGAAAATGTACGAGACTTCATAATCTTATGGCGATTTATTACATATGTGGCTTACTTCATGAGAACGTTCACCCACGGCGAAGAAGAGCAATTCAGAAAGATGTGTTCCACAAATGTCCGCAGCGGCAGACCATTTCGTGTGGTACATACTTACATATACCTTTGTACATACTTCTAACCTGCAACTTTAAGCCGAACGTAAAAACGGCCACAAAGCATTGTTAAGGTTACTACGAAAATTCGGTTTAATGTCATCAGGGTAACGAGACTCGTCGTCGTCTTGTCTAGGCTGTTCAAAGACTTCTTCTATTCTTTTTAACGAGACGAGAAACGTCTAACAAGAACAAGTGTCGAATGTCTGTGGACAGACTTAAAACGGTGGAGAAAAATTCTCGGCTCAGGAGAAATTCCAACGTATGAGTCTCATTTTGGGAAAAGCTCTTTCGTCAAAATGAAAAACTACTGGACGACTATACGCCCTGCGTTTATAAATTAGAGTGGTTCTTTTATCTAAAACTGTACATTTGAGATGCTATGCGACTCTTGTGTAAAAAGTGACCTACATTCGGTCCAAGTTCTTGTAGATAGGTATTAGGTCATTCCAACAGTAAAGTCAATAAAATTGCAATAACAGTTGTCAGAAAGCGGCAGAACAGTTCTGCCGTTTTCTGGCAATTGTTATAGCAATTTTATTGATTTTACTGCCTTCACCTATATTACCAATCGACTGATTAACGTTACATTACTGATTAACTTCCAGTGCTCTGCTTGTGATGTTACTCACTTCAAAATTTATTTCACTTTCTTACACACAAAGAATATGCTTTCTTACATATAAGAAAAATGTCTCTGTAAAAGTCAGCTGTAACCATAGTTGAAAATGTCCATTAATATTAATAGGGATGAAACTGGTACATTTAAAGCATCACATAATTGTAGATGCAACGAAAAGTATCGGTATACATTACAGATTCAGTCGGTTAAGTTAATATTTCTTTTTCGAAAGACTATAAATGTTTGTAAGCGTTATAGAAGAAATCTGCAGATTTAATGGATTCAACGGGTTAAAGGTAATGGATATTTATCCATAACCTTTCCAAATACTTGCAAGTAATTGTTATTACAAGATCACTTAACGAAATTTAACTTTGCTATGGTCGACGAACGATTCGACTTGTATGATTATTTAAACAACTGTAAACATTGCATCTTACCTGGTCCACAGTAGAGAGGCTCTCCAACTTCGTAAGCACCCGTAAGCACCCGACTGAAACCCTAACTTATTTCTGGGGAGACTCTTGAGACGTGTCCGTAACGAGATTACACCTTATCGTCTCCTCGGAAGTACTCTCTGAACAGTTCAGGTCGATTTTACAGAAGGAATAAAAATAAAATAGAAGGCACAATCCCGCCGAACAATGGCATTCGAATTTCTCCACTTGGGAGCTGGTAGTACGAAAGTTTGTATCGGTTCGCGAACATCCTGTTCAGAACCCCGTGGAAACGCTCAACTCATGGCCGTACATTAATCTAATCTTTGGATTTCCTGATGTCCTTCCTTTCCCAGCCCCCAGAACAGTTCAGATCGATTTTACAGAGGGGATAAAAATAAAATGAAAGGCACAATCCCGTCGAACAATGGCATTCGAATTTCTGCACTCGGGGGCTGGTCGTACCTAAGTTTGTATCGGTTCGCGAACAGCCTGTTCAGAACTCCGTGAAAACGCTCAACTCATGGACGTACATTAATCTAATCTTTGGATTTCCTGATGTCCTTCCTTTCCGAGCCCCCGGAACAGTTCAAGTCGATTTTACAGAGGGAATAAAAATAAAATAGAAGGCACAATCCCGCCGAACAATGGCATTCGAATTTCTCCACTCGGGAGCTGGTCGTTCCTAAGTTTGTATCGGTTCGCGAACAACCTGTTCAGAACTCCGTGAAACGCTCAACTCATGGCCGTACATTAATCTAATCTTTGGATTTCCTGATGTCCTTCCTTTCCCAGCCCCGTAACTATCGTGAAATACCGGAAGTTCTACACTTGATCCGCGATACGGAAGCGGAAAGGAATTTCTCAAATTCCGATATTATTGTCCGGTGCCGGTTCATTCTGTTTCTTGTTATCTTCGTTGGCTTCCTTCCTTGTGAAATACTTGATAACACTTTAGCAATGCGACGGGAAGATTGGATTCTTGAAGATGAACAGAAATCTGGGATTGTCCCTCGGGTAGAGAAACATTTAATGAAAATGTTTAATATCTGTTTCACGCGGGTGAAAATGTCGAAAGTATATAAAATGTATCTATCGAATCCTGAAAATATCCATTCTTTAAATTATTAAACGCCTCGGAGCATAATTACTGTTTGACGTTCACTATCTGACTGAAAGATTTTATCGCAGATGTACGAGGTCTATTACCTCCTGTCTAAAATAGGTCTTATCGTAAATGGTTCCCTAAAAAGTGGTTTAAGTTACTACAATATTTTAACTACCCATATGGAACAAAATCTCTAATATATAATTTATTGTTGGCCAGAAATTGGTAATACGAATGATATCGACGGCACGTATTCGTTCAATCAGCCGCAAACTTCACACGCGATGGGACCAACACCATTCAAAGAATGTCACTTTGAAAAGGAGCTCGTAAAATCTTGTCAAAGTGATGCCAGAAATCAACGATAAGGTATATTATCAGTTCGCCGAGCTTATGGGTCCCATGACGAGCGAACGGATGTAGTGTCAGTGTCCTGTGCGATCCAATAAAGTTAATAGAATAAAAAAAAAAGATGAAAGCGTTTAGCTATACGAATAGTTGTGTCGCCAATAAGGCAATAAAGATTAAGAATAAGACTAAATAGAAGTTAGAGTGAAATGTAATGTTTGTATGATTGTGGGGTGAAGTGAGAAGTATTTAGATTAAATGACAGCTCGACAGGTGATACCATTTATGCGTGGTTGAGAGTTTGTGAAGTGCGAGCGGCCGTATGACTCAGTGAGTGAGAATTTTGACGCACAAAGAAATGTATTGATGAGTGTGAGAATGAGAGAGAGAGGAATATGAATTGAGTGAGAAAGAAATTAGAGTGAGGCTGGATGAGAATGATCGAATGAGAGTTAGTTCTGACTGAGGAGAGCTCGAGCGAAGTTGGAGGGAAAATCAAGTTCCTCTTTTTGAGATCTTTAAGACGTACTCTTCAAAGTATTCAATTTCTTTATATTAATTTTTATTAATAAACCAACCGTTCATGTTATCCTGACACTTGAAATTTGATCCTACACGAATTGTGCAGAAATAGCAATTTCGCAGGGTAAACAGAATTGACCCAGTTGCGGCGCGCTACTAGATGTGCTGGATGCTAAAAATCGAATTGCTCTCGTAACGAACATTCGGCCATTTCTTCGGCGAAGGAAGAATTTGCAGGGGCCGAGAGGTAGACGGCTAGGGCCTGGGAAAATTTAATATCGAACTATGCAAACGACATATTGATCATTCTGGATTCGGCCGCCCCGCCTTCCTTAAACTTCGAAGTAGATCGACATTTAATACAAGGCGATTTAACCCACGCCAAAGATTCCGGCAAACTTCGCTCGCTCCTTTCATCTCATGCATTTATAACTATTGAACGGTGAGGCGAATTTATGCACGTACCTTTATTTTGTTTTTATCGCTAATCCGGTAGAAGTAACGAAGAAATTCCGCTTCTTAATCTTAAATTAATAGTGGTTTTTGCCCTGCGCACGTAAAACACACAGCTTCCGATAGAATAGATTTATCTCGACTCGCAAGTCTACCAGAATAAAGCCTTAAGGTGATATGAAAGTGGCGTCGAAGAGGTTTTGTTTATGAAACTTTTCTCCCAACTTGGTTTACCGAATAGTGCGAAACTTCACATCGTGAATAGGGAGACTGTAAGGAATGTCCTGAAACTCATGAAATTTCATTTTTTATAACAAATGTATTCATTTATCATGGATTGGAACCAACATGGCGTGGTCAGTGCACGTTTTCGATTTGAAGGCGTAGAATTGAAAATGAAGAGTTTCAGGACCTAGCTGGAACAATGTAGAATACTATAAAAATAGAATAGTACAGAGTCAGATGGGCAAACATGGAAAATACTTTCACCAACGATTGCAAGAGTATGCTGACTTGTCCCTGGATAACTTGTGTGTTTAGAAAAAAAATTTAATTCTAGCTAAACGTCACAGATGGTGCCGTTGTTCCATTAGAGTATGAAAAATCAGGAATTCACGGGATTTCGCCAGTTTTACGTCGATCTCTTCATCATTAATTTATCGAAATGGCATATGGAACGCTTCAGTTTGTATAATTCTCAGCGTAGAGTATGACAGACTTCAACATTAATATAAATGTCGGTAACGTGACGCACTAGCTTATATTACCACTTGAGTATTCAAAATGACGTTACCAGCAAAAAGGGTATAGATGAATTTTAATTTATCGACGTCAATTAAACTTCTCAGCGCCTTTCATATCATCTTAAGTGTCGACAAATTTTCGATTATCGATTCTCACCGACCGAGGATTGATGGCAGACGAAATGCGTTCCGTACACCTATGAGCCATCGAATGGGTGGTTGATTTGCAAATTACCTTTAACTATGTACAAGCGCATTAGTGATGGCGTCTATCTGCCGTGTCAAGGGTCAAGTGTACCCTCCCAATTATTAATTTCTTTTGCCCGCCTTTCATATCATCTTAAGTGTCAACCAATTTTCGATTATCGATTCTCACCGACCGAGGATTGATGGCAGACGAAATGCGTTCCGTACACCTATGAGCCTTCGAATGGGTGGTTGATTTGCAAATTACCTTTAACTGTGTACAAGCGCATTAGTGATGGCGTCTATCTGCCGTGTCAAGGGTCAAGCGTACCCTCCCAATTATTAATTTCCGCTGCCCGCCCTTCTGCGTTCCCTCGGCGTTTCTCATAATAGGTGAATGTTAGCTATACCACGACACGCGGTTTATTTTCGAGGGGAAGGTACGATACTGTAATTGCTTTAAGCATAAACCAGCAAAACCCGGGTTGTCTCAACTCGATCGCACTCTAGGAATCATAAAACACCGGCAAATAACCCTGACAAGGAGTGTGACACCCCGCAATTACGACATGTGCTTGTTTTATCCTGTCCGTATAATAGAATAGTTTGATCATTCTTATGATTTATCGAGTATGCCTCATAGTAACGACCGTACTTGTAACAGCTGTCTTTTCGTTGCTTGTAACGGTGTTCCTATGAAGTATGTACATCGCACTTCCTTGAGAACATACTTTGACTTGTGTCCATACGAAACCCTAACAAATTACAAACAAACCCTAACAAAGACATAGATTTTGTAATAGTGGTGACTCGGCTTATGAAATGACTGAGGCGGATTATTGCTTTCGAGGGGGTATTTATTTAGGAAATCATGGATTTTAATGCTCCAAATCATGTGAAAATCAGCTGGAAATCGCGAGCAGATATCACTGGAGATCGCTATAGATCACCGAAACACTGTCACAATTTTAACGCCAAACGTCACTTGTAACCGAATTGCATTGTTTATCATATGAAATCAAAGGCAATAGGTTCTAAAAAAGGAAATCATTTTTTCTGATTTCCGAGTGCATAGTCCCTCGTTCGCCTTTTTGTCGGAATAAGGGTTTCGGGTAATGTTTCCGAGTGGACCCGAACATCCTGCGTACTTTCACTGGTTCAAATTGTTCATCACGTCTGGTTAATTCTGACAGAAGGGGCAGGACAAATTTCCGCTACTAAACAGATTATCCTAACCATTGAATCTTTTGGAACTTAGCAGAATCCCATATGATGGATAAAGTGGTGAGAACATGATTTCCCGCAACATAAAACGCCATCGCTTGTTAGGACTATCCTCTTTGCGGTCTAGAATAATGCATTCGACACAAGTTAACGTGAACTTTGGTATAAAGTGCTCCTCCGATGGAGTGTACGTACCTTCGTAAACCGATTACGTTGGAAGCAGCTTATAGCGGTCCATCGAGTGAATTCATTTGTCTAAAGTAAAAGGTCCTTACGCATATTGCTACTTAGTCCATGATATCGTACCGGTAATAGCAGTACTGAAAAGCGTACGTCAAACCGGAAATCAAACATCGTATTGCCCTCGGAGTCCGTCCAAAGTAATTCATTCGTCAGTGTTTGATCTTCGTCTTACAAGGAAGGTATCTCAGGTCGATCTTTCCGATTTGATTTCTTTTATAATATGTTATAGTAGAGTAAAAACTAAGCGACACGTATTTTTTTTAATCTACCATTAAACACTTTAAGGGGGTGAAACCACTATCCAAAGTAAGGCATGTCGAGGGGCGATTTGGCAGTTTCCCCCACAGGAACATAATCTTTTTCAACCAATCCACCTGGAAAACTTTCCTCATAACAAGAACTGAAAAATATAGTTTTCTGAATTTAAAAAAAAATTAAGGGTTGAGCATTCGGGGGTAGTTGCCCCGGCCAATATTTTTTTTCGGGAAAATCCAAAGACACGTCGTATTTCCTTCGTGTTCATACACAACATATACTTTTTTCAGATTTTTAGACTTGAATTTGACCATTTTTTGCATAAACGTAATCATATTTAGGGGTGGCTCACCCTTTATTTTTTTTTTTAATTGAGAAAATTATATTTTTCATTTCTCGTTGTTAGAAAGCTTTTGCAGGTGGATTGGATAAAAAATATTATGTTCTTGTAGGTGAAACAGCCAAATCGTCCCTTGACATGCCTTACTTTGGATGGTGGTTTCACCCCCTTAGTGTTTAATGTCAGATAAAAAAAGAAATACGTGTCGCTTAGTTTTTAGTCTACTATAACATACTATAAAAAAAATCAAATCGGAGAGATCGACCTGGGATATCTTCCTTGTTAGTCGCCAAAACGTATATATCTAAATCCAGGCTCCACTATAGCTTATCATATTATTTCAGATTCAACCCTTAGTGCAACACACACAGACTTATTTCTTCCTCTACATATATTTTTATTTTAATGCTGACAATCTTGTCTTTGTTCTCTGGTGACAGGACGCATAGTCAATCCTATCGACATGCCTGGGAACTTTTCAAATGAAAAGTCTTGAAAAAAAAAATACTGCAAATAAAACAACACAGATTAATGAAAGTTTGGGATCATGATAAATAAGTAAAATCTTGTGGCAAAAAATGCATCTAAAGCATGCTAAAAAGGATTGAGACAGTGATCGATGCCATGGAGGGTACAACACCCCTCTCTCAATTTATGCGATTTTTTACGCGTGTCTCTTTCTTACACGGTAAATTATAATACAATTTACGCGGTTATTTATTTTAATTATTCTTTTGTTAAGCCATTTGAAGTAAATGTATATTTCTAAAACTTATATGTACTAGCTTTTATTCCCAATATTTTTTCTTTTGAACTGACAGACTTTATTTATGCGATTTTCATTCTCGTAAAACGAATCCATATGGAATGGATACTCCGAGTAAATTGAGAGACACCTGTACTTAGAGTATTTCGCGAAAATGTTTAAAGCATGATTTTTCGTCAATACATGTGCAATATGTGAAACACTTTTTTCAGTGACATTGGAACACATTTCATCTAGCAAACATCATAAATTGAGGTGGATGCCTATGACCTGTCTCTTCCGTTAAAAATGAACATTTACTTTTAGCATGAAATATATAATGTTATTGCAATCGTACTAACTAAAAGTGTATGAATTTTATGTATATTGTCTAGAGTGTAACCTTTACCCGTGCGCTGTAAGAGCAACCTGTTCCCGGAGTAATTTCCTGTAATTACCGTAATCCTGCTCATTAATTACGGCGATTGCGATTTCACGCCAAACACTCCCGGAACATTACCTGTAGCTGAATGTACCCGCTGTATTTGTGTACCGCCGCGTAATTGCTTTGCATTATTTCGCGCACTTCCGACGAAATGATATTACAAGGGGTTGTTTACTAAACGTATGCAAGTACCGAGAGAAGTTACGCTTCCATGTTGTATCAATGAAATTTCATTATTTGATCTCGAGAGAAGTTATTATGCTTCCTCTTGTGCGATGTCATCGAGACCTCTTACTAACCGGTACTTGCAACAAATGGATACTTTACTCAGCCCCACGGTAAACTTCACATACTCTCCCAACGATAAGTGTCTCCTTATTGATAACGTATAGGATAGGGATAGGTAATTGGAAAATATCGTAGTATAAAAATGAAGTATAGTAAGGTATAACTCCCTAAGGCGATGTGAAGTGGCAAGATAAATTTAATCTACGTTGGTTAATAACAAATTTCGAATAAACCAAATCATTTCAGTTCACGATGATGAATGGCTTTGTATAATATATTACAAGGAGTAGAAAAATTTGAGAAAAAAAAAATGGTACGTGACTGCCATGCAAGAGGTGAAACTTCTATCAATGAGTGAGTAGGAAAGGAAATTTGAAATGGATGGATGTTTCGGATTATAGTAAGAACTTATTTCCAAATTAGTCGTGCAAGACCAATAACTCATTTAACCCCTTCGCCATGAAGCAAAAATGAATTTTCTGTGCCATCAGGGTGCGAAGAAAGAGAGTTCTTGGGTTTTCTTCATGATTTTGTATTCAGATTTTTGAGGCTGATGAATCCGAATTAGGTTACAAAGTTTCTGAATTCGAAATGGCAAGTCAACCGTTTTAGAGAGGTTGCACTAGTAAAATACATTTTGAATTTTCAAATTTTCTTATCAAATTCTGATCCAACTACCATAAATATTCTAATATACCCACATTTATTAAAATCGAAATAATGTAAACCCCTCCTTTTTTTAGATGACCGTATATGACCATTCATACTGGTGATAAGATTTTTTCCGCCGGATCGCTCACGATGAAGGGGTTAATTTTACATGTGTAATATATATGTTGACTAATTAAGTGACTAACTGACTGACTCATCATCGTCCAGCCCAAATCTGTAAGCCTAGAAATGTGAAATTTGGAGGTTATATTCCTTTCGTAACATAGGCGCTTACTATGACTGAATTTTTCGAAATTTAATCCTTTAGAGGGTGTAATTTTACATGTGCAATATATATGTTGACTGATTAAGTGACTAACCGACTGACTCATCATCGTCCAGCCCACACCTGTAAGCCTAGAAATGTGAAATTTGGGGGTTATATTCCTTTCTTAACATAGGCGCTCACTATGACTGAATTTTTCGAAATTTAATCCTTTAGAGGGTGTAATTTTACATGTGCAATATATATGTTGACTGATTAAGTAACTAACCGACTAACTTAACATCGTCCAGCCTAAATCTGTAAGCCAAGAAATGTGAAATTTGGGGCTTATATTCCTTTCGTAACATAGGCGCTCACTATGACTGAATTTTTCGAAATTCAACCCCTTAGAGGGTGCAAAGGAGTAAAATGTGTTTTCATAAATTGTGTGGTGTCTTCGAAGCCCGATGATATAATGACTTGGTCTTTACTTAAAATAAGTACACAAATACTAAAAAACGAATTTCAGGATTTTTCCCTAACCAACCCCTAAGGGGATGAAAAGAGATTCTAAGGAGGTGCTTGCACATATCGCGAGCGAAGCCGCGAAAATATATGCTAGTTATAGATTTACATGATATATATAATTGTTAGGTATTGTCCTGATTTCAAAATTTAAATTTCCGAACAAATTTTGTTTAACTTGCCCCAAGCCAGAAGCAGAATTGAGGTTCAATACCCCAAATCGCATTCATCGATCGAATGGAATGAAAAGATGCGATGGTTATATTCTTAATTTGGGTATGATCTATTTTTCTAGGAATGTGTAATAATATATTGAGCTCAATCGATACTATGTAACTTCACTTTGCACTACGTTGCAGGTAATGTTGGGTATATAATCAATTATTGTTGGTAATAGTTGCCTGGGTCCATCTTACGTAAGCGTACGTAACAATAACTGATCCCATGAGAAAGGTTCCGAAGAGTCGAGTAAGACAAATTGTTTTAAGCGAAGTTGCATATTATGCGGAAAATACGTGTCATTACGAATGCATTTGCAGTTCGCAAACTATAATTGTTGTTTCCAGCAGGGACTGCGACTTTTAACGACCTCGCTCGATCTAATATAATCCGTGGAACAATGTGGACTCATTAACTTACCTATCAACGCGAAGGGAGGGCAAGGTGGTTTCATCAGGTTATGAACCGCGATTCGATATGTCATGCTTTGTCTTTCGAACGAATGGAATCGGTCGATGCGGAAATCATCGCTCATCGAGCTTGAAGTGGAACGTTATAATTCAATTTTACGCGAGTGCGCTATGACCGATTCTGTACAGCCGGGACTCTAGAGGTTCCTTTTTCAAAGTCCCGCAAGAAATACCGGGTTATTTATCGCTCACCATTGTTAATAGCTATCCGGGGCCATTTTGAGCGGACGCGGTGGTTGAAGACCATGCGAGGAACATCCGAGAGTGGTGGGCGATATATTACAAGCATTGAATTGACCACGATCAAAAGTGATGCACCCGCTCATTCATGGAACCCTTCCTTGTTCCATTATACAAAATTGCGCTATCCATTCCCGGGGCATGCGAAACGACCAAGCGATATTTCTTCAGCGATTCGAATTTCCCTAATGAATGCTGGCCGTATCGCATCGCTAAGCATGCCGTCAGTTCTACGTGAGTAGGAAACTTTTCATTTTTCACTTTCCGTCCCTTTTTATATTCGTCTCGGTTCACTCTTGAACGACAAATTTGCAAAAGTAAAAGAGTTGATGTTAAAACTGGTATCGGAGGAAAATTTAATTATAAAAAAGTTAATGTTATAACAGAGGTGAGTTGGGAGATTGCTCACGGGTAGGGTCGCGCGATTGCGTCCTGTGTGCTCCCTGGTGGAGAATGTGGACGGTTAATGCACTTGCCATCTGATACCCCCCAATGACGACCCCATTCAGGGATCCTCCTCATCTCTGCTCCCAACTCATCTCCGTGATGACAAACATCTTTTAACATCTCTTACCAACAAGTCCAGCAAGATCTGCGGCAATGAACTACCCACGATGACTTGAAAAAAAAATGAATCCTGTTGTGATCCATCTAAACCTGGAAAGGGGCACAAAAGAACGGGCAAAACGGAATATTAAACAAATTCAGGAAGTCTGAGATTAGACAGCGAATAGGTTACCAAAAGTCAAGAATATTAATGGTAGATCGATCTCGTTAAATTAACTGAACTGGCATTTTTTTTCTCTGTCAATCCTAACAAAGTGATAACATTCTCGAACTCTGAATTTACCCGCCAGGAACTCATCTCAGGGCTCATTCTCAGAGAGTGCAAACAATAGGACTCCGCGTTGGAGGAACTCGCGTTACATGGGAGTCTACCGTGTCATCCATCAGAATTCCGATCCCCGACGATATAACCAGAACAAGGGAAAGAACACAGGGGTATCTTGCGAATCGAGCAAAACCCATAGGAAGCCAATCTCAATCCCCGTTTGGGAAGTGGAAACGGTTTACCGTTCCCACCGGCAAAAACGGCAACTGTGTTCCTTCCGTCGTCTATTTCTGTCTAGGCGATTCTTCCCGTTTTCCAATCCTCAAAACCGTCTACCCTAATCCCCCTTTCGAGCTTCTGCACTGGGCGGGCATCGCATATGCCCGTCATCACCTTGATGGCATGGCATCTGCAAATATTAAACAGGTAATTTTCGCCACCACTCCGAGCTCCCTGCCACTGCCGGCTGTCTCGTTCCTTCTTTATTTTCGCGCTTTCCATCACCCTGCTTTCCCCTTTTCCCTGCCCTCTCACCTTTCCCACTTTGTTCGTCCTACTTCATCTTCGACCGTACTCTTCAAAGATTCCGACGCCTCCCTCGAGGAATACCCATCTCCATTCTCTTCGGTGTCCTCACCTGATTAAAATTCTCCGAGGCTTTTCCTTCGATCGCTCCTGCGCCTCCACTCAGCTTACCAGACTCTGGCTTACTGGTAAGTAAATAAGAGCCAGTTTCAGAAGACGGAACTCATTTGTTAGGTATACCAAAAGAAATGGAAGTCTAAATTAAACGTTGTAATTAGCGGAATTGAATTTCAAGTTAGAGTTTCCCTGACGTAAGGTGAACCCGCCTGAAGCCAGGTAATTCGAATAAGACATGTTTCATGAACGATTTGACCCCTGATACGTCACTTTCGTATCACTTTCAGCTGTACAACTGTTTCTTCAGAGAAATGTAAAGTCGGACTTAGAGTGGACTGACATTTATTGAATGGCTTTAATGAATGTATGTAGAAATGGCAAGTAAATAAAAAAATGTGGCGCCAGGAGGTAATTCTAGGAAGTTATTGGCCAAGATCGTGAGTCGGATATTACTGTCACTATGATTTGTGAGAGTCTTGGCCTTTTTGCTGGACCATCGAGATTCTTATCAGGAATTTCAGCCATGGCTACATCGAAGAAATACGCCGACTGAATCTGACCATTATAATGTTTGACAAGTATTACTAGATGCGCGTAATAAACCGATTGCGTGTTACTTTAAGAGATAACATTTATTGTTTATTTAACTTTTCAAGCCAAAAATGCAGTTGGGATTATTTTGCGAGTATACTGTATATTATGACATTTCATCTCATTTCAGGAAACGTGAAAGCGCAACAAGCTAATAATTAAACTGCGAAGCGTATTAATAAATAATGATACCAATAAATATATAGATAACCAGTAATATGCGTTATTGATATCTCGACTGCCCAAAATATATATGTGTACGGAGAGTACGTAAATTAACCCAAAAACGGATAAACGGACGAGAGGTTAAATAATACTGGGTTCAAGCTAGGCAACTTTTAGAGGAGACGTCGGGGGTAGATATTGACACAGAAAATGAGGCAGACAGAGACAGAGGGAGAAAGAGAGAGAGACAAAGCCAGAAAGAGGGTTAACGTACGTCGGACGACGTCCGGGTTGAACCGGGTCGAGCACCGGAGAATACTCCTCAAGTACCACACTCCGAGAATCGTGCCCTCGAGAGACGTCCCTCCGAAGGTCTCGCGATTGTCCTTTCGTGGTTTCCGCCTCGTAGTATGTACCGGTACCGAGTCGTCGCCGACCACTGGGAGGTATCGATGCGAGGCGGATGGGACGTGGTCCGGTTATTTATTCACCGGAACGGAGAATGCATATGGGACTTTCGATACGCGGACTCGAAATCTTCGGTAGAAAATGATCAATTAATCTCATCAAACGTAATTTAGCTTAATTTTGCGCAATCGAGAAACTCGTAGTGTCGATAGTCACGAGGAACTTGAGCTTGAATGAGATGGTACAGAGTTCTATACGCCAAACATCCAATGTTTAGGAGCGAGGGAATCAGAAATATGCTTTCCTAAATGCTATGGAAAAATATTAGTCATGGCCGACACGCGCGTTGGAAGTGAAATAAATCTCCTGCCGGTTATCGTTAAACTTCAAACGTTTCTTTCCCGCAACTTTATTTTTCATAATTGCTGCCATTGGAAAAGAAATACGGTTCGGTCGATTTGCTTGAAATTTTAAAAACAACGCCGAGGACGCGTTTCTTCATACTCCACCGTTAATTGTCACTTTTCTTTCATCGTTAGTGGGACATCGCATGGAAAATTTAACCCTTTGCATCCGAGAGGTGACTCTCAGTCACCGCTGGCAATCCGAATGGCAAGGGCATCGAGTGAAAAGGGTTAATAAAAATCAACATTCCTCTTGATTTATTTGTTTCAATGCACCGGATTCGGCTGGAAAATGGCAACAAGTTTGTAGCAACCTGACAGATGTGTCTTATGTCGATACCAATCTTGGAATAAACTTTGTACTTTAATTCTTTATAAATTCCATACCATTTATTAAAAACATAATATATATGCTAAACCTGAATTCATTCCGCTTAATATCCGCTTCTATTAAGAAAGAAGGAGGTCCAAAACGTTCTTGTCGCCTTTTTTTAAATGACCCTCTCCCCGTAAGTGCAATCTATGGAAAGGACATTATACAAATGTACATCAGATGTTTGCCAGAGAAGGGATTATCCGTTCCCGATCTTCTTGTCGTACTTTCCTGTTTCGGTTGCAATCTCTATAGTGGATTTTGCGAGGCGCCGAAAACTTTGATGTCTAAACTTGCCGATTGTCCACGGGATTCACGAAAAGTTCGGTCAGAAGACGCGAATCCCTGTTCGGAGGGGTGCGAGATTCTCGAGTGTCGCTTAGGGGTGTACACCCCGACACGGACGACCTGGCGGAGAATTTTTCGACGAAAAAGTTGGCCGACGTGAAAGGTCTAGCGACTAAATTATGTATGGAGCAGGAGGAATTTCGCGAGACCGGGAGCTTTCACGAGCTGCATAAGAAGATTCGCATTATCGCGCGACTTGGACCATAGGATGGAGTGATGCTCGAGGCACTGGCCAGGAGAGGGCCAAAGGAGTTGGCGCTTGCATAAAACTTTTATTAGGAATGTGCCTCCAAAGATGCGTTTGGAATTGAAACCAGATGTGACGTGTGCAGCTGTGACCAACTCTGAGCAAAAACCGATCATCAATGTCGGCACCGCTGACGCCGGTATTAGAAGTTCGGAAGCACTTTGGAGTGATAACTTTCTTAAACAGCAGCAAGAAGATCTTATGGAGAGAGTTAGCTGAAGGCAATACGGGAAATTAGAACAGAGTAGAAATATCCGAGGGCCGGGATCCATAGGGCCGAAATATCGGATTAACCAATGTCAGTACACATGATTAATGCTAATAAAAGACGAGCAAAGAGAACTCCACCAAAAAGTTCACCAAAAAACTACAACGACGAAACATTGTGCCGACAGAGATAACGAGTTTACTCACCTTCTCGGTTGGAACAGGTTGAATTATTGTGCAATGAAATAACCTTTTTTTATATAGTCAGCGAGCGGAGATGGTCCGTTGATTACAGAATGAGCATCCCCTTCATTTGTGATCCGTTATCAATATTAAAAGAATGTCAGTTCACAAAAATGCACTCCATCCATTTCGTTCACAATCGAATAATTCACTTCCGTCGAAACCGTGGGTGAAATCTTTTAACGATATTTTTTAAGTAATATGACATTCATTAATTTGTAATAAATGGTAGCAGATACTAAATAACCGGTAAACATTTAGTGGACAAAGTCTGCTGTTTTTCTTTTTCCCGTGCCTAAATGAACATTTTTTAAATACTGTCCTGTTTAAACTATTGAGAATGGTTACTGACCCGCTAAATTGTAACTTTGGAGCTTTCTATAAACAAATATTGGCAAAATATATCACTAACAAGGAAGGTATCCCAGGTCGATCTCTCCGATTTGATTTCTTTTATGATATGTTATAGTAGACTAAAAACTAAGCAACACGTGTTTTTTTTTATCTGCCATTAAACACTTTAAGGGGGTGAAACCACCATCCAAAGTAAGGCATGTCAAAGGGTGATTTGGCAGTTTCACCATGGAACATAATATGTTTTAACCAATCCACCTATAAAAGCTTTCTCATAACGAGAAATGAAAAGTATAATTTTCTTAATTAAAGAAAAAAAATAAGGGGTGAGCTACCCCTCACTGGCCTTGCTTTGGATGGTAGTTTCACCCCCTTAAAGTGTTTAATAGCAGATAAAAAAAATTCGTGTCGTTTAGTTTTTAGTCTACTATAACATATTATAAAAGAAATCAAATCGGAGAGATCGACCTGGGATACCTTCCTTGTAAGATATTACGTTGGCTCTGGTCTAAACTAAATAAAAACTATTATCTGAATATTGTAAGTTTTTTAGTGTAACGAGCGACTTCGACACCTCCGTAATCGCGTGATAAAATGTCAGGGAAATTGGGTGAAACGCCTTTAAAAAATTGGAAAATACCACGTTTCGCGTCACCTAAAAAGGATGTAATAGATTGTTTTCTGGCCACTGCAGAAGTAGATAAATTTAAACGTGTCCATTGTTTTCAGGCCATTGCTGAAACAGATAAAGAATTCGGCGGAATCGCACATCGTGCTGGACTGCTCAACCGAACGCATCTACGAGGTGTTGAAGCAGGCACAGCAAATAGGAATGATGAGCGACTACCACAGTTACCTCATCACCTCCCTGGTAAGCCTTTTAATTAAGTAGGAATGCAATTAAGGGCGAACTTATCTTGTTCGACTCGACGATGCCAACGCCGGGCCAAAAGGAGCGCCTCCAACCCAGGAAGCGAATTTACGAGGGGTTGGAGAATGTAAGTCCTGATTTTCGCGATCCATCATTTCCGTCGGTGCACCGCTTACCGACGTCTTACATATTAAATTTCTTAATCCGAATGAAAGGCCACATCTGTTTGGGCGGTGCATACCCCTTATAGCACGTATCTCTTCGATCATCCCTCAGGACCGAACGGATGCTGGATCGCGTCTGAACATAATTTGCGAACCTGGACCTTCGATCTCTGATTTGCAGGACATGCGGAAAGCGGGATATATTGGCTCCCAAACTAATCATTTCTCTATAATAAATAGGTAGATTAGCATCATCCTGACGAAGTCTTGAATCACGATTAATATGAGTCATTTGTCTAATCTCTTTTCTTTCTCCTCTAATAAAGCTTATTTGATTATCATACTCCGAACCATTCCTAAACTCGATGTTGGAAATCGCTAAATCTGGAGAGTTATGCGAAAACAAAAGAAAAGTGGTTATTTCGTTGAATGTTGCAAATATAAGATTTTATACATTTTGGAAGTTTAGTATTTCTTTGTGCGGAGAAGCGAGAAATGATACCCCGTATTTGAGGAATATTCCTTTGCTTGATATCTAATTAATTGTCGCCCAATGTCTACTTTCTTCTTCGTCGAAAGATTCTTCCATTTTAAGGGATGTGAAAGTCATATATGAAGGGTCAATCGTTCGTGAAAGTAATCTCCGAATTGCGTGTACCAATGTGTTTCGAATTTTACCACATGAATAAAGAAACCCTAAGGTAGATCTTGAAACTCCCAGTTTCATTTTTTATAAAAAATTTCGAAAATTGCTATCCATACATTGTCTTAAAATTGAAATTTAATGGGCGTCAGGACCTTCCTTATAGCCTCTATATTCACGTTGTAAGGTTTAAAACAATTCGGTACATCTAGTTTGGAGATAAGTTTCATAAACGAGACCTCCTTGACTCCATTTTTCCATCACCTTAAATAGGTTTAAAATAGGACTTAATTTGTATTAAGACGTGCGAGGTCAAAAGAAGGATGTAAAGAGTGAAATTGGACCAAAGCAAGTCTTTCTTAAAATTTGATTACGTGGATTTATAGTAGAATTAGAATTTTTAGTTGGATAATCAGAGAAACGCTAGACCTAAGATAGTGAGAACTATCCTCCTCAAAATTTATCTCCGCGGTATCTTCATTTGCTCGATTTTTAATTCATTTTTGTTACAATCTAATGAAAGAAAAAAGTCCTTTGTTGGCACTTTTCATTAGGGCTCAGATGGCAGATTTTTAAAAACTACGTATTTCTATGTCACGTGTAGTATTACAGTGAGAAATTCAGAAACGAGCTATGGCTATTTGGAAATGAATTCATACAAAATGTATCCGTATGTTCAAAATGAATGCATATTGCTGATGTTTATTAATTTTACTGGGACCTGCACAGAGCTCACTCGCAATCCGTAATGGTGAATTGCAATAATAGTTACATTGAAACTTTATACTAAAGGCGGTATAAGAACGAATGCGATGTAAACGTAAATTCCAGTCCTTCATTTTTGTCGAACAATTGGTTGCATTCGCTTGGGAAATGTGTGTACAATCAATGCAGTGTACATATATTAAGCGAGTGCACGTATGAAAATTTGATTGCCAAAGGCAACACGGAAATTGAAAAAAAGAAATAAAGGTATTGAATGGTTTGATTGGATGAATGTAGTTTGAAGTACAATTTAGGAACGAAATAATTTGACGGCGACAGAGTAAACGTGTTTTTTGACAAAATATCCGTATTAAAACATTGCCCAAAGAACTCGGAAAATTTTGACAGAAGGCGAATTTTTATCGTCACCAGGACTCGGGGTTTACGACCTCGATTTATGGTTTGAGTGTTCATTTCAGAATTCACCACGGCGAAGTGCTTCCAAGAAGATGTCATATAATCAATAGAATCTTTAAATATTACTTCCGGAATTGGAAAAGAGTCTGCTGAACCAAGGAAGTTAATCTTATGTTCTCCAGTGTTGGTTTTGCGATGACGAATTGATGGTATAAAGAACAATGTCAATTGAGATGGTTTAGGGTGAAGCGAAAACTCTCTCAAATCTGTCGATTTGAATAAGACTTTTTTTTTAAGGGAATTGGACCGAAACTTCCTGCCTGAAACTTCGACACATGACTTGTGAGCACCTAATAATTATCCTGATATTTTCAAAAGTTGGACATTCGAAAAACATTTTTTTAACTTAGCTTATATCGATACCAAAATGGCGTCAAGTTTTCATATTTCGATCGATATACAATTATTGAAGGCTTTGATGTGAGAAACGGAAGTGTCTTGAACTTCTATTATAAAACGAAGGTAACACGAGGTCTTTAGTACAATACCCAATACAATTCAACACAGCTGTCAATATAAATACAAATGTCCGTAGGGTAGGTATTTAGACATTTCTTTACAGATGATGATAAAATTTGTCTACATGTTTCACTTCATCTTAAGGACTTTCCGCTGTACCTCAAAATTATTTGTTTCTATGGGGGTTGCAATAATTACAGATATATTAACTTTAAATCATTCTGCATGGGCACCACTTACTACTATAAAAAACGTATAATAAAGCACATTAACTCCCGAACCATGGCTAATTATTCAAAAGGTAATTTCAGTTCGTAGGCAGTAAAATAACAGGAATCTCATCCCCCATAGCATGTCTTGATGCTTTATTTGGTGAGCTAAGAAAGTAGGGTGATCTTTTAATGTTTCGTTGAAAATGGCCGATATATCACTGGCATAATAAATTAATGGTAAGTGCGTGTCTGCGCATTTGTTTGCGTCTCGTTGAAGCGACGGACGAAAAATTTCTGAACGGGAGAAAATGAGAAACGGAATAGGACTTTAAACAGACATGCTTACTGTGCAATTTATTTCCCTTCGCCCCTTCCATCGCCACACCTTCTACTTCCCCCGTACTAGATTTCAATTTAGATCCATTAAAATGCAAATTAGCACTGAAATTTGTGCTACAAGCGGTTTCCATTCTTCCGCTCTGCCTGTTGACTTTGCGAAGTAGGGTACTGTATCATTATGCGGTAACAAGGCTAGGATTTCCTGCAACGTTTAATTCATTGCGGTCAGAAACTCGACACATTTTAGACAAACATCATTTAAGGCGAAGTGAAACACATCAAGGAACTTAATCGACGTCAATAAAGAAGATTTCTCTAAATGCCTACATTGCCGACGTTCGTTTTTATATTGACAGCTGTGTCGAATTATATTGGGCACTGTACCAAATGGCATACTCCACCTGTCGCTTTCGTACAATAATTATAAAGAAATCGAAATAAAACCCTAGAAATCCTCTGGATTCATGCTTTCTGGTGGCCTATTTGACTGCAGAGGGACCCCCTGCGCCCTCTGTGATTTTCAGGTCAATTAAATTTTCACTCCGAGACCTCGTATTACCATCGTTTTAGCATAGAAGCGCATACAACACTTTTTTTTGTCTTTATCCCGTTCAAATGCGAGTGTATCGATTACCAGAGTGTTCTAAATTGTCGTA
Organism: Orussus abietinus; assembly: GCF_000612105.2. NCBI lineage: Eukaryota > Metazoa > Arthropoda > Insecta > Hymenoptera > Orussidae > Orussus > Orussus abietinus. Next base: position 347,912 of record NW_019394250.1, read on the forward strand.
AAATTGTCCTGACCCTTTCGTTTCTCATATCCGAGCCTTCGATAATTGTATATTGATCGAAATATGAGAGCTCGACGCCATTTTGGTTCTGGTCTGGGCTGAGTTAAACAATTTTTTTCCAAAAATCCAAATTTTGAATGTGTCAGGACAATTCTTAGATGATCAGGAGTGATGTGCCAAAGTTTCGGACAGTTTGGTCTAATACCCTTAAAAAAAAGTATTGTATTCGAATCAACTGATTTGAAGGGGGGTTTCACGTCACCTTAAGGGATGCCTCTCGATTTTCGAAAACTAACTAGTAGGAGAGAGCGAGGTCAATTGTAAAACGGGCCAATTGTAACAAATGTTATACATTTTTCCTTTAACCCTTTGCGGTCGATGCCGCCACAATGGCGTCATTCGCAAGTCGTCGTAGAAGTCGGTGCCGCCAGCCTGGCGGCATGATGTCATTAATTAATGATCATGAAACAACTTTCCGTAATTTATGCATAGAAAGTAAAAGAAATAAATTTGCTAAATTTCGGAAATTAAGGCCCACGGACATCGGTGGGAAGACGCACATTAATTTGCATACTTAGGGCAAGTTATGTCATCAGGATCCTCGAATGTTGTCTTCAGGCATTCGTCGCAAAGCTATTTCTTGCATAGGGCATGTTGCCGCATATCGACAACCCTATTTTCTTGATAAAGGCTGCGGTACCAGTTCTCGGTCTTCTTTGAGGTACCAGACTTTGTTTTTTTTAAGGTATTTCACTCAATTTATGTTGTGACGTTGTATTTACTGCAACTAGTCATAGTCTATTGTCCATTTTGAGAAAGATCTTTGATTGTGCTATGTTGCACTAGGTCGGGTCTTGTTACCCGTTCGGCGCAATTTACATTTCCAGGTTATTATTTCTAAAACAACAAACCTTTTCAACTAAACTAATGCAACAGTACGTAGATAAAAGTATAAGGTACTACATACCTCCTAGGCAGAGCAGGACTTCACAAAACTTTGTGACAAACAGCTTGAACGCAGCAACCAAATTTTATAAAACTCACTTAGAAATATTTAATAAATATTTATTATTATATTAGAATCTCAGTTTACCATTGACTTGTCCACAGTCCCGGCCCAATACACCCAGTGGACACTTCTTTGTCCTACTAACTGGCAGAGGGAGCCACAAAACATTGCACTTTCGCTATATGGCGAAAAACAAGCATGGGCCTTATTACGTTAAGTTGCCTTAATTATTTTCTTGGGTTGTACCCTTGCCAGTATAGTTACACTCCTAAAGTGTAAACGTAACTTTGGAAGATGTAAGGCAGAAAAACATACATCGAACCACAATATATTTAATATAATTTAGTGGTTATTGCTGGAGCCACGATGGTCAAACTCTCCTAAAGTTGTAGCACGTACAGAAGTTCTTGTCATGGTTACAACAATACGTCTTTACGTGAGAATATGTAAAGGATGCTATGATATCTTACTCAGAGTACGAGATTACCATTCATCGTTACCTAATTCCAATTTGATGAAGAACCATCTTGAAAGACGCTTCCGTAAATGAAATAGAAAACACAGGAGATGTGGCTCTTTCTGGAACAATTTATTCCTCGCCTTGGAAGCTGTTTTCTAGACATCTAGCTCGGCACGGTTTATAGCTCGCTTTCTGCTTTCAAGCTTCGGCCTAATCCCCAGCAATTAGTTGTGATTTATTTCAGCGTGGATGACTCGATGAAAGGAGACTGGATGTCGTCCATCAAGTCGGAACTTCTTGCAGGACGACCATCCACCGCAAGCATTTACCCGGAGGTCGGCACCCTAATGAATCTAGGTCGGAAGCCAGGCTTCATTAAATTGTCCTTTATTAGTTTAAGGCACCACTAAACTGATTTACTAACGGAGTCCGGCGTGTTTATTTTGCGACAATCCGTGTCTCGGCTCCCCCCTAACTTTTGCGATCAGCGTCTCCTTTTTCTCGGGGAATCCGAGGACCTCGTTACGATTATCGCGAAAGATAAACCCGAGGGTTATTGCAATTGTTACATTTACGATGGCAGTCATTGTTAGTTTGGCCATAACGCTTATGACATCCGCTCTTAGAAAGGCCGGCACGGCGGATGCTGCTGCAAACCATCACCGGTATCTCCGAACGACAGATCCGCATGCACTTTGTGAGAATGCACTTCTCGATTTCATTGCCCGACAACAATTGCCGTATTATTCCAATAAACACAAAGTAGGGTAATACACGTAGAGAAGGAGCACAACGTGTTTTATGAGTTCTAATGTCCGCTTTCCCTACACCAAATTCAACGTTGACGTTACGTCTATCTCACGTTTATCAATTAAATCACGTCACACGAAAATAGTAGGCACTTTTTGAGAATGCACTTCTCGATTTCATTGCCCGACAACAATTGTAGTATTATTCCAATAAACACAAAGTAGGGTAATACACGTAGAGAAGTAGCACAACGTGTTTTATGAGTTCTAATGTCCGCCCTTTCTACACCAAATTCAACATTGACGTTACGTCTATCCCACGTTTATCAATTAAATGACGTAATATGCAAATAGTAGGCACTTTTTGAGAATGCACTTCTCGATTTCATTGCCCGACAACAATTGCAGTATTATTCCAATAAACACAAAGTAGGGTAATACACGTAGAGAAGTAGCACAACGTGTTTTATGAGTTCTAATGTCCGCCCTTCCTACACCAAATTCAACGTTGACGTTGCGTCTATCTCACGTTTATCAAATTACCGTTCCAATCGCTTTATATAAAAACGGTAGGCGCGTTATAGGAATTAGCATTGTAAGATCTCGCGTCATACGGTAGTCTACTCTAGAGAAATTAAATTCACATATTTTGGGACTTTTTGGAAGAACGACATTTACGGAGTAACCACCCCTGAACGTCCCGCACCGCTTCTTCATCACAAGATTAGGTTTATATATCCGAAACGATGAAATGGGCACTTGACACCCCCATTTTCGAAGTGCTGTTTCACCGCCTTAAAGTGCTTTTCCGCCGATATAAAAAATACGTATCTTTTATTTCTCAGTCTATGTAAACACATTATAAAGCGAATTAATTCTGCGAGAGACACATGGGATACCTTTTTTGTTAGTTTGATGGATTTTTAAGTGTGTGAATCATTTGTGATGTACGTTCTACTCCCTCCTCCCCATCCCTCCCTCACCTACGCATGTGCACCCTAATGATTACTAAAGTGGCACCACCAAGAATTAAGGGGATATGAAAGTGACACTGCGTATGTGCACCCTAATGTTCACTAAAGTGGCAACACCAAGAATTAAGGGGATATGAAAGTTACAATGCGTATGTGCACCCTAATGTTCACTAGTGGCAACACCAAGAATTAAGGGGATATGAAAGTTACAATGCGTATGTGCACCCTAATGTTCACTAAAGTGGCAACACCAAGAATTAAGGGGATATGAAAGTTACAATGCGTATGTGCACCCTAATGTTCACTAAAGTGGCAACATCAAGAATTAAGGGGATATGAAAGTGACATATGAAACTTTTCTCCGAACTGATTCCACAGAGTCGTTTCAAACTATATAATATGAATATGGAGGCTATAAGAAAGGTCCTGACCCCCATGAAACTTCATTTCTTAAACAGAATTTTCAAAATCATTTTAAAAAAAAGTTGAAATTACATGGCCCTCAAAACCTTCCTCATAGCCTCCATATTCACTTTGTGAAGTTTGAAACGATTCGGGACTCCCAGTTCGGAGAAAAGTTTCATAAGCAAGGCCTTTTTAGAGCCACTTTTACATCACCTTAAATATTAAAAAGTAATTATATTCATAGCGTTAATCCTTTGCATTTGGGAGGCGACTATTAGTTGCCACCGGAAAAGGCTTTGAGTGCATAAAGTTAATTGCTACAGCGGATACGTTTTATTCATAAGGAAGGTCTTTTACATACTCATTGTTGAATGTATTTGAAATTATGATCGTTTGTTATTCTGACGTAATGAGTCCTTTTCACAAACTTGGTGGATTTACCTTTGCTATCTTTAGGTTTTGCAATTTGAATGGCCCCCCGTGTATTTTCGTTATAGATCAACTCGCTCGAAAGGGAAAATATTATAAATAATTTCTATGACTGGTTAAAGTTGGCATTACTCATTCATGAGGTTCAAAAACGACATTCTCTGTCTAATTATCTAATATCTGTCTAATTATTAACGAGCCAGGCTAAACATCGCAGATAGTGAGTAAGGTCAGTGTTTCGTGCCTATATGTATTTGGCGCGAAACTCTACCGAGTTTCTTAATTACTTTTTACGGTGCACAGTGTCTTTTATTCCAATGTACCCATGGAAATTATGAATGGGTGCCACTTGCTTTAATTATTCCTTTGTTTAGGTATTATATCTACATTTTACAACCGGGCTACTGCTACATAGGTTAACAGCAATCGATTTAGTGCGGCCTTGCGTGGCGTTAACCCAGGGTAAAGTAAATGATACTTAAAGTTCAAGTAAATACCCTCATAACGGCATTGATGGCCATAAACATTTTACTATCGCGCAATAGGAAACATTGCGCTACATTTTGCTCATGTGATATCCTGGAACACAGAAAAAGTAAAAGCAACAATGCAAGAAAAAAAAAACGTGATACTCGACTTGTTATTAAAAACCTACATATAATGGCATAATATTTTAAAATGAAATTTAAAACATTTATTTCTTCCAATGTATACAGTCCGTGGCCAATTTATTTGTTACATTATAGCTCTTCTAATTGATTCATATTCAACCCTTATTATTACATGCACATATTTATTTCTTCCTCTTTAAATATTTTTATTTGAATGCGAGCAATACAGAAAGTCAATTTCACCCAGGATGTCTGTAAACTTGTCAAAAAGAAAATCTCTAAAGAAAATACTGCACATGAAACGAAACTAATTGACGCATAAATAAAAGTTTTGGATGATGAGCAATAATTAATTGAATGTTGATGGAAAAAGAAATCAGCCGAAACGTGCTAAGAAGGATACAGGCTATTATCGATCCAAGTGGGGGTTATATTAAACATTAAAACAATTTTGTGGAAATGTTTAACGCATGATTTTTCTTCAATAAATACTTCTAAATACTTCCCATCTTCGTCTGTAATCAAGCTAGACGGATTCGGATAATCTGACATTTCTTTGAAATCTGGATACGGATATAAAATTCAAACCAACCCCTGAAACGATTCGATGCTTATCCCCCTAGTAGCACAGAATAATTTCTAAATATTTCTTTGTAATCTTTGCTAAATATCTGAAGCGACAGATTTTTAAAGATNCTAAAGTAAACGTTTTGCAAATATTTCAAATGTCTGCTAAATATTTACAAAATGTACGATATTCGTTAAATATATAGAAAATATAGGACAAATATTTTGTGCTACTAGGGTCAGCTTGGAAGGGTCCGGAGATTTCAATTTGCAGCAGCCGAAATCGCATGTGCATCTATCTATGAAATGTTCCGTTTTTTTCTTTGCAGGACCTGCACACCATTGACCTGGAAGAATTCAAGTACGGTGGGACCAATATTACTGCCTTCCGATTGGTCGACCCTGAGAAGCCAGAGATCCAGAAGGTGGTTCATGATTGGATTCACGGCGAGGGTCGCTACGGTCGCAAGCTCGACATGGGTCAAGGCACCAATAAGGTAAGGATGGTCTTCCTCCATCAGTTTTCATGGATACCTTCCTTGAAGAGCATCGAAGCGTCCTCGGAGTGCTTTTCCAGCTCGTTCCACCATATGGTTCGCGAGGGACTGACTAAAGTCTTTGTTGGCCAAAGTTTATCTCCCTTTCTGCGTGAAAATCATTTCGTCTTTCTGGATGTTACCAATCACAACCAGAAACAAACGATTCTCATCTTCCACGACAATAACGAATTGGTCGCATGCTCTGATGATTATTAAAATTTTACTGCCTAGAAACCGCGGGGATACAAAAATAATTTGGATTTTTAGGTCGATATGTGAGCGTAATTCGTATAAATTACTGAAAAGAAACAAAAACACCTGACGTCTCAAATTCTGTCGGTCATTTACGAGCGAGATGATTGATTGAATGAAATTACATTAAATTCGTCTAAAGTGATGCATTCACCATGAAGATAAATATCATTTCGTCTTTCGGGATGTTACCAATCACATCCAGAAACAAACGATTCTCATCTTCCACGACAATAACGAATTGGTCGCATGTTCTGCTGATTATTAAAATTTTACCGCCTAGAAACCACGGGGATACAAAAATAATTTTGATTTTTAGGCCGATGCCTATCGACCATGTGAGCGTAATTCGTATAAATTACTAAAAAGAAGAAAAAAAACACCTGACCTCGTCTCAAATTCTGTCGGTCATGATTGATTAAATGAAATTGCATAAAATGCATCTAAAGTGATGCATTCACCATGAAGATGAATACTTGCAGAGTGGAACATTTCAAGTTATTAATAAACTTTATTCGTTGCAACGCAAACAAACGCATAGGATATCTAGGGATTATCCGAATTTCCATTGTGTATTTTGAGCCGACCAATTGTCCCAACTGGAATGGACTACGTCTGGCAAGGGCCGGTTCCAAAATTTCGTCGCTTCCTGTGAAAATCAATATGATACTTTTCCATAGCACCCTGATCTCTTTCATTCAATTTGATGGCGGTTCACCTATCCAAATAACCCGCGGAATTTCAATTTTTTATAAGATAACACAAACGCGGTTATTTTAACTTTCCGTTTTCCTCTTTGTCTACGTCGAAGGCAATCGCTCATGCATCAAACTGAGTTGTCAGTAGAACGACAATAAATATTCGTTTTAGTACTTTATTGAAAGGATCGATTGGTTCTTTGATTCCATTGGATTGAGGAATAAGTTCCCGCGGTTTTAATGTAACGTCACGTAATTAAAACCGCGAAAAATTATTCCTTAATTTAATACGTCAAGTAAGTCTTTTTATCTAGAACTTGGAAAAATAGGTGACTTTTGTGAAACGTTTTAAAAAATGTTCAATAAAAAACCGACCTAAATAACACCGTAATATACAAGATAAATTATGTACAGTGCATATTAATGCACTATAATGCAATATATATTAATATACCAACTTCAAACTTTTCAAACAATAAATACTTAGAAATTTACACTAGTGAGCAGATAAGTAGTTTATACATAATTAGGTAATTGTAACTTCCTAATGTCGTTTTTAAAGTAGGATTTTTTTATTAAAAGGGCAACGGAATTGAATTTTGGTGAAGAACCAGGGTGGTAAATATTTTAAATTAACCACTTGTACACTCGTTGTCCACGGAAGCGACTGTTGAACTTGTTAATTAAAGGTGGACGGTCTTGTACATGTACGAAGTAGCAGTTTCGACGTGCATGTCTGTACCTATTCAACTTTAATCTGGTACAGATGACGGTACCCAAGACCAAAATGTGGTGCACCGCCACCCTGCTGTTTTTAATTATATTCCTGAGGTGGATTACCCCATATAAAACCATTTGCAGAAATATACTCTGAAAATTAATGAGTTATAACGCAAGAAGACAGAAATAGAAATTAATAGCCAAACTTTTTTATCCAAAAGAGTAGTTAGACGAAGGCTATAATTACCTTGCAGTATCAGTAATGAGCTCTAGAAGTAAATACAATACGTTTTTGTTTTTGATTATTCTTGTTTCAGCAAGGCTCTTGTCTTTGTATTTTATGTCTCAAAGAGAATAAAAATGCAGAAGATATTTTAAATGGTGCAAACAGACGTTTTTAATATTTTAATTCTTCTTACTGTTACTAACCATTTGAGTGTCACGCAACGCGATAGTGCTATTCACGTTTTGAGTCAAAAGTACTATTAAAAATTGAATGAAAATTATGCACGTGATCAGTTTTGCTATTGCATGGTTCTTTTCGTAAACATTCGTATTCCGTGAAAATGTGAAAAATATCTAAATCCCAACAAACACACCTCTGGTGTTAATCTCTGCTAAATAGATTTTTATTAATGCAGTGGTAATTTGAGTAACTTTCCGTAATTTCTTTACATAAACAATCGGATACGTTTAATCATAAAAGAACTGAAATCAGCTATATATGTGCCAAGTACCTTGTGTAACTTGTTTCAAACAAACAAGTTCCATTCGGCTTAAAGTCCACATCGGCTTCCCGCTGTTTTAATGTGGGTTGCTTATATAGAGCACATCGCCATTAACACAACAGCCATAAATAAATATTATTATCTGAACTATTAAGAATCGAATGCAAGTCCTTGTAAAAACGCCCACATAAAATGTCAAACCAGTAAATGTAATGGCTGGTGTCCACGTGCAAATAATTTACGACATTCCTTGTTAGAGCAGCATGAATTTGCATGTACATTATCAATAAATTTGCGCACGTTCACTTTCAAAACCGTGTACACTACCCTATTAGAGATATTCATAACATTTTTAGTACATAAGGATGTAGTAGAATTATACATTTAATGTCCTAAAAGTGCATTAGTACATATTCGTTACAAATGAACATACAATTTGGTGACATCGTGTTAAAACCTTGTAAAATTGTGTGGGAAAATGAATACACTTATATTCTAAAATTATGATACATTCTATAAATTTGTTGCACCTATGTTGGAAAATTTAGTATATTGTGTCTGAATAAAACTTCCAAGAAAAATATTATAAAATGATAGTGTCTTTATTATCAAGGTACGATAAGAATTGTCCGAGAGCAGCTCTCGGTGGTTTTCCTTGGACTTGGACACGAGCCATATCACTGTATGCGAGTCCTTTGATTTCAAGTTCGAAGGAAAGAAGCGATAGGAGGAAATCTCTTGGAAACGTCTCCTGAATTCTGGAATTCGTTTTATTACACTCCTCGGCATACCTACTCGGTGTGCTACTTAAAGTTGCATCTTTTCCGTTTGCAATCCCCTTTTTCAGCGGTTTCCTCTCCGGCAAAATCCTTGAGGGTAAAGCAGCAATTAGCATGCTGGCTGAAAAGCAAAAGAATTTCGAGTCGTAGCGCCGTAACGATCCTGCAACCTGCATTTATCTGCACCGCCGCGACATACCTATGCACCAACACGCGCACGGGCACGCGCGTGCAACGCATACGTGGCCACACATCTATTTACAGTTAATTAAGATAAGTGAAATTGTTTTAGCGGCGGAGTTAAATTGCATTTAGGGAGATAAATCGGCAAGCCCAGGCTCGCAAAGCGGTTTATCGGCGGGTGGTAGATCCTCTTTGGCATCTCCTCGCTCATTCCAACTTCGTCAACTCGATATCCACCAACTTCGCCCTTGTCCCAATTGCCTCGCTAAGGAAACGCGTCTTGCTCCACCTGGACCATTCTTATTGCCCCTTTCGGTAAAGACGAGCTAATATTCCCTCATCCGCCTTTCGAGGTAACTATGCCACTGCGAATTCCTATGCGCTGGTATAGTGATTGCCGCCACATCGTTCGAGGCCTACCTGAATAGCTAATAATCCTATCAATCAAAGGAAACGCGTCTTGCTCCACCTGGACCATTCTTATTGCCCTTATGCGCTGGTATAGTGATTGCCGCCACATCGTTCAAGGCTTACCTGAATAGCTAATAATTCAATTAATCAAAGGAAACGCGTCTTGCTCCACCTGGACCATTCTTATTGCCCTTATGCGCTGGTACAGTGATTGCCGCCACATCGTTCAAGACCTACCCGAATAGCTAGTAATTCAATCAATCGAGGGAAACGCGTCTTGCTCCACCTGGACCATTCTTATTGCCCCTTTCGGTAAAGACGAGCTAATATTCCCCCATCCGCCTTTCGAGGTAACTATGCCACTGCGACTCCCTATGCGCTGGTATAGTGATTGCCGCCACATCGTTCAAGGCCTACTCGAATAGCTAGTAATTCAATCAATCGCTAATAGCCTCACGGCGCACTATAAATTAAATTTTCAATTAACTCGATTAGATTTTTCTGCACGACGATGTACTCCGTTACTAAAAATTCATCTCCAATCTCAGCTTCCGAGATAAAGTGCACTTTTCGTTGGAAAGAGGGAGCCTTCGTGGGACGTAACGCACTTGGGTTAGTGCCAAAGATGATAGTGCAGACTCGTAATTGTATTTAAATTCAAAGTACGCATCGTAATTCTTCCCCGATCCATTTCGGTCTTTTGTTAAGGAGAGAGTATAATATACTGGACACCATGGATCCACTTCTCTCGAGGATGTTTTACCCCTAATAGCAAACAATATTGAAACGATATTGGTTAACTGTAATTCATGCAGCGACTAAATATGGCGAGTATTGCTCCAATATTGAAATGTGAATATTTAAATTTATTGACTGGGTATTGTAATGCAATGTGCAGAAACAATGTAGATCCAATCCTACAGACGCATCATTTATGTGCGGGGGTTGTCGACTTTACCTTATAAATAATTTTAATATCAAATATCGTCTATTTATCACCATACATTATTGTTATACAGTCTCTTAGCGACGGTTATGAGACTATAAAAAATAAAACCTTGCGCGATTGATTTATCCTTTCAATAAAGCAGATCCTTCCGGGATTTGGTTCCTTCTTACACAATTGTAAATTCGATTCTCTGTGAATTTCCACTTGAGCATCCGTCGTTTCCGCTCAGGCGAAGTGTCGAAACAGTAGTCATGAGGAATGTAACGTAACTTGTCGGAATACTTGTCTGATAAGGAAGAACAGCTTCGTAAAATAGCCCAAGGAATGGACTGGAGCGAGATGGGACATAAGGATAATCGTGCAAAAGCGAGTGCGTTTTCTTGTAGCGCGAATCGAGGCGTGAGCGAAGTTAGAAATGGAAGGATCAACGAACTTTGAATTTCTTGGAATGTGTCTATGAGACGGGAAAGTACCTTCAGGTACATTGTATCGGCTGCACGTAGAGGTGATCAGGACAATGCCATCGGCATGCTTAAATAGGACATCTAATTCTCTCTACAAAAGAAGGAAACAACTGCTCAGGGATGCATTAGGTGGTACCCATTGTCAATTCACTTGGCTTTTCCTGCACCAGAAGTAATAAAAAGGTCTTATTGAAACAAACTTCTATTAGTTTAGGTGGCATGATAGCTGTGACGTGGAACAATGACTTCCGGATAACTGTATTAAAAAGGATATTCATTATTGTTAACTTTATGCGTGACGTTTTTCTTGTACAACGGCTCTGACTTCACGTACAAGACTTATTCCTTATTGGGACCCGATTCTCGAGTTCATACGATGAACTTTCACATATGAAATTGATATCCTAGTAGCATAGAATAATTTGTAAATATTTCTTTGTAATCTTTGCTAAATATTTCTTTGTAATCTTTGCTAAATATTTCTTTNTTAAAAAATACTTGTATTAAAATGAAACGAAATGCTTTGTATATCTGGTAGAAAAATATTATGACAACACATGGAGCTAATATTATATAAATGTTATGGAGATAATATTCTAAAGTAAACATTTTGCAAATATTTCAAATGTCTGCGAAATATTTACAAAATGTACAATGTTCGTTAGATATATAGAAAATATGGGACAAATATTTTGTGCTACTAGGGTAATTTGTATACGACTTTGAAAAGTTGACTAATAATGCGACTTCGCAATAACGTACATTTTTTAATGCGAATCTATTCGTAGGCGAAAAATTCATATGAACTCGCAAAATAAACGGTATGGTCTAAAAATATATATGTAGTTAAATAGACATAAAAAGGCTGAAATTTAAATTATAGTTTTTTTAATACTCAAATTTTTCAAGTCCCCATTCTCGTTTCTAAAACTGTTCCTGAACAAAAATACACCGAAATGATAATTTTATGAAAAACAGCAACATGGATGGGATGCAACCAGGAATTGAAGAAAAAAAAAATATAAGTCTAACAGACCTGAACACATTTCGCGTTTAAAGAACCCCGACAGGATTGAAGCTGCAAATAGGAAGATCAACGAACTTTGAATTAGTAATAAGATACCTACGAAGGTTTATTGCTTTCTGAGGAATGGCATCAGTTTCACACACACGTTTTCAGGGCTATGAAAATACCTGTATGTAGCAAAGAAATCTTGATATCCGCTGATAAACTTGCGATATAGTGGGACGTGGTTATTCAAGGGTGGATAGACTAATATTTAACATTAACGTCATACAGTTAGGCATTTTCAACCTAACAGTGCCTTTTCTTGCGCTTGAAAATTCTTATAAATCACTAAAGAGTAAATTATTATTATTTTTTCCTTTCATTAGGATCTTAAACCAGATTTACAAGAGATCATCATCAGGAGAGGTTATCTTTTAAAGCAATTTCTATGAAATTTTGAAAACTGAATAGTACATCCTAAAAGCATAATCAGTGGTTAATTGTACATATTACATGTAGTAAATTACGAGGAGCAGCCATAAAAGAACACTTTGTGATTATAATCACTCGATGAAAAAGCAGTCCAACATTTTGAATGAAATTTCGATTTTTAACATTCTGAACTTGACACGAATCTGTTGTATCACGGTAGGTACATGAAAAGTATTTCAACCTGAACATTTATTCTATTTTATTTGCACACATTTTCATGTTATTGCAACTTGGGAGATCAGGAAGCTGGACACGATGCGCTGCGCTAAATGTAATTGCAAATAAGGAAGAAAAGCAAATATATGAATAGCACAAAGAGAACGAGGAAGTGAGGGTAATCAAGGCGGAATTGGATGCCTCTCCTTAGCATGACAATCGAGGCTTGACTTACAAGTAGAATTTGCCATCTAGGTAGCGGGAGGTGTCTAAGAAGCTGTAAATTAGTTGCTACTGAACCACCGGGAGAAAATGTCTAAATCTCATAGCTGGTGGTAACGCTACCATTGAAAAGGATTTATTTCTCTATAAAGATTTTTGCTAACGATTAAGTTAAATTAAAAAATTTGCAGTTTTATTCAGAGTGCATATCATTTTCCACCTGCGAGGCTAAATGAAAAGCAAAGTCTAATTGAATACATAACTGTATCATAAAGATCGAATAATGTACAATTCATCCTGTTAAAAGATATAGTGGTTTTGTAACATTTTTGTTGGATGTCTTATTCAAACTTAAATTTATAAGGTAATATATTATGAATTTGGTGCATAAATGTATTAATTTTTCTGTAGGATTTCACCAAATTATAACGTGATTTTATATAATTATAAATTTATTTAGAAATTTATAATCCTATTTTACTGTACTAATTTGCTTTTAAGTTGACGAATTTTCCGAAAAGTCATCTTTTGGTTATGGCATATAGTTGACAAAAAGAAGACGAAAGGATATCTTATGCATCGAATTTTGGCATCTTTTGGACAAGGACAAAATTGAGACATCTTTTCGTCGGCTTGTATTCAATACTTTTTCGTCGACTTCAGAGGGTAGTTTTCGATAATTTCTTCTTCGTTCTATCACCCTCCCTTTATGAAGGGAGAGTTATTACCTCTCGATGTGTACTCGAAGTGCGGGCACTTGAAATAGTGAAGAGGAATGGCATCAAGACTTAAACGTAAAGACCAATATATTATTAATTTATTATATACGAACTAATTACTATTTGGACCACTTGCGAGAGAGCCACGCTAATGCCATCTTTCGGTCCCGTGGAAACTAATTGGCATAGTAGTTTCACCATCGTGAAAATTATGAGTTTATGTTGGAGTCATATTTCACCAAATTTTGGAATAACATTAAATATATTTTGGTTACAATTTCAATTATTAAACAAAATAGACCGTTTTCCACTTCCTCTATCGGGCATCCAAACAAAGACATCTTCTACTCTACTAGATTTAGCAAAATGTAACACTAGGCATTTTTCATATATCTCTTCATGTCGAAAAGGTAATTGAAAAAAGATACCCCATTTAATTATCAAAAAAGATAATTCATTTTCTCTTTCTGACAACATAATTGTCTCGTTCAATTACATATGGCTAAGGTAACCATATTTATGTCAATAAAATATATCTTTTTCAGTTATAAAAATGTGTTTACTCAGAGCACTTTATTCGAACTTTGATTGATTTTGAATTTATTTCAAGCGTGTAGTCTCTTCGCACTTTTTACCATAAATATTGCCCTTAGCCTTAAAAATTAAAGATTCGAAAAAGTATAACCCTTTTTAGTGTACAAAAGACCGATTTAATAAATACGTGTTATTTTCTTTTTAAGTTAAACCCATCAATAGTAAATTTTTTAAAATGTTAATTAGTTGTCCTAAAATTCTCGCAATTAACTGGAGCTTGATAATGGCTCCGCGTTGCTACGTTTCTTTTGTACGAGCTGTTGAAAGAGATTAGCATGCAATTTCGCTATGTCCATTAAATCTCTGTCCGTAGGTCTGAACGTTTTTCAAACTCTTTTTATTGCAAGTAGAAGCCTTAAAGTCCGGATGCTCGCAAATAAATGCCCAGCGATTCCATTAGTCACTCGAAGGTATAAAACAAATAAGCCGTAGCCATTTTAAACCAAGAAGACTTTCGGAGTGGACTTAGAATTAAATATGAACCTTCTGGAGAGTTAGGTCTATTAACCGTAACTTTTAAAAAGACACCTTACTAGGATATTGTCCTCGTTATGCCAAGTTCATGAAGCTTTTATGCGTCTTGCTCGACCTTTCTTCGCGTTCTCCTTATCAATTATTATTACCATTGTCTGAAGATGTCCGTTGTCTCCTAGCACGAATATTCATTGTTCGTTCGAAAAGTGCAGACGAGCGTCATGAAAAATTTATCTTTCGAACATGATAAATGATTAAGTGGGTTCCAATTATAAGGCGAACACTATTATGTCCTACTATTTGCTGAACCTATGAATAGAAGGAAGATCCTAATCCCTGCGGCTGCAAGTCCAAATAATCTCTATCCATTTAATATAATCATTATATCAATCATGTAGTCGGTAAACATGAACCCTCTCTTGCCTCACCTCATAAAGAAAACATTAATTCAAATTTCCTGTCATAATTTGCTTTCGAGACTTTTGAACATCAGAAATGTTTCCTCGGTTTCTTTTCAACAATTCAAAGAAGCCTTTGATCTTCACGATAAAAAATTAGGCACTGGAAGATTCTGCTAAACGTGTAGTATAATCATTATATCAATCATATAGTCGGTAAACATCAACCCTCTCTTGCCTCCTTTGGCGTCTAATCCTTTCAAACCGCATTCGCTCGTTTGATCCGTGACCCGTTGATAACGATGCCGCGGAAAACGTCTCCAAAGATCGGGATCCAAGTGGGGGAGCTCGAAATTTCACTCCGACGCTGGTGATTTCTCGACTTCAAGACCTCTGCCCTCTGCTTTTACCTCCGGGTCGTCTTCGAATTATCCCAAGAAGCAGCTTCGGTAATTCCCATGGAACTTTACGTAATTCCTAATGATTTTCCGATGCTGCTTCCGTGGAATTTGTCTCTAAGGACGACTGTCCTTCCATGGCTACGTTTCCGAGTAGACATCCTTGGAATTCATTTCCTACGAGACGGAGAACTGGAAAAGGATGTTGAGAAGAGGAAGAGATCAGAATTTTCTACGTTCCACGGGATTTTTCGAAGCAGGGAATAATTGAAATCGAAGTTTCAGCCCTATCTTGAACATGCGTAACGAGAGTACGTTCTCTTAAGATCCTATTTCCCACTTGAATGCTAATCATCGGTTATCAGTTGCACGTTCCACCTCATTTTAACGACGAGTTAATTTTCATTAATCGCCGTTTATATTAACCAGCCAAATTCGATCGTTTAGCTTCGGTTAATCGAGTTTCAACCTAAAAATTGCACAAATACGAGGAAACAGTGTACATTGATTCGGTATAAATTAACCTTCAATGCCACGAATTACCCTTTTAATCAATGGTGCCACGACGTTTATTCATGATTGTTGGTTTATTTTTTATAATTAAGTTGACGTACGTATTACTTCCAGACAATGGGGTAAGAACGTACAATGTGGTTTCTTTTTCCTCTCCAACGTTTTATGCTATATACTGTACTTAAAAAAGTTACCGAGATCGACGTGGATTTCGCTCTAATGCTTGTCTCTTTGGAACTCAAGGAACACTAAAGCTACTTTCCGACTTTTACTCCCTCACTGCTTCCTTAGAATCGGATTTCCCGTAGTGCATTTATAAAACATGAGGTTCTTGCGGGAAACAGAAAATTAATGCTGGATTTGCTATTTGACACTTTGAAACACCCGATGTTTCTCTATCACCTCCAACTTGAAATAGAGAAGTTCTCATTGTTTTCATTGTTCTCAGATCAGACAGATTGCATTTTATTATTGCAAATAAACCCTACAATTAAAACTTTTCATCTTCATTTTAAGCCTCAAAGATCCTAGTGACATGGTTTTGCAACACTTTTATATATTATTCTTTTTATAAATATGATTACAAATATTCAACATGAAATACTAATGAATCGTAACGTATATTATTAGTAGGGTAAGTGCTGCCAACCGTACTATTATCATAATATTTGTACTATTATTTTAGTTCGTTGTAGTATGCATTTTTAGAACAATAATAGCCCGCGAATTGTATAATTATTTCCGTAGAAAATGAAACTATAACTATGGACATTCGATACTAGTAATTGTTTAATATGTCGAATTGCAATTGTTTTCCTCTTTAAATACAGGCAAAAATTGAATTTCAATATTTAAATATTTAAAATTCTTACTTTGTACTATTATTTTAATCCGACTGTATTACAATAAACGTAACTGAAGTTGACAACACTGGGTAGTGTTTTTCGTGGTTTTATATGGTAGAATTCTCTGATAAAACAGCACAAATACTGTAATCACCCTGAGCGGCACTTAGACGATTAAAAAGAACGAGACTTAAAAAAAATTAAAAAAATAAAAATCAGTTGACCATAATCAACAAATCGTGTTTTTAATCAAATTATTTAAATCATCTCAGCCCTGGCTTGATGTAGATAACTAGTCTCGCAAAAAGTCAAACGGTCCACTAGGGAATAATATTCTTAAAAAATAAGAGTTCGTCTTAATACTTCGTTTAAAAGGCGTAAGACGTTTGGTCGAATGTTGCTTGCACGCATTGATGAATTTCGCCCATATGTCGAAAGGGTTCCGTAGTCAAAGGGTCAAAGGTGTATTTCCTAAAGATGCGTTGGTGGACTTCACTTCCAACAAAGGAGGGAAGATAATGGAGAAAGGACTCAGAATTTTGAAATTCCATCTCGACTCGAGAATTTATGTCGTTTTTTTTGGGCTTGTCGATATCTGCCATTCCCAGGATTCTGTGTGTGCCGAAAGATATTCCGAGTATTTAATGTTAATGGTGCAATTCTGAAGATTTAACAGACAAGTGGAACTAGAGAATCGTTTGATTTCAATTTATGGATGAATAATTCAATATTAAGAGTGAAAGGTACTGATCACATGTTTAAATAATGTAATGTCAACATTGGAAATGGCGCAATATGGAAAGAATGAAATATTTAATATTGAAATATCGTTTAAAAGCATTATCGGTGGACGTGCAAGTAACATATATTAAATAGAGTTCCAGGTTTATATTTTAGAAACAGTTAATTGAAAGTTTATTGACAATTTCTTGTTAACTACTTTATAAAATATTATATAACTCCGATCAAGTGATTTTACTTTACAGGCATTTAATTTACGACTAACTCTTTATTGGATTATGAATTAAGAAAAAACGTAATAAATGAGTATGTGTACTTATTTAGCTTGGGTAAATAACAATGAGCTCTATCATACTGTTATCGTATTCAATAAGGTGATCATTTTATCTGTTTCATGTTGCCCTGGATTAGAACAACCTCACCGTATTAAAGGTAAGTTTGAAAAACACTCGGAACAACAATTCTTATTTAAATGACTTTAAGCTAAGTATGTCATTAACATTAAAGTGTAGCTGAAGACATTCCCGAGCAACGTACGTTTTCCTTTGCACTTCTAAATAAGTATTCAACATCGTATAATGAAAACTTTCTTTCAAATAATTGCGAAAATTTAGTTATTCGTTAGCTTAGCGTTTAAATCAGGGGTGTCAAGCCTAACTAATGATACGGCCTCACAAAACCTTAAACTTTCATTATTATTATGTGATTTATAATGACTTGTTAAGTTGTCCAAAAAGTTATTGCAGACTTAACGCTTTGTTTTCAAATTAAGTTGTTTTTTTCTTTAGACCAGCGAAAATCTGAGATCCTAGGTCCCGACCTGGGGTCACTTTCTGTGGAACCGACCATTAGCGTACCTTAATTACAAAAGTAAAATCATTTGAGATGATTTACGTCGGTTGGAAATGTTTTGGTCATATAATTCCCCCATTTTCCGCACAGCGCTGGCATCGTTAGATCAGCGAAAATCTGAGATCCTAGGTCCCGACCTGGGGTCGCTTTCTGTGGAACCGACCATTGGCGTTATGTCTTCTTATACTACTTCATGACCTAAACCTTTCTCGAGAAACGCTCCGTAGAATATTGAACACCGCGTAAAAATCCGCGCAGTAGTTCTTGATATTAGCCCGTCCAAACACGCGGACTTTATTTTATACTACGTAGAGACATGCAGACCATAACAATTCCTGTTCATTCTATGCAACTCGGATAACCGAAAGGTTAGACACCCCTGAGTTAAATATCTGTTCGTTGATAAAAAAAAAATTCAATGCTAGTTCTCGATATTAGCCCGACCAAACACGAGGACTTTATTTTATACTACGTAGAGACTTGCAGACCATAACAATTCCTGTTCATTCTATGCGACTCGGATAACCGAAAGGTTAGACACCCCTGAGTTAAATATCTGTTCGTTGATAAAAAAAAATTCAATGCTGCTGCCTTCGACAGTAGTAACATACAGAGGACGAGAAACGTAACCAAACGCTGAGAATAATGCCAGTTCCATTACTCCGGCTGTTAGTGCGAAACGAGATATCGATGTGCACGATCTATGCAAATGAGCGATACCTGCCATGGTCTACGCACACTCGCAGGTAGAAATCTTCACGTCGACTGAAGTTTATCCGAATAATTATGGGTTTACGACGGAGGGCCCGTTTCCCATTTACGAGCTCGATCTTGATCCTATTGCAGCCAGACTCGTTTGCGTAAATCGATCTGGGATGCCGACTAAACCGAACTCGATCAATTCCCTAACAGGGCCGCGAATGCTGGAATCGTTTCTCAAAATGAACGAAATTCCTCTTAATGACGCCGTTTTATTTCATTTAATACGACACACCTCGGCAAAATGACTCTAAATTGCAAATTGTATAAGAATTTTTTATTCCGCTTATGATTTCCTGGAGATGGCGGTCTTTGCAAAATGGCTACTCTACGTTTGAGTAATTGAGCATTTCCCGGAGAACCGCGTGACATTAAAACAAATGCTCGGATATATTTCCTTCGTTAAACTGGTAAGTCCTCATCTGTGGTAAATGAAAGTTTAAGTCATTCTCGAGAGAGGCAATTCGGCGAAGACAAAAGACGTAGGAAGGGCACAACTGCTGTACTGGTTTGTTAAAAACGTACCAAAATTTCGTTTTTTCGTACGAATTATGAAGGCGTTCATTTTCCAGCTTAAAGTGAAGTGAAACCCTCTTCAAATCAGTCGACTCGAATAAGACACTTTTTTTAAGACCATCGGATCGAACCGTCTGAAACTTTGACACGTGACACGTGATTACCCTGACACTTAAAAAGTTTCGATTATTGATACAAATTTCTTAACTTAGCCCAGACCAGAACCAAAATGGCGTCGAGTTCTCGTATTTCGATCAATATGCAATTATTGAAGGCTCTAATATGTGAAACGTAAGTGGCAGGACAATTGTATGACAATTTAAAACGCTCTGGTAATTTATACCATATTTATACTATATTAACACTACATTTTACTATACTATATTTCATTACACTATATTTTCACTATGTCTACGTATATAAAATTGCATATCCCACTGTTTTGTGTTTAATGGGTAATAATATATGCTTAGAAGTCAGTCCTCGGTTATTTATCTATGCCAAGTACGAGTGGCAGTGAAAGTGTAAAGGAATCGTACAGCATTGTTCAATGGATCAGACATGACATGAAACGGGCAAATCGCTTCTTCAAAGTAATGCCGAACAGCGGCTGACCGTCAAGGAATTAAATTTGCTATGCATCACTCTTCATCGCACTTGTAATCGATCAGCGTTGCACCCAGCTAGGCGTCTATAGCTCAGTTAACAATTAAATCACCGTTCACTTGTCGACGAGTCCCAATTCAATTACAAACGTCGAAATATCACATCGATCCGCGAGTACTAGACACATTCCTCACGTCTTGGTTTTTTGAACCAGTACTTCTGATTTGATTTTTCTCATATCGGTCACGAGAAGACGAGACGTTCTACCTAAAAACGTCAAGAATATGCTTGGCGATCTTTCTACGATATTTTCTGACCAGTCAAATGGGAGATGAGCGAATACTTCCACGGCGAAGTGTTTTAAAGGCAATAATTCTGTTCCAAATGTTCAGAATTTCATCAGAATCTACCTAAACACTTTAAGGGGATGCGAAAGTTGCATACAAGGCGTCGATCGTTCATGAAACTTTTATTCGAACTGAGGGTACCGAATTATTTCAAACTTTCCAACGTGTATATAAAGGCTGTAAGGGAGGTCCTGGCACCCATGAAATTTCATTTTTAATACAACATTTGTAAAATATTTACATACACATTGTTAATCGATTAAAATTTCATGGGTGTCAGGACCTTCCTTGTAGTCTCCGTATTCACCTTGTAAGCTTCGAAACGATTCGATATACCTATTCTGGAAAAAAGTTTCATAAGCGAGATTTTCGTGTCGCCACTTTCACATCACCTTAAGATTAGGTTAAGGTGATGTGAAAGTGGCGACGCGAAGATCTCGCTTATGAAACTTTTTTTTTTTTTATCGAATCGTTTGAAAGCTTACAACGTGAATAGGGAGACTATAAGGAAGGTCCTGAAACTCATGAAATTTCAATTCTTTTCAAATTTGTTTATGGATATTTTAAAAATAGTTTATAAAAATGAAATTTCGCGAATTTCACGGCCTACCTTAGAGTCTCCATATTCACATTTTAAAGTATGAAACGATTTGAGACACCCAGTTCGTAGAAAAGTTTTATGAACGATTCAGTTTTCGGATGCAACTTTCACATTCCCTTAACGGGATACTGAAGTCGATCGGTAGAATCGAATCGATCCAAGGGCCATATAGGTAATGAATGAAAGAAAGACAGCAGGAGATCGATTTTCGAATTCATACGAATTTTAATCGCATGCGAATAAATTCCCATGAAAAATGTTACATTGTTGCGAAGTCGCGTCATTGGTCAACATTTAGAAGTCGTGTATGAAACTGTTAATTTTGCATGCGACAGTTAATTGTATAAACTCGGGAATCGGGTCCCTGTATTCCGGATGTTAGAGCGTCCCGTAAAATGAATTAAAAATGTACTCGCGCGCACTATACTTCGTTATTTTATGTTGAAGTTCAAATAAATTCTAGCCAATCTTTGACGAACATCACATACCACCCTTCTTATTACATTTTTCCATGTCAACATACGTCCATGTACATCTGCCTGTAAACTTATGTTCATGTACGTCGACATGTAAACGTATGCACACGTACTTCTGCATATAAACGTATGCACATGTACTTCTACGTGTAAACGTCTACGCAATTGTGGTTGCGATAGGTGTGGTGGTATTTGGTACTTTATCTTCGAGGAATTATACTGAGACTTATGTCAGGACACATTTTCGAGACATCAAACAAAAATATGATGCTTTGACGTGTATTCACTTAAATTCATCTCGAATGTCATGTATTCGCTGATTGGATTTTTCAAAGCAGATGAATCTAACCATATCGAATACTGAACCGTATTTCAGGAAAAACGAAACAACGAAATGCACATATACGCGGAAAAGAGCATTGCAGAAGCTTCGAGTAGTCAACGGAGAGCCGAGTCCTTTTGCGCTCCCACTGCAAATTGGATCCTCTCTTGAAAACTCGTAAACTTTGAGACGGTAGGGGTTGAAACGAGGCAGGGTAATGGAAAAGGAATTTTTGCGCCAAACGGTCCGTGTGACGTAAATTCGATCGCTGGACTGGCCCGACTTCGCAATATGGAGTGCAACCCTTTTCCAGGGAAACCGCAAGCTAGTTGTATACCAACGTTTCCGTTTATTGTTCCGTCACACACAATCCTAGCTTCGCGTATCCAATCACTAGAACGTAAATATTTCTCTCATGGACAGCATAACACTTTATACTTTTTTCAGACTGAAACGGCCCTGATTTACGACGCGGTGCATCTCTTCGCAAAAGCCCTACACGTCTTGGACACTTCTCAGGAAATTAAGATTCCGCCGCTATCCTGCGACTCCAACGAGAACACCTGGTCTCACGGATACTCCCTCATCAATTACATGAAAGTCGTAAGTACCCTGATGAATCTGGATTAGGGTAAAGCCTGCGTTTTTAACATATGCTTCTAAAGTCGGTATTTGTTTGTACGTATGATGATCCGGCGCGAAGGACCAACTATGTCGACACTGTTCGTGGACTCGCGAACGTCAACGGAGAGAGTGGGGTGTCGGGTGCAAATTTAGTAACCGTGACAATAAGGTTTATTAATAAATCCAACTTAATAACTGAATAATAACTATCTGATATGTGACGACGAACAGCAATGATACAATGCTTGAATTCACGCGGTGCCGATATAAGATCGTGATACAAGGTGGAGCGGTGAGAACTTCGGAGCTCACATAAAGTGGAGCGGTCGACATCGGTGATCTCTGCGAACTGGAGAAAAGATGATTCTCGTGGGAGATATTGGTAGGATCTCGGAAATACCGCGGACGCGTAAAGTCGCACGGGAGACCGAAGGAATCTAAGATGCCGGGACGATGCTGGCCAGGCGACTGTTCAATCGAATCTGTTTTTCTCGAAGGACCAACGGTACAGAGGAGCTTCAGGATACTGTCCTCGAAGGTGGAGTTTTTTGACGGAGCAACTCTGATAGGTTTAAGGAAAGCGGGGTTGCATTTACTAATTGAAGGCGATTGGTGGTAGGAACTCTGGAATAGGGAAAGTTATGCCCTTTTGGAGTCGTAGGTGGGGAAAGCCGAAATGGGCTACAGGACGAGAAGTTTTAGGAAAGACTTGAAGAAGAGTCAAATGACCGAAGAGATAAATTTTCCTAATTGCGTATGTGATCGAGAAGGCGAAGAGAGTCACCGGATGATGCGAAACATATGAGAATGTGACAGAAGGCAGACGTGGACTCAAAAGAGCGGAACACCCAGGTCGCTAGGGAAGAATACCCTGACCCGGAGGTTCGAGGATCGCCTTTTACCCTTAACGGACGGCCAGGAGCCAGGATGTCCGAAGGGTCGTCTGGGCTGCTCGAGGGTCTCTGTGACTCGATATAATTTTATCAATCGCTAATTGATTTTGCCATGTTGATCTTAACAGTATTTGCTTTCGTTTCCAAACAATTCCATGTCCATATCATGCCGTCATATTTTATCTTCGTTATATTCTACAATTATTTGCCCAGGATCAATAGTTATTATAATAGAAGAGAAATAAAAAAAAGTCGCGATTTGGGCATCTATCCCACAGGGGTGGGATAGATGCCTTTGCGAGAACGGATAGATGCCCTGTGAGAGAATAAATCAAATAATAATCAATTTGTTTGAAAAATCCTATTTTTAATCTTAGCAAAGTTAACAAAAATAGTTTTAATTGTTTAACGTAGACATATACGTTAGAACAAACATTTATTTCCTACATCTACTTTTCGAATGTAACGTCTCGGCATTCTGTAATAGACTATCTTAGAGTAAATATCTTTAAATACTCCGCGTTGCCTACAAAAAACTAAAAAGAAAAAACTACAAAATGGAGTAATCTCCAAAAGGCATCTATCCGTACCAAAAATGTGACAGTTTAGGCATCTATTCTCTTGCTTTTAAATTTTACAACTGTGATGGTCATTTTTACACGTGCCTTCGTACGTGTAATTTTTACTTTCCAATATTATACGCATAACCCTGTCAGCTGCAAATATAACTACAATTTATTTCCAAGAATTCTGCAGTTGGTGCTACAGCCCCAATGGTTAAAAGGACAAAAAATTGCAATTATATCTACAATAATTGTTGTTAAGATTACAACGATACTTTTACCCGCGAGCATATGTAATGATTACAATATTACTCTTCTGCGTGCAAGTCCCAGTGGAAGTAGGGCTGCTGGAGGATGATCCGGAATGAGCCATCGATTCCGAGTTAATTAACATTTGCCGGCCATTGGGATAAATAATTGCGGGGCGATAGCGTCGTGTCTGCAGACCCATCTTGGATCGCACCTGTGCGTTTACGCAGACGTTTTGCCTTGCCAACGCCTGTGATTACACGGCACCAGGTTCCCGCGTCCATCGTCCTACGAGTGGTGTTATCGTCGGGTGTGTTCCCACAGCTACCGGGAAATTAATACCGGCAGAATTGGTGGCTTTGATCGCATTCGGCAACGCAATGAGCCGCGTAACGGCCCTAATCTCGCTGTTGGTTTATTAATGAGCGCCATGAGCCCTGCCACGTGCGACGCCACTGGCGGCTTCACTTTGCACGTGCAATTGTTCCCTCGTAACAATGGAAATGTTCGCGTGACAAACGAAACGCGTTCTACTGGACAAATAGTTGATCGTTCGGCAAAACTACTAGCTCGCGCGGACAGATTTTCGACGAAGCTCTGCTTCATTATTCCACAAATTCAAATTACCCCTTTAATCGCAATTCTGCTGACAATCAGTGGGTTCCGTTGTTAAGCTTAGAAAGAGATATTCCCCACGTTTTATTGGCAACATGTATAATTAGTTAGAAAATCTTGAAGAATGCATCTTTGGTGAACTTAAATGCAGAATCCATTTCACCCCACAATCATACAAACATTACATTTCACTCTAACTTCTATTTAGTCTTATTCTTAATCTTTATTGCCTTATTGGCGACACGACTATTCGTATAGCTAAACGCTTTCATCTTTTTTTTTATTCTATTAACTTTATTGGATCGCACAGGGCACTGACACTACATTTCTTTCGACACGATTACACTGGAATCGTAAATTCGTTTCTACCATTAATAAGCTGGATTTCAGTAAAAATATCTGCTGCCCTGGCGGACAGCACGTCGTAAACTGACTTAAGAGCACACTTCGTGGGTATGTCGATTCATAAAATCGAGACGTTTATTATCGGATATCATTCGTATCCAAGAACGCCATAGGGAATTTTACGCGATTTCTCGTCTCCAATATTTTAACCGAAGATGGACGATTTAATTTTCCTGAGTCCCTCCACTTATAACGTTCACTTCGAATGTGGCCTCTTGAGTTTAGTAGAAATATAAATCTGGATGCACACATAAAATTGAAGGATCTGTAGGTGCTTTCGGAATAAGTGCCTATCTCCCAGGATTTTATTTCATTTATACCTAGACATAATCGTTTTTTACATTTTCCGTCCATCTATCAGATTGTTTGGGATTGTAGCTGAATACATATTTTGTCTTGCAATTGCCTACGTTCATAAATAATTTGACCCCTCGGATCCCACTTGCATGTCATTTTAAAAAACATACTGCTTGTTATACTATAGATGCATTATTGATTTCCTAACATAAATCGCAGGTTCCTTTTACCAATCAATTATGCTGCTCATTAACTGAGTCATTAAAATGCAATCTAACAGATGTACCCATCGGTGTTTTTTTCATATCAGGGACTATTTGTCGAGCGCGTATTATTTTTATTATTTATTTTAATTATTTGTCGAGATCTCGCCTGATATCAATTGAATATCGACGGACGCCAATCACTCTAAGTGTGCATCATTCGATACATCCTGATGCACTCGATCCAACGAATGCGCACATCGGTTCGATAGCGTCATGATAAATTGGTCCTTCCGTTATCGTGGCGTCGATCACGCTAATGCTTGTCATGTCAATTGCAAAAAAAAATACCGAATGATATGCGAGACTTATTGCTCGGCAGAAAAATTACATTCGCTTGGACGGGGGTGAAATCCTGAAGGCACCTTAGGTAGAAATAACTAATAAGCCATCTTGTTCTTTAAGACCCTTTTTGCCATTGTTGTCTACACTTTAAGTTGAAATAAAATAAAACGTGTTATTGAGTTATTTCATAAATTCGCACACAAATTCACAGAGGTTCAATGATGTATTTTCTTCAACATCACTTCTTTGCCTATCCTTTTGTTAAGTAACATTTCATTGACTTTTCACCTTCACTTTTTGTCAACGAAGTTTCGAAACGAATCGGTTTTAATTTACGAAAATTGACCGAATTGCAATTCGCATATGTTCGCAACTATGAAACATTATCAGCAATACCCTTCCTTGCCAAGAGTACAAATTTCTCTTTTTTCATATATAATTCGAACATATTTACGTTTCACATTTTCGCTTTCTTTAAACGTTCTACTATACTTAACATGAAAAAGTTACTTAACAAAAGAATAGGCAAAGAAAGAGAACTCTTTGATTCACGGAATGGTGGACCTTGACTTTTTGTCAACAAAGTTTTGGAATGAATCGGTTTTAATTCATGAAAATTGACCGAATTGCAATTCGCATATGTTCGCAACTATGAAACATTATCAGCAATACCCTTCCTTGCCAAGAGTACAAATTTCTCTTTTTTCATATATAATTCGAACATATTTACGTTTCACATTTTCGCTTTCTTTAAACGTTCTACTATACTTAACATGAAAAAGTTACTTAACAAAAGAATAGGCAAAGAAAGAGAACTCTTTGATTCACGGAATGGTGGACCTTGACTTTTTGTCAACAAAGTTTTGGAATGAATCGGTTTTAATTCATGAAAATTGACCGAATTGCAATTCGCATATGCACGATAAGAGCAATGGGTGGTGTGCGGCAAATACGGTTATCAGCGATTAACGAGGCCAACGGATAAGCCGAATCCATGGTGGATCCCGCGGTTGAAACCACCCGCGAGATAAGTGCGCTATTGAAATTTATAGAGCTTCATTTACGTCCGAGGTTGAAACGCGTAGGTGCACCTGCTCGCAAATTTCCCACCGCAATTTATCGTCTGCGCGGAACAGGCCGCATCGCCTGGCCCAGTAATACCGGCAGACGTAACTCAAAATGGCTTCTTTCTTTTATTATTCTGCCCGTGCTCTTAGTCGGATGCTAGTTTAAATCATGAATGCGCCGTTTACAAGAAGAACAGTGGAAAAGACGTCGGGCACAAAAGCGCGCCTCGTTGTGACCACGAAAACATTCGTTTCCTTCTCCTTATCCTCCGGCCGAGGAGGACTATACAAGAGTCATGTCTTCCTCTGAATTGCATCCCTGTGTTTTGTAAAAAACTAAGAAAAAGAAAAGAAACGCGTTCCTTGCTGATGGAAATTTATCCGTTTTGTTAACACCCATTGCTTTCCGAAATTATTGCTTAAGAGTGACTACGAAATCGTTATAAAATATTTGAGAGGTTATACTTTGATGCACACGAAAAATATCTACTTTTGAAAGTAATGGATAAAATAAAATAATTGAAAATGACAGAAGAGAATGAATTTTTACGGAAAATGACGAATAAACTGAAATATCTAACATTAAGCATTTAGCGGCATTAATCGAGCGGAACAATATCCCTAGACGTCCTGTTTTCTAAGAAAGTCGTTGAAATGGTGTCTTAAGCTATTTTTGGGGTGTTTAGAGTTCAATTAATTGTTATATTCTTTACAAATCAATAAAAAAAAAAAAATACAGAGAAACGAACAGTCGCTTAGTCATCTGCAGGATGGAAGAAACTTTGTTGGACCCATTGAGAGGAGATTTCTGCCAAACTCATGATCGAGCTTCTACTTCGACCTGTAGTTTCGACGAAATTCGATTGAATGGAAAGCTACATGTCGTTCTAACGACGTTCTAACGTTCTAACAAATCAATACAAAAAAACAGAGAAACGAACAGTCGCTTAGTCATCTGCAGGATGGGAGAAACTTTGTTGGACCCATTGAGAGGAGATTTCTGCCAAACTCATGATCGAGCTTCTACTTCGACCTGTAGTTTCGACGAAATTCGATTGAATGAAAAGCTACATATTGTTCTAACAGGATTTAAGAAGGATTGCGAGGTTTGCTCTCAACGAAATAAGCCCGGCGAAAGACATCAAACAACATATTACTGCAATAATCGCTCCGACAAGCCGACGATGCATGCTGGCGATTGTTTTATAAAATACCACACAAAGCAACAATACAGTCCTAAGTATTTAAAAATTGTCTCCTTTCGCATGTAAGGATACATAAAATATTAAAATACAATAGTTTTATACGTCAATTTGTGCGTTAAATCATTTCAAGTTAGCTGGATGAAATTCACCAGGTATGCGGAAAATTGTCTCGAGTTGCTGGTTCGTCCGGGGGAAAAAGGCCTCGAGTGCAAAGGGTTAACTCATAAATTGTCTTTCAGTCGGCAACAGGCGGAAGGTTCCGCATCCTCTTAATGAGATGACACTTTTGAAGGTATCCATGCTGTACCAGAATTTCTTTTCTAGGTAGAAATGATCGGTCTGACGGGAATCATCAAGTTCGACCACGAGGGCTTCAGATCGGACTTCGTCTTGGACATAATCGAGCTGAACAGCAAAGAAGGTTTGAAGAAGATAGGCATCTGGAACAGCACCGATGGCGTAAACTTCACGAGGAGCTACGGCGACGTCTACACGCAAATAGTCGAGAGTCTGCAAAACAAGACGTTCATAGTGACTACAATCCTGGTAAGTCTCGTCGAAATCCAGAGGTACAAAGAGGCTCTCGTTCTTCACTTCCGTTTCTTCTCCGGAACTTCCTTCCCTTCCCTGTTCTTCATTCTGCCTTCCTGTCCTTCTCAAGGGACGCGCGTTATCACATTCTTGCCAACTGCCTACACAATCGGCAACCGTGTCGGGAAACACCTGAAAGACTTTAATTGAAGTTTTCACGGAGCACCGTCGGCGCATTAAGTTATTCCCGCGCTAATTGCGGCGACAAGTAATGTACTTACGTATGAACTGCTGAAACTTTCGGAATAAAGCAGCAACTTTTCCTAACTGTACTCTCGGCATCTCGTAAAAACTTTTACCTCTATAATGTCGCCCAGAAGTAACTGCGAGACCGGCATACCTCTCTTGGCTTTAGCATTTATTCATTGCGCCGTTAACTAGGGTGCGAGTTTCGCATTACAGTTCATTTTCAACTAAACGCCGTCTCGCTGCTATCCCCCCGAATGGTGTCGGTAGAGTCACCGGCAGAAAAGCCCAGACAATTTTTCATCCGAACGCGGCGCAACGAAACTCGCCCTGGCTAAAACTAACTTTCTGTCCTCGCTTAACTTTAATCCATTCGCTCGCGAAACCGCTTCCTCCGTGTTTCGCCTGGCTCGAATTTTACCCTAACAAAATCGACCTCGTTCCGTCATTTTGACGGCCGTCAGTCGCCATTACAAATTGGATGGTGGTTCCTGCTTCCGTTTATTTCATTTATGCATCGTGTTGGTAAACGTGTATGCCTTATTCTCTAGAGAACAACAATCGGCCTACCGATTGCATTGACATTTTCTTCAGAAACTCCCATCAAGGAAAAATCGATTGTTAATTGAAGATTCATAACTTTACCCTGCTAAGAATATGTCGTACTTTTATAACATTCTTCTTCAGATTTGTTTCTGATATGGCATGCTTCTCTTATGACATTTAATTTATATACTTTATAAATATATGCTATGAATTTGTATATGTTAAACATTTGGTACACAAATATGTTAATTTTCCTACACAATTATAACGCGACGTTAGGAAACTATAAGTTTATTCAGAAAATAATAAATGTAAATGAATTTACTCTTAAGACGTTAAATTCATAATTTTACACCAACCTTGTGTACCGAAAGTGCATGAATTTTGTCAATGTTTTTAACAGGGTATTAGTTCCAAAAGACCGTCATTTGTTTCTCGCTTCCTCCGGTATGTACCAAAATCACCTTCTTGCTGATGAGACGTTTCGATACGACGTTCCTTTACGAGCCATATATTTGATAATCATCGCCAGAAGTTGCCGGTATGGAACGACATCCACGCCGTTAGCGTCGTTAACCTGCCATTAACGACATTTTAACCAATCTTGAAGTGCTTCCTACGAGCGTAAGGAAATGTCATCGGTTTAAAGGCTCGGCAACAGCAAAGGAGCTTCAAAATGTTTATCAGTCGAGACTCAAGTAGATACAGGTGCATAAACTTTTCCCCTTCTCAACATCCTACATCCAATCATCTTCCTTCTTAAAATGCATTCGAACGTTGTCTTGACCTATCCACGATAACGTTCCTAAAAACTCTGCCCTCAAGCCCAGCATCCTGAGGCTTCTCACCTCTATCGCTCTGCTTTCGAATCGGATTCTCAATATCTCCCATGAGAAAAATTAAGTCTTCAGTATCCTCCAATCAACCGCTAAATTGCCTTAGCAATCATTAAGTCCATTCGAGCTAGTGGTCCGCTCAATCGCGATAGTTGATAGTAGGTTTAGGATTAGGTTTAAGCGCTGCGGTTGGGCTCTTTTCCCTCTGCCACCTAGATCTAGGGATCTTTTGTAGCTTCCCGCTGCTTTACTGAGGCCGATCCGCTAGCCCCAGCCCTGCTCTTTTCACTAGGCTGATTAGGCTGCCCACCCTCAGGTTTTGCAGGTCGCTGGGATCCGAAAATATTTTCCCTAGTTCCTGGTATCTACGACACGCCAGGACAGGGCAGTCACATAAAATGTGTATGCTGTGCTCCCTATCCTCGCCGCACAGTCGGCAGTTGGATTGATCAGACAATCCAAGTTTGTGCATGTGTGCTCGTAGTGCAATATGCCCAGCAAGGAGGCCTATGGCCAACCTTAGTCTTTCCATCCTTATACCCAGGAGTTCCTTAGTTCTCTCTGTTGATGCTTTTTTCTTCAGCTTCCTTGCTTGTCGGAAGCTGCTGGCGTTCCTCCATCGATTTTCATGGGTTCGTCCGAGAGAGTTTCTGATCTCCCACTTTCCTTCCACAAAAGAGGTCCCTACAACCTGTCTCGGAGGTACCTCTAGTGCTCTAGTTGATAGTAACATCGCATAAATTAATCTCCTGATTTAGTAACTTCGCTCCGTTTGTTTTGTCGTTAAAGCCTATTTTATTGTTGAAGACTATTGGTGTTAATAAACTTTAAGTCTCGTTAAGAATTTCGCACCTGGCATTGCTCAATCAATCCCGTGTTCGCGAGTAGCTCGAACGCAAACTCATTGACACTAGCAAGAGTTAGGATTTATAAATAAGTTAGCCATTTCCTCCTCCATCCTTAAAAATACGGAACATTCTTGACACAGCTTAGGTATGGCATGCACGGTGTGACAACCGAGGCGTAATATAATGTAATTATATGCAGAAGAGTTTGTAGTTCTATAGTTTCACTGAGTGCCAGAAAGTTCACAGGTACCGAGGAAAAGAATATCCGTCATAAATAGACTTATACTTCCATCCCTACATTGGCACCCGAACTGTACAAAATAAATCACTGGTTCAACAAACGCTTTAATAATACTACTGAAAGCGAAAATGCTGTCGTCTATCAGCATTAGAAAGTTCAATGCGCAAGCACGAAGAATTTGGTCAAATATATCGGCCCTGTCCGACCGTTCCTGGATTAAAGCTCCAAGTACTTCCGTTAGGTGCAAGAAGGAAATGTATCATGCGATTGCGTAGGTTTAGAGTCCGATGTATGAAATATCGTATCAATCCTTGTCTAGCAGAAATATTCGCACATGGCGTATCGAGTCGTTACAATTTGTAGGTATAATTTATAATGCGAACATGCAGCAATTCTTCCAACTTGTCTGGCACACTCACCGATTTATCGATTTCACAGAGCTCGCCGTACTGTATGCGCAAGGCTTCGAGTGAAAAGCTCACAGGAAATGCGCAATTCGAGGGCTACAGCGTCGATTTGATCCACGAAATATCTCGAATCCTTGGCTTCAACTACACGTTTCGCCTGGTGCCCGATGACCGCTATGGTTCCTTCAACAAAGAGACTAAGGAGTGGGATGGCATGATAAAGGAGCTATTGGACCAGAAGGCTGATCTGGCGATCGCCGATCTTACGATCACCTATGACCGCGAACAAGCAGTCGACTTTACTATGCCGTTTATGAATCTTGGTGAGCATGATCCTAACTTACCATTCTTAACCATTGGGCTACGAAACCCTTTCGACGTATGGGCGAAATTCATCGATGCGTGCAGGCAACATTGGACCAAACGCTCTTAGTTATGCTTCAAGCTGAATAGCTGTATTGAAAATCAAAATAATATTTTTAATGAACTGGAAAGTTTATAAATCAAATTATTGAACGCTTCATTTGAAGAAAGTAAACGCGTATTGCTTTGTCAATAGTGGGCGTAGTGGGAGAGTTCTTTTTCTTGAAATATCTTCAATACGTAAAATGCGTTGGACTTTATTATAACTTAAGCGTCTCTATTGTTTGAACAATAATATAAATGTTTCCATTAGGAATCAGTATACTATACCGGAAGCCGATCAAGCAGCCGCCGAATTTATTTTCGTTCCTAAGTCCCCTGAGTTTGGATGTTTGGATCTACATGGCAACTGCTTACCTTGGAGTTTCGGTTCTTCTCTTCATCCTTGCAAGGCAAGTATAAAGTTACATTCACAGTTCATAGTTTATAGTTCCTTTCTATTTTTGGCTTCTCACGGCTCTCCACTTTAAAGATGAAACCAATTTGTTTTCAAACAATTTTTTGTAGCGATCATTTCATGTATGAATTACTTTGACACCTGTAGACGACTTTGAATCTGCAGTATATTTACAGAACCAAAACTGTCCTTTGTCATGATTAAATTCAATACTTTCAGCGGTAAATTACTTAACAATTTCTAATAACCTTTCGAAAAATATCGAGAATATAATGGAAGGGAAAATAAAAAACATACAACTGAGTGTCTAGAAACTGCTAAAAAAGTATACATTGATGATCAGTTTGACGTTAAGAAGCACAATGTGGTTACATGTGTTTATCAGAGTTATTGAAATATTATAAAATTATAATTATGAATAATATGTAATTGTTTGGGTCGGACTTAGAACAGTGTGAATCATATCCAACTCTAGTTCGTTTTCAGTACTAAACAACCTTTATAAACATTTTAACGTCAAAATGAAGAAGCATATGGTTAGATGTGATTATCAGAGTTATTTAAATATTACAAAATAACTTCATAATTGTGAATAATATCTAATTGATTGGATTGAACTTAGAACATCGTGAATCATGTCCAACTCTAGCTCGTTCCCAGTACTTGGCAAAATGTATAAACATTTTAACGTCAAAGTGAAGAAGAACGTGGTACATGTAAATGTCAGGTACTGGAATGTTCTGCAACTACTCCAAAGTAATGCATATCTAATTGATTGGGTTGAAGTTAAATTATCGTAAAATCACGTTCAACCTGAGTTTGTTCCGAGTTCTTAGTAAACTGTATTAACTATTTAACCTTCACCTAGAATGACAGGCCCGATGGATCCTACTATACACCCCATCCAGGTCCTTTTCCATACTTTTTCATCGCACTTTTTATTAATACAAACTCTCATCAATTTTATTTGGTTACTACAATGACTACTCTTCTCTAAAAGTCTAACATTCATACAGTTTAACTATTATTTACATGATATAGTGAAAAAATGAATGTGGTCTCCGAGACCGCGGGTATCTACTTATTAAAATAGCATGTCTGTAGTCCAAGAGTAATGTTAAGCTAAAAAATAATGTGGTTAATACAGGTCAATGTCAGAGGTATTTTAATGTTCTGAAACTACTCCAAAACAAGGCACAATATGTAGTCGATTTCCTCGAAGTTGGAACATCACGAAATTTTACCCAACTCGAGTTTGTTTAGAGTTCTTAGCAAAGTGTACAAATGATTCACTGATCTATACAGGGTCTAACAGAATCGGTGGACACGGTTTATACAGCGCTGTCCTTGTTGAGAAAGGAGTCGAAAAGTCCTGTACTAATTTCCCCTACAGTGTATAACTTTTCTCTAATAACTAATTGAAGCACAGCCAATCAATGGCGTTCCCCAACGGAATGCATTTTGGCACTCGTGTGTGGGGTGATGGTAGTGTGTGCCCTGTTTGTTGTGTTTCGTCCCGGGTCTGCCTGTGTGGACTCGTCAGTAAGGCTATCAGGCAGACCCTGCCTTAGACACCGAAAAATCTCTCCTGAGTGGGATTTGAACCCGAGAGATTACATGGTATGAGCGGTGAGCGTAACCGCTGGGCTATCGAAGGCCCGTGTCGAAGGAAGAACTTCTAATATACATATGCTATGACCGCCACAGCATAGCGGAAAAACCGCCTGTAAGGCTGTGTTCGGATGTTTGCAGCGTATATTGCCTTACATACATCTTTTCTACTATACATTCCGTTGGGGAATGCGACTGATTGACTGAGCTTCAATTGGTTATTACAGGCAAATTATTCATTGTAGGAAAAAATAGTACAGAACTTTTCGGCTACTTTTTCAACAAGAATAGTGCTGTATTAACCATGTCCACCATTTCTGTTACACCTTGTATAATAACTGGATAACTGATATCCTAGAAACGCTTTTGAAGCGACCATAGCGCCTCTGGTCATGGGCACATCAACTAACGTTGTAGTATTTGCGCATGCGTCAAAACAACGCGTCATTCAACCATAGATAGTATAAGAGGTGTCAAATTAATTAACTGGATTAAAATAATTGACATTTTTATTAAAATACTTACAAGGAAAGAGATAACCGGTTTGTTTTGGTCGAAGCTTTCTTACGATAT
Organism: Orussus abietinus; assembly: GCF_000612105.2. Taxonomy (NCBI): domain Eukaryota; kingdom Metazoa; phylum Arthropoda; class Insecta; order Hymenoptera; family Orussidae; genus Orussus; species Orussus abietinus. The sequence goes on from NW_019394250.1 coordinate 383,004, forward strand.
GCCCAACGCACTATTTTTTACATAAATTGTCTCTTCTGCTCTTTATACCTTAAACGTTTACCTCTGCGAATTAACCGTTCAAAACTTTTGCACATGCGCATCCGTTACCTATGTAGTACCTAGAACAAATAGGTATCAGTTATCCAGTTAGTATACAGGGTTTGTCCGAAAAGTAATGTCAGGGAGTCGATTTAAAAAAATGTATAGATCGGATCGATACAACACGTTGAAAGGTTTGAAAATAGGTTCCTCCTCCGTCGATACATCGCTTCCAGAGAGATTTTCAGGCATCGAAGGCGGCACGGAGGCCTCCTCTGGAATGTCCTTTAGAGCCTTGGTGCAAGCCGCTTTGACGTTGTCAACTGTCCCGAAATGATGTCCTTTCATGGGAGTTTTCAAGCGAGGAAACAAAAAAAAGTCTGGGGGAGCCACGCCAGGACTGTAGGGCGGCTGGGGAACCGTTGGCACCTTTGAATCGGTCAGGAAGCGGGTTACGAGGAAGGCGGGGTGGTGCGTTGTCATGTTCCAACGAGCGCTGCATTACGGCTTGCACGGGAGACGAAAACGCGTTTCACGGAAAAGCCTGTCCTTACTTTCCGAATGGTCGGCGACGACTGTGCGACCACGCGGTCGAAAGCTGCCTTCCCGCTCCACCGATCCCAACCTGTCCAAGCGCGCTGCGAAGTATGGTCGCTTTACAAATGAATCATTGACATTACTTTTCGGACAAACCCTGTATAGATCAGTGGATTTTTCGTGAAAGATGGTTCCTGATGAGTATACCTCAAGAGTCAGAATTAGGCCGTCGTGTTAGAACGTTCCCATGAGGTTCCTCGATTTAGATTCACACCGTACGAATGGTACAACCCGCACCCCTGTAACAAGGATCCGGACCATCTGGAAAATCGCTTCAAGATGCTGAATTGTCTATGGTTCACCATTGGCTCCTTGATGCGACAAGGCTGTGACATCCTGCCCAAGTAAGCCCACTTCGCGCGATAGGGACACCTTGTCGGATTTATTCGATTGAGTTCTAGCAGGTGGTTCGAGAGTACTTCTGGCATGAAGGGCAATTTCTCAGTGTCATCCCGATGCATGCCGACTTTGCTCGCACGACCAACGCTGCCACCTGTCTGTAATATCTGAAATTTTATTTTTTTGCTGAACACGCATGTACGCGATCATCGCCCATGGGCCTCAGAGTCGTAACAAGGTGCTCGACCTGGTACGTTGTACGTTGTACAATTGCAAGCTGTGTATTTTAAGGACATGTACTCTGAACTTCCCCGTTCAAGGATAATTCATGGAACACATGAATGTACACGGTTGCTGCTAAGTCTAAAAGCGTTAACCTTTTCTCATTTCCATATTCAGACATTTACATATTTCGTTGTATTAGGTTGAGGAATAAATTCCCGCAGTTTTAATTACACTGATAAAAATGTCCATGTGAATTTATATACTCAATCATTAGTTATTTTGATGCCACGATAAATTACAGCGAAATTACATTGTCTCTGTAATATCGCATTCAGCATCTGAGTTAAATTATGGAAAATTGTAATGTAATATTACATTAAATTCAAGTAGATATACCCCAATACGATAAATATAAATTGTTAGGGGTATTTATACATTTTCTACTCTGTAATTCTTCCATTTTACGTTTCTCTATGTGAAACTTAAGTCTTGAAGTGTGTAAAAATGTATGTAAATTGCCATCGATTTTTATCAGTGTACGTTACATTACCTTGAAAACGGCGGGGACTTATACCTCAATATAATACATACATTCTGATTTAATTTTACATCTATGACTGCAGTTGCCCATCCTATTTTCCGGGTTTCGTTTCATTTAGTTAAATAAAACAGTTAGGAAATATTGGTTTCTTATTCGGGAATATTAATAGGTCCGTTGCAGCAATATGAATTTCCGTTTGATAAATATTTAATTTTCATGTATTTAAAAAAAGTTTACACTTTCTACATATATGCTGCGTTTTCTTCCTACTTACATGTAATTGTAAAAAACACTTTTCTCTCCAATGCCAAAAATTGAGTCAGTAGTTTTTTAGAACTCTGGGCATTGAAGTGATTGCAAAGTGGACGTGACTCGATAATAGCCACAATATTTTTGATTAAGTAAATACCTCAGAGATTTTAAAGATTTTTAATTCACTGTTGGCCAATTTTACTTAATGACTTTGTTTTCAGTCACCGTAACACCGGTCCGTAGGGACCGACGAGAGATTTCATGTTCATGTTACAGCATCGCGCGGATCTGCGTTTGCATCCTGATTGTGAGACTAAAGATTTCGCTTAGGTGACATTGGTTTTTCTTCAGACAATGCCTGAAGAAAAAGAATATAATACAGAAAAGTCAATGTAATTTATTGAAACAACGTAAACAAAGGAGTGGATTCATTTTACATTCGTTAAAAATTGTACTAACTTCCTAACAATTGAGAATTACTTTTCTAACATTCAGTGTAGTATCTCCTAATTTTATTCGCACTGCCTTCCTTTTTCACTATACGATGCCGAGGTGTTGTACTGCTGACAGTTTCTTTTTCCTTGCCCTCAATAAGAGCCTCGAGTCGATATTTCAGCGGGCTAACCACGGTTCCTATCACTTCTATTCATTCTTGGATTCGCCCGTCGGTGGTGGTCCACTTGACGACCAAGTCTGGGCCTTCCTTTTTCATTGAATGATGCCGAAGTGTTGTACTGCTGACAATTTCTTTTTCCTTGCCTTGAACAAGGGCCTCGAGTCGATATTTCGGCGGGCTAACCACGGTTCCTAACACTTCTATTCATTCTTCGGTTCGCCCGTCGGTTGTGGTCCACTTGACGACCAAGTCTGGGCCTGAACGGAACAGCAATCAAAACGGGCCGGGTACTTAACGTGTTAATGGTAAAAGTCGATTGATGATGATGACCTATCGATCCTATGTCGGTGGTACGAGTTACGGCTCTGAGATTCTAATCCCGTCCCATTCCTTTCACGTGTCCGCAGGTTCAGCCCCTACGAGTGGGAGAATCCCCATCCGTGCAACGCCCAGTCCGACGTCCTCGAGAACGAGTTCACGCTGCTGAACTCGCTCTGGTTCACCATAGGCTCGCTCATGCAGCAAGGCTCTAGTATAGCTCCGAAGTAAGTTCTCTCAACAATAAACTACCGATTGGACTACCGGTTCGGGATTCGGTACCAAAGAGCAGACCCGATTTTGCCGTTAACGGCGTTCACCACCAAAATGGGGACGATGACATCCGCCGCTAGATGGCATTAGCATCGAATTCGGTGGGAGGTAACCAAAACGTACTTTTTCGCTCGGATGAGGGAGACGCGACGCGTAATGGGCTGTGTTTAGCGACGGTCGAAGAATATGTGCGTGCCTTACACGTATAGGACTCACGCAACGGCTAGACGACTCTGACTTGACGTCGAAGCGTGCGTGTCACCCGATGCCCACACACGCCAGTTGGACGATCCGCCTAGATTCGGCAATGATTGTCAAGGAGAGCTGAAATTTCTCGCGGGGAATCCGAAAATCATGAAAAGGGTGCTCCATGGGGACAACAATTTGAGCGTATTTCTCAATCGGTCGAGTTCAACGAGTGCTCGTTTTAAAGATAAAACGTTGACGTGTGTTCATATGGGAGCGATTTTCGATAATGCAGCTCCTTCCCAGTTAAAACAGTATTCAAATTATGTCGTAGCACTTTTTTGTATGAAAACGACCACTTATCGAAAATTGCTCTCGTATAAGCACAGGTCAATACTTCATCTTTAATATGAGCACTCGTTCAGCTCGATCGGTTTAGAAATACGCTCAAAATCGTTGTCCTCGTGAGACCCTGCAAAATCGGTGGAGTGGTGAGCGCCCTTAAGGAGATCCGCTGCGTTTGCCTAGGTCTAGGTCAGCCAACGTTTAGATCGACCCTCGGCAGAAACTGCTCATACGGGGTAGGGTGCGGATGCTATATCGTAGGCTTGCTGCTGCAATTGCCTACGTTAGTGCTCTGGTATCTTTAGTGGTAGTGGTAGTTCCCCATGCCTCGTATTTGTAGACCGTCTCCCGGATTGGTAGCCCGTGCACGCTTAGGCTTCTTCACCTTTTGGAAATCTCTCGTTCACAGACATTGACCAATAGTTCATTTTGCAGTATGTCTCAGGGCAGGAAGGTGGAATGCTCTGCAACCGTATATACGACGAAATTTCTTGCGAGAGACAGATTTCACCGTTTAAGGGGATGTGAAAGTGGCATCTGAGGAGATAATCGTTCATGACATTTTTCTCCGAACTGGTTATACCGAATCGTTTCAAACTTTACAACGTGAATATGGAGGCCATAAGGAAGATCCTGACTCTGATGAAATTTCATTTTTAATAAAATATTTTGAAAATATTAATAAACAAATGTAAAGAAATTGAAATGATATGGGTGTCGATCTTTTTTATAGCCTCCGTGTTCACGTTATACAGTTACAACGATTAGGTATACCCAGTTCGGAGAAAAGTTTCATAAACGAGACCTTTTTGACGCCACTTTCACCTCGCCTTAAGGGCATTTTTGTTATTGATATTTAGTACGGAAACGCTGGATGTAACTACCGTTTGGTGTTATCACGGAGTTTAATTTCTGACTTAGGAAAGTTTTATATACTTTGTGGATCTGAACGGCGATACAGGTAGGACTGAGAGATACTGATTTTTCAACAGAACATAAACAATGTACTCATGAAATTCTATGGAATACGCCATATGTCGTTTTCGTAGAATAATTGTAAAGAAATAGAAGTAAAGCTCCAGAAATCCCCTGGATTCATGGTTTTTGATGCCCTTGACTGTAGAGTATCACCTTATGCCATCTGTCACTTAAGTGAGAACTAAATTTCGTCTCCCATTCCTCGTGTTACCTTCGTTTTAGCTTAGAAGCTCATAAGACACTTTTTTGCCTTTATCCCGTTCAAGTGCAGTGTTTTAAATCGTTGTACAATTGTCCCGACACTTTCGTTTTTCATATCAGAGCCTTCAATAATTGTATGTCGATCGAAATACGATAGCTCGACGTCATTTTGTTTCTGGTCTATGCTAAGTTACAAATTTTTGTTCGAAAATCCGAATTTTGAAAGTGTCGGGACAATTCTTAGGTGATCACGAGTCACGTGTCAAAGTTTCGAACAGTTCGGACCAATACTATTAAAAAAAAGTGTTTTATTCGAATCGACTGATTCAAGGGGGTTTCGCTTCACCTTAAGGGGTTAGTGTATTGTGACAGATTAAAATTGGAGAGCGGTTGTCACCCGTGTTGGAAGTGAAACTTCTGACGAGGAGCGCGTAAGAAACAATACAGTACTACAACTGAATGGATAGAGAATTATAATTGCAGTAATTGCAAAGATTGATTGAAGTTTCATTATAATATAATCTCAAGTTTTTCGAGTTCTTAAAATCTATTATACAAAGTCATAAAATATATACTCATATATTGTATGGGGAGGCATGTAACTTGAGACACCGACATATCAGCGAACAAGCCCTCAAATTACGCACTATAAATACAACTAACAAAAGAAATAAGATTTACCTCTCCGTGGGAAAGTTGCAAAAGGTTGCCTCGAAATATTCGATGGCTGAAGTAGCTAATAATGATCGAGGAACTAATCTTCCAAGTTCACTCAATTTCCAGAAAGGTGAAGAGGCGGAGTCAGCAACGATGTAGCGTTATTATGTTTTTCTGGTCTGATAACGATAGCTTATTTTCGTAATTATTACTTTTTCGTATACTCATAATAAGTTGTATCTGCACATGAGCCGAGGCATGTCGATTTAGTTATTGCTTATGATTATTATATTTTTTCAACATTGACATTATTAGCTATCATGATATGGTTAATCATATCTGACGCATTGTTATGTATGCTTATTGTAATGCACAATTTTTATATTTCAAGAAATTTTAAGAATTACCGAAATTTCTTTAATAATAAACTAATGCTAACTTTTAAGTAGTATCATGAAAATGTTATAACTTACTTGTTAGTAACGTCAAACAAACGCTTGATGTGGTTTTCTGCAAAACTGTAAGAGCCAGACATGGATGTCCATGTCTTATCTTTAACAATGTTCTCAGAAGGAAGAAAATTACATTCAAAAGTTATAATAAAATGATAAGAGATTATTCGCATGCTGGGGAAAATCGGACGAATTGGAAAAAGTCTCACTTTTACAATAATTGATACAGTGAATGTTGGACAGCTCTCAAGAAATAACGATAATAGGTTTAATACGTACACATTTTTGATAATTTGTAGGTCTATAAAAGAACGATCAATTTATTCGGCTTCAACTTATCACACGTTCTTGAGTATACAGCAACATAGTAAAATTTTCAACACTTCACGTCTATCAATCAATGTGTCATCGTGTCTGAATTTTGTCTACAGATACTCGATATTATGCAGATTAAGACATGCAATCCCTGTCGACGAGTAATGAAAGATAATAGAAAATAACGTCTTAAAATATATGCATATTCGTCATTCTTTCTATTTTATATTACAATGATGACCTTTATCTTTAGATTCTCCGGTTTGAATTAGGTGAGAGCAAAGAAAGCGATTTTGTTTAAGACATGCCACTTTAACTGGTCAGCTGTTTTTGACGAGTATACTCGTCTTGAAAACACGCTTTTCAAAGAGGTCGCAACAGCTAAATTTTTAAAACGATAATAACGTTAAATTTTGCTTCTTAAAATGATCTTTAAATACAAAGAAAGGCACGAACTTATAGGGCAACCGATTAAGTACAAGAAAATTTCATTGGCACAATGTACCTGCACTCTTGACATTTGAATTGCAGGGCAGTTTCCACGCGCATGGTGGCAGGGATGTGGTGGTTTTTCACGCTGATCATGATTTCATCGTACACCGCCAATCTGGCCGCCTTTCTTACCGTGGAAAGAATGGATTCTCCTATCGAGAGCGCCGAGGATCTCGCGAAGCAAACAAAAATTAAGTACGGAGCACTTAAAGGCGGCAGCACCGCGGCCTTCTTCAGGGTAAGAGACGATGCGATTAAGTATTACCTTTAATAAGTTTAACGAGCTGAAATTCGCGTTCAACGTCGGTTCCGTATCCCGCGGGAGAAAAATCGAAAAAACGGGCCGGGTAATGTTGAAACAGTCTAAACTCAAACCAGACTTTGAATAGATGATCTGGTCATGCGATGATCCGCAAAGGAATGCTTCCGATGGCTAGGTTGAACTAGTTAACTTCTTACGCTGGAATGACGTGCTACGTTTAATGTTATTTACTTATAAGTGGAAAATGACGTGCTATGATCGATTGTAGTTCTCTGGACGAGTTTGAGATGGGCATCTGACAATTAATTTCCAGCGCAAGAGGTTCATTTTGATCTGGTTAGCGCCGCTTGAAAACAATTTATTCATCAAGCGAATCTATTCGGGTCTTTATCAGTCTATCAATGAATGTCTTAGAAAAATGTTACACCTAGCGCATCTGGTCCGGTTTCATTCGGAGCTCCATCAAATCGTGTAGATTAATGACGTGAACGCCGTTTGGGGACAACGATTTTGAGCGTATTTCCCAACCGATCGATATAAACGAGTGCTCGTTCCAAAGATAAAATGTTGTGTGTTTATATAGAAGCGATTTTCGATTAAGCGCCTCCTTCCTAGATAAAAGAGCACGCAAATTATGTCGTTGCATTTTTTTTATATTAAAATGACCTCTTATCGAAAATCGCTCGCATACAAACACACGTCAACATTTTATCTTTATAACGAGTACTCATTGAACTCGATCGGTTGAGAAATACACTCAAAATCATTGTCTCCGTAGGCCATGCAAATTGCAGGAGTGGTGGACGTCCTTAAACGGACTTCATCATGTCTCTCTGATGCCTGTAAAGTCTCAAGACTGCTACGAAAGTTTTCTACTCCGATCCTCTTGAGTTTCCTCGAAGTTCGATCGATTCTCCACGGGGGCAACTATTTTGAGCGTATTTTTCAACCGATCGATATCAACGAGTACTCGTTTCAAAGATAAAACGTTATCGTGTATTTATATAGAAGCGATTTTCGATTAAGCACCTCCTTCCTAGGTAAAAGAGTACACAAATTATGTCGTTGCATTTTTTTTATATTAAAATGACCTCTTATCGAAAATCGCTCCCACATAAACACACGTCAACATTTTATCTTTAAAACGAGTACTCATTGAATTCGATCGGTTGAGAAATACACTCAAAATCGTTGTCTCCGTAGGCCATGCAAATTGCAGGAGTGGTGGACGTCCTCAAACGGACTTCATCATGTCTCTCTGATGCCTGTAAAGTCTCAAGACTGCTACGAAAGTTTTCCACTCCGATCCTTTTGAGTTTCCTCGACGTTCGATCGACGTAAAAGCGATCGTTTTATTCCAGTAATGTAGAAATTTAATATCACTTGAGCTGGCAGCTTTCTTCGCCGAAGCTGCGGAGCAAGAGTGGGCAGCTCGGTAGCAACGAACTGTCGAGAGACTTAAATGATCGATTGGCGCCCCGTAATGCGGCACACGCAAGCTAAACGTTTGACAGATGAGTCCTACGTCTTCGCGTTGCAAACCAAGATGGATGAAGTTCTAGATGGAGTCGGGTGGCATAATTTTAGTCATAATTTCTTCACTCAAGGTAGCCGAGATTGAAAGTACGAACGCGCGCACTTCGCTATGATTTTATAGCGATATATTTCAATATATTTATATTGCTTTGTAACAAAGGTTATACATCATTTAGGGCAAAAGTACACATTCTTGCACCTTTCGAACTAATAACTGCAAGGATGACAATGTTCTAATGTCCAAATTTGTTAAGCGGCACATTTCAAGTCACGTAAATTAGGTCCTGTTAGTTAAAATAAAGTAGAAGTGGCGACACAGAGGTTTCGTTTATGAAATTTTTCTCTGAAAAATTTATTTATAGGTATTTCTTAAATTTTTTATTAACGATTGAATTTCATGGGTGTCAGGACCTTCCTCGTAGCCTCCAAATTCACGTTGTAGAGTTTGAAGCGATTCGGTACACTCAATTCGGAGCAAACTTTCATTAACGATCGACCCCTCGGATCCCACTTTCATATCCCCTTAAGGACATCTGTCGTCAATTGTTCATGAAACTTTTCACCGAATGGAGTGCAGCAATTTCTTTTAAATGTTACCATATGAATAAGGAGACCCTAAGGTACATCCTGAAACTCGCGAAATTTCATTCGTTATTAAAATTGTTGAAATTAGCTATAAATAAATTATCTTAACATTGTAATTTTATGGGTTTCAGGACTTTCCTTCTGCCTCCATATTCATATTGTCAACTTTAAGACGATCAGTACACAAAGTTCGGAGAAAAGTTTCATAAACGATATCTCTTTGACGTCACATTCAAATCACCTTAATGGCTACACCAGTCTATGCTTTCATGCGGTGATAGCCAATTATTCAATTCCTTGCGATAGTTTAATGAGTACATAAAAATGCAAAACGGGAAAATGCAATAACTAACATTTGCCGTAAGCGATGCGATGTATCATTTATTAGATGAAATTTGAAAGCGAGTCCTTGTAGCTCTTAATTTAATCTCTGTGCGCCTCATACATACAAATTTGTCTGTCTACTTTTCTTAACGATCCTATTTTTCAATGACGTTTCAGTACTTTTATTAACTTGATATAAAAAATGAATCATATAACTTCTTTTAATCTGACGAGAAATATCGACAGTATGTACATCTTGGCAATACATTTTTATTACTTCACCTAATATTGTACCTGCACTATATTTATTAATTGGACCTTTAAACTATTTAGAAAATCCGACAAATGTTGACGCCTCGATAAATCGCGATACATTTGAATAATGAATGGTACTACAGTGTTAACCATTACCAACTCATAATTAATGTAAATGTTCTTCTAACTACATGTCACTGTAATGTATCACGCGATAACTAGTACAGTTGGAAGGAAAGTGCACTTATCCGATCAGCTAAATAACGTAAAAAATTAATTGCTTTATTTATAAACACGTTGTCGTGTACCGTCAATTAACGTCAGCATTAAATGCTCAACCTAATTCCTTGGTGTATCTTTTCTCGAATGTTGACAGCTGTCAATGTATAATGAATAGTTGACATCGGCTTAATTCGAATGATCCATGTGAAGGGTTTAGGAATGAAATTAATAAGACGTGTCTACTATTAACAGTTTCCTATATCTCGTCAACCGCGCAACTTGTTATGATGGCTTATAAGACAATTGTGTACGCTGGGAGACATCAATGCCCTCCCATTCTGCACAGGCGATGCCGTATCTACAAGGGGGGCATTCATGTCCGCCATTGTATGTACGCCTAGAGTATTCAAATAAGAGCCAACTGCTCGGTCCTGTGGTCCAGGACTAAGTGTCCTTTCTGTCCACTACTCGTAGAGACATCCTTAGTTCAGCCTTACCTATTGTTTGGGCAACAATGACGTCTTCTCGCGAGCAATCCCTGAAATAGAGTCGCCTATGGACCTCCGATGATTTTGCCTTTGTTCCTTTACGAATGTTCCCTTCAAGTGCATCCTTAATCTTCCCTTTAGGGCACTGGCCTCATCCATCATTGATTGATCAAAGTGCACTCGTTGATCTGTCCATCAGGATTCGAATTTTTCGACGTACCAGCGTATGTGGTCCTTCATGGAATCAGCGCGACCACCTGTGTTCACGTCCAGTAATGGCGAGGGAGTAGACAAAGTGATAAAGGGAAAGGGGAACTACGCATTTCTAATGGAGTCCACCTCCATCGAATACGTAATCGAGAGGAACTGCGAGCTCACGCAAATTGGGGGCTTATTGGATTCCAAAGGATACGGCATTGCCATGCCTCCAAGTAAGTCTTCGATTGATATTCAGCACTCGTACATAATATTGCACATAGTTCCCATAAACAAATTTCAAATACAGGCTAAATGTCAGATATGAGTGTAGATATCGATTTTTTCGAATATGTATCGACACTTTTTTTCGATTCAAGTAATAAGTAAAAGTATGTATACTTAGGTGTTATCCTTGTCTGCAGCTTTTTCACTTTATAAGGAACATGTGGGTCAAGCGGCAGTCAGTGATGTTACTTAATTTTCTCAATTTCTTACAATTGTTTTCCTTGTTCTAGACTCACCGTTCCGAACTGCAATTAGCGGGGCCATTTTGAAGCTGCAAGAGGAGGGAAAACTCCATATATTGAAAACGAGGTGGTGGAAAGAAAGGCGCGGCGGTGGATCCTGCCGAGTAAGTTTATTAACTATTCCCCTTAAGAGGGTGTGCAACCCCCCTCAAATCGGTCGATTCGAATGCAATACTTTGTTTAAGGGTATTGGACCAAACTGTCCGAAACTTTGACACATGACTCGTGATCATCTAAGAATTGTCCTGACACATTCAAAATTTGGATTTTTGGAAACAATTTTTTAACTTAGCCCAGACCAGAACCAAAATGACGTCGTCCTCTCATATTTCGATCAATATACAATTACTGAAGGCTTTGATATGAGGAACGAAAGTGTCAGAACAATTTTACGACAATTTAGAACACTCTACACATACTATTCATACTGAATAGGGTTGGGACTCAAATAGTACCACTGTGCCACATGGGTTCCTGAATGGCACTTATTAAAACACATCCTTTTCTCAAGGCACAGAGGCACTTTGCATACAATACAAGACCACAATGTGCGAACTTCAATCTTTTTGGTACTATAAAGCGCACATCGTATACGAATAGAACCTTTCGATTGATGTTTTGAATCTCGTCTTCCTATTTCTAACGAAATGCGAGGTTTGGATTTGCTTATTTGTATTGATGGTGAGTTAGATTTAGTTGGTACGTTTTTATTTATGCAACAGCTAATGAACCTGTACTGATATGTCGAACCTTGCTAGTACAAGCGAACACATTTATAACATTTGTTGATGGTATTGCCACCTACTTTGCGTAAGTGGGACTAAAAATAAACCTATGTGGACGTAGCAATTACAAAATTTCAATGTGGGTCAAAAAATATCCCACCGTGCATATTCACGCATTAAAGAGGTGGGACACTTTTAACACCACCGTGCCTCAAAGAGTTAACGAAAACTGTACATTTGTTAGAATTGCGCTGTTGACGTGTTACAGGGTTTTTGATAATTCCGTAGTGCATTAGATGGCTATAGTACCGACATTTTGAGGATACTCCGATTCGCATTTCATGGATTCCTTGAAAATGAGGATTACACGTCCGTAGACGCATTGCTGGAGGCATCGCGTCATATCTCTGAATTTCCACTAGACACGTGCAATGTCCCTGCTCAGTGACGGAAATTTCACGGCCGAACACTTGGTAAATCCCCCAAGTTTACGGAACGTGACCGAGAACCAAGCAGGAAACTTTCTTGACGAGATCTCGTCGGCCTCGCTTATCCCCCAATCTAGAGGTCGTTACCCCGGTATATATCAACTAAATTCGCGCTACATTATCCCACAGTAATTTCATTTGCTCTACATTTATGCCCCGTTTTCCCGCTGGGACTGCTAAACCGTACACACTGATAAAAATGCCCATGTCAATTTACAAACTCAACCATTGGTTACTTTGATGCCACAATAAATTCCAGTAAAGTTATTGGAAATCGTTGGAAATCACCGAACACTGTCACAATTTTAATGTTGAACGTTACCAAATCGCATTGTTGTTTATCATGTGAAATCAAAGGCAATCCGTTCTGAGAGAAACAAATGGTTTTCACTGATTTCCAAATGAATAGCCCCTCGATGTCCTTCCATAAACATAAAGTACGAACTGGGTGTCTAGGGTCACCCAAATAAAAAACTTACCTTTCTCTTATAAAAAATTACACAAAATATACGATGAACACGCCATTATATTACATTTGCAATACAAATCGACTGGGGGGAAGCAGAATATCAGGAGAATATTGTTAACGAAGTTATTGGCAAAGAAGGAAATTGGGAAAGCCAGAGTCCTCGCTCCGGGGTCTGAGGGTTAAGAACATTTGTACGCTGTGGACGAAACCTGTAAAAGAGTTACCATTCCTTCCAGGACGACACATCGAAGAGCAGCTCTGCAGCAAACGAGCTGGGTCTTGCGAACGTCGGGGGAGTGTTCGTGGTGCTGATGGGCGGCATGGGTGTCGCTTGCGTGATCGCGGTTTGCGAGTTCGTCTGGAAGAGCCGAAAGGTCGCCGTTGAGGAGCGGGTGAGTGAGGTCAGATAACACGAAGACGATGGCGTCGTCCCTAGCTGCACGGCGCCCAATGCTCACCTCGATTTGGACGCGATCTATCTCGACAAACCCCGGGAGTACATCAGTTGATGTTCGCACGATGGTGGAGTTCCTCTTTAATGGTCCAGGACCAACTACAGGATCACTCGGGTCTGAAGCGCCCTTTTTGCTATCCGCTCTTCCATGGACCCAGATAGCGCACAGGTTATGCAGACATTCGATGATGAGATAGTTGGAAACCAACCCGTTGGACTTTTGCGCTCCTTGGGTCCGCTTTTGCTTCTATCCACTGTAAACGACCATCGGAAATAGTTATTCGAAGAGTCGCGCCGTTCAACTGGTTGTTTACCCTTTTCTCTCACGTAACCCTTCCGTTACGATACACTTTGGTGCTGACGGTAAATGGCTTGATGCGTTGTACCTTGGGTTTGTGCATGCGAATAACAAGCTATGCGTGGAATTAAAAAATCCTAAGCATCGGGTTTTGAATAACGGTATTCCACATCCGGAGCAAGAACCTTGCCCCAGCCTGCACGAGACTGGGAGGTCAATGGTTTACAAGGGATACGCTATAAGGTCCTCGTAGCTACCCGGACCTTGTCCGTGGGACTCGACACCGGTGTTCTATACGCCTTGGCAACTTCCCAGGTCCCTAGACCCTCCTGCTTAAGGGGCGATCGTGGCGTAAAAGTAAAAAACGCTTTTTTCATCAAGCTATAAAAATTTGGGTTTGCAATGAAAATTTCGCTGACAGACCTAACAGACCTGACAGACCTGACAGACGTCACAATGGCCGTTTCGAGGAATTATTTACTCGGAAATCACTGAAACCATTCCCTTCTTTGAGAGCCAATTGTCTTTGATTTCATCAAGAAACTCAGTAGAGTTTTGAGCCAAATACATTTGAGCGCTAATTTCGTAGTGTAGAATGATGAGCGAAATATGATGAACAACAATGCGATTCGATAACAAGTGACGGTCGGCTTTAAAATTGCGACAGTGTTTCAGTGATTTCCAACGATTTCCAGCGATTTCCAGCTGATTTCAATGTGATTTCAAGCGTTAAAATCCATAATTTCCTGAGAGAATAACCCCTCGGGCCGTTCCCAGATATGCGTGAACGAGTACACCTTTGCCAAATAGAAATATTGTTTAGTTTCATTGAATAAATATTATTACCTCTGTGCATCTTCAGGCATTAACAAAATTCAATTCTTTGAATTTATGGCTGACAAAAGTTCAATCATATAAAAATGCAGTTGATTACGATTATACGATATCACTGTATGTGATCATTATACAGTTGCACATAATTAATTTTGTTTACGTAAACCAATGGTGAAGAATGTCTATCGGCGTCTTTTGTAAATTTATGAGATAACATGCATCACATGTTTTATTCCATAATTAAAATTTGAACAGTCATGGAGAAATCATATTATTTGATTTTGTAATTCCGCTACTTTGAACAAATAGTAAATAAATGCAGTAACGGAAAAGTTGCCAATATATGCGACATACATTATATTGTTTGATACTGCAAAAGCTTGTAAGGTTCTAGGGGTTTATCGTTTGAACAAACTGTTGAAAATTTCCACACATGTCTGTATAATCTACCAAAAACTGCATGCCACTTTTATAAACACCATTCCAGCATGTTTTACACCTCATTGTTATACTGCCAATTCGTATATTATTAAAAATGTTCATAAAATTCTTACACTTTTAGTACATAAGGTTGTTATAAAATCAAAAATTTTACGTCTCAACAGTGAATTCGTACACATTTATTATGAGTTTCTAAATAGATGTGTAATTCCATGACATAGTATAATTTTGTGAAATCCTTTTGGAAAATTAAGACACTTATGTACTAAATTTGCAATATATGTTATACATTTTAATTAAAAATATATTCTAAAATTAGTATGTCACGTCCGAATAAAACTTCCATCAAAACTGTTGCAGAGTTACAATATCTTCTTAACAGTGTACCCTCCTCCCTCAATTTTCAAGGTTTTGAAACGTCATTATTTTTTTTTTGTTAAGCCATTTGAAATAAATATGTATTTCTAAACCTCATACGTACAAGCAATTTGTCCCAATATTTTTTGTTTTATATCGACAGACTTTATTTACGCAATTTCCATTCGCGTAAAAAGAATTGAGGAACGGGTGTATTTACATTTTTAGCTGTAAAGGATCCTCTAGCTATCACGGTAAATTGATAGCTTGATTTGCCATTAAAATTTGAAATTTTGAGGACAATTAACGAAAAATGTTGTTCATCGCGTTACCCGTAATCAAGCCATACCTGTGTTGTTTAGTCCTCTGACATGACTTCCTTGTCGTTTTCAGTGGAAAGTGCATAACACTTCTCTCTACGTGTCTGCGTCGCAATGACCATCCCAAGACTTACCGGGTCATTTTGGTATTCTGTTTTAGAAGCAGAAATCCTCGGGGAAAACGATCTGCGAAGGTTTTACCGATCTGCACTAGCGGATACAGTGGGAGGACGCTTCAAAAACAGACACCAAGACCGGTGTGTTTCCTATCCGTTTTCGTGACCCGAGATGAACTGGACCTAAGGAAGAACTCCATCATGAATGACTTATCCAATCGAAAAGTGAAAAGAGAGGAAAATTTAAGGGAAGGGACGATGTTTGTGCGTGCAACGAAATAACAGTTAGTGGAAATAGCATTCGATATGAAAAAGGCGGAGATACAGGAGCCGCTATCACTGGGCTCTCCGATCGTTCTCCTTTTTTCAGTCTTCGAAGACACGTGCTAACGTGGCCGATGTCACTGATATCACTCCACACTCACATGAAACGTCCATGGTGTGTTTGATCGTTTAACAGGAACCTTTCATCTAAATACCTTTACCGATTTATTCCTATGCCGTGTGTCAGTAGGACCAAACATCTTTCCTTGCCTTTGCATTAAAGAAATGGAACGAAATTCGGGAGATGAAGGTGTCCGTCATTTACTCATATCAAGTACCGCATCGATTCGCTGAGTGTTCGAACCAGTCTTATGATCTAGAGGGTGATCGGTGACACCTGCCAAATTGCAAATCGAAATTAGCCAACACGGAAGACAGGATTTGTGAGATTAACGCGGATGCAAGATACGACGGATGTTTGAAAAACAATCACCATTTTGTACCGACTAGATAGTGAATGTGTAGTCTTAGGACATAGACATTTTATTGTACATACCGGATTGTTCGACGGGCCTTCGCGATTTCACTTTGGAGTTCGAGGAACTTTCGGAGTAACGATGCCAACGATTTAAATGTTACGTTTAATGGCGTTGGCTTCTGACGATTTCTTTTTAACGAGATCCTTGCTCCTACGTCTTTTATACTCGTGAACCTCTTTCCAAATTAGACGACGCGAAGGCAGATTCTCGAACCCCAAGCGTTCAGTTATTCGATATTTAATTCTATGTGTCGGCTCATTACAAAGAAACTGTAATATATGACCATTGTGATTAAAGGCATTCAATTTTAATAGACATAAGCGAACTGTGCTGAGAGGACACTCAGCTTCACAGTTTAGTATGACATTGTTAGTCGTGTCGCAATATGTTTCTTGCCTCTCTCTCGCCATGGACTCGCAGGAGGTGAGCAAACCACTATTATTCCTAGTAATACCGCTGCATGATAACACTAGTATTCTCAAAGATATCATTACCATATTCCAATAGAAAATCGTGTAATATCGTATCCAAGTGCTGGATGCAAGAAGGACTCACATAGAAACTCTGCGGGGCAAAAAAGAAATCCATGTGTTTCATATCTGATACATATATGAGCCGCTCAGTGCACACATCGACTAACTCCACTTTTTGAAAAATCTTAAATTTAGGTGTCAAAGCACTTGGTATAGTCATACCTTTTTATAATTATAATATCTTTCCTGATTAATAGAGACTAACACCATTAAACGGCAACATTTTTTTGGGCATTGAATAATAAGCAATTTATTTCAGAAGCCATTTTGATTAACTCCATACTCTAATGTAAATCGTAGACGAATACCTGGCAGTATAGTATTATTGGATTATCTGTTGCGGCCGTACATCGACGCTTTTTTTTTTAAACAGCCGAAGATGCTTTCCCCCTTTCAACAATATGAGTAATAAAATCGCATCAGCAAACAGATAGAAAGAAGCGCAATGCAGACGGTAGTTAGTATAACAGTGATCTCTCACGCTGAATGTTACCGTATACTTCACCAATATTACACGGACTACATATTTTTTGGTCTTTTCAACATTACTCCCTGATTGTTTTTAAAGAACAAAATATTATACCGTTATAATCAAGATGAGCGAAACTAATAACAATGTGGATGTGGAAAGCAGTGATGGTTCTTCAATCCGGTTTATCAGCAGAAAGTCTGGGGCAAGAAGACGTTTATCGTGTTTCTCGGATTCATCCGATTGCAACGGTACAAATTCCCCAACAAACCCACCGATTGGGAGGAAAAGAAGTCGTAATCCTGATAAATGGGCACGTAATTTACAAAAGCATAACGGAACAAAAGGTTTGGCATACAGGAATAGGGGATGAAATTTAATACCTGCAAAAACATTTGTCGATATAAAATGCAGACGATTATTTTTTGGCTATTCTTTCTTATTAATTTTATATACCGTTAGATGAAAACTATAACTGTATTTATGTATTCTACATTATATATTTGAAGTTATGTTATAATAGGAATTTTAAAAACATTACTTCATCACATTTCTCAACTTTTTGTTTTATGGAGTTAATCAATGTGTGCACTGAGCGGCTCATATATTGATAGATATTGAAAAGATTGTATAATCAGATTCTGTAATTTACTGTCACCATTTGTTTTAACTTTTCATTCCATGTCATCCGGCATAAATGTACACTTCTTTGCAATATTAACATATTTGTTGCTCTATGGTGACGAATCTGAAAGAAATTATAAGAAATCATAAATAAGCCAAACTGATTCAATTTATTATAACGTAGCAGGTTTAGATCGAAACTCTATTACCACATATTTATATATCCAAAAGTAGATTGAAAATGTCATGCAATTAACTTTCTTACATGTAAAACAGTTGCATTAAGAATACCTTTAATGGTTGTTTTGAAAAAAAATGGTGAGCCTTTCTTGTACAAGGTTCCTCGTATCAACATTTTCATTTGGAGGAATTTGGTTAATTGTTGTGTTAATGCTTAATTATTTTTTTTCCACTGCTTTTCAAAGACATTCCAGGGTCCTGTTACGAATGGAATTCATATTCTTTGCTTTACATTAAAGGCATGGATATGTCTCTATATTACGCGTTTCTATATTTCATTTCTGAAAGCACCAAAATTTGACCAACTACATATCATGTTATAAATTCAGTTGCATTGCACAAGGTTGATATGAAATTATGACTATTCCATTTGCAAGAAAAAGAAAATCGTTTAAATTATTTGTATTATTAAGAAATATACGATTTTTGTAGACATGCGATTTACAAACTGCACATGTTTGGGAAAAATGTCGCGTGCAATGTTTAATTTTAATGATAATAATTTGACCGCTGTACAACCTTTTACCTATTCTGCACTTATGAAATTCAAAATATTTAGAGATTTGTCAGATTTTGAAAACATTTTGTTCCGAGGCTCGAGGACTTTACCACGCCATTTAGTATTTTAAAAAAGATTTAGTAATTTAAAAAAGCTACCAACCTCAAATATCAAAATACTTAAATATTTCGCATGCATAGTGAAATCTGTCGAGCCCGAAATAAATTATCTTTTTACTCCTGAGCACTCGTACAATTGTACGGACATCTCACCAAACACCTCTTGTCATAGTTACATAACACTGAAATAATATTGTATGTAACGGAAATTATTAAAAGATTGATATCGCATAATATTGAATTATTACCCAGATAGACAAGTGATGTAAAATTTGCATCAAATTTGCCTTATAAAGTATCATGAAATGACTCATGAGATCATGTGTGTTGCTTATGAGTCCTCATTTGGAACTCATATCTGCAGTACACAATGACGAACCAAAAATACTTAAATATGAAACAAGATTAAGTGCATGCAATGTCTCAATGTTCGTACGCATACGTACAGCTAAAGTTATCTCACGTACTGCCGATAAACAATTACAGCGTCCGTAGTCCATATTTGAGTCATGTCGTGATGGAAACGGAAACATGGACCAATGTCGTATTTAGCTCACATTTGTAGCATTAACTAACTTCATACAATGTCCGCAAATTAAAATCGTGGAATAATGTTATAGCTCTTGTTTAATTTTACATAAACTTTCACTTCATAAGTGTCGGTTATGGTATAACTGGCGTATGACTCGAGTATGTGGTAAATATATTACTACAACTATGTATGACAAATTTATTGTATAATATGCGTACATGTATTGCAGACATTTCATGCAGCAATTTGTTTATAAATCGATTTTCCTCATCATATAATGACCAAGAATTTCTATCTGGGATTATTTGTTTTATAACTGTGTTATATAACTGCGTAGGAAATAATAATGTAAGATTTACGTGCATGTAACGTGTATGTTACGTTACATGTTACAAAGAGAGTAACGGGTATATTGTTGTTACCAAACCGTGTTTGGTGGGATGTAGTAATTTTCTTCAATCAATCTCTATCTGTATCGTCCATTTGCTATTAAATATGAAAGATTTTCTAATAAATTTGTTGCTTTTTCAGACGTCTCTGTGCACCGAAATGGTGAGTGAATTACGGCACGCTCTGGATTGCGGCAATGGCAATAAGAAGCCGTCAAAGAACGCTCTTCGCCATCGTCGGAGGCAACCCTCGGACTTGTCAATCGTGTCCGACGAGGGCGACCACCCTCTGTACGCAATGTACGCGCACTTCATCGGAAAACCACCTTTGACATAAAACAAACGAAGCTAAATTACGAACGTAAGACAAAACTACACGTCGACGTGGTTTAACCACTTCGGTACCAGCGTCGACTTTAGTCGATGGCCGTGATATGAAGGCATACAGCCGAGCGTCGACTTTAGTCGATGGCCGTGATATGAAGGCGTACAGCCGAGCGTCGACTTTAGTCGACGGCCGGGATATGAAGGCGCATAGCCGAGCGTCGACTTTAGTCGACGGCCGTAATATGAAGGCGCATATCCGAGCGTCGACTTTAGTCGACGGCCGTGATAGGAAGTCTCACAGCCGAGCGTCGACTTTAGCCGACGGCCGTGATATGAAGTCTCACAGCCGAGCGTCTTTAGTCGACGGCCGTGATATTAAGATGCACATCCGAGCGTCTTTAGTCGACGGCTGCGATATGAAGATGCACAGCCGAGCGTCATCTTTAGTCGACGGCCGTGATATGAAGGCTCACAACCGAGCGTCTTTAGACGACGGCCGTGATATGAAGGCGCACAGCCGAGCGTCTTTAGTCGACAGCCGTGATATGAAGGCTCACAGCCGAGCGTCTTTAGTCGACGGCCGTGATATGAAGTCTCACAGTCGAGCATCGACTTTAGTCGACGGCCGCGATATGAAGGTGCACATCCGAGCGTCGACTTTAGTCGACGGCCGTGATATTAAGATGCACAGCCGAGCGTCGATTTTAGTCGACGGCCGTGATATGAAGGCGCATAGCCAAGCGTCGACTTTAGTCGACGGCCGGGATATGAAGTCTCACATCCGAGCGTCGACTTTAGTCGACGGCCGTGATATGAAGGTGCACAGCCGAGCGTCTTTAGTCGACGGCCGTGATATTAAGATGCACAGCCAAGCGTCGACTTTAGTCCACGGCCGTGATATGAAGTCTCACAGCCGAGCGTCGACTTTAGTCGACGGCCGGGATATGAACCCATCGGCTAATGAGCGCCGAAGTGGTTAAACGTTACCAGCGGAAAGCCAGCCGTTCGTTTCTTCTTGACTGACAACTATTTCATGAAACAAGAAGATGCCAATTTCATGAACAATCGTCCCATCCGATAAACTGCGATCTGAAAATAAAAATTTCACGATATGAGTGTGATAACACGGGCAGCTGTCGCTAAGTGTACATACGTATTGTAAGTCCATCGCATTTAGGGTTACTGCACGTGAATTTTCATAACGTCAATGGTAAATAATTCCACAGAGCGAGCCTATAGTGTAAGAGAGATCGAAGTCAAATGTAACACAGGGCATTGTAACAAACGTTATAAATGTTACCTTTAAACTTGAAAAAACGTATCGAGACAGTGGAAGCTTTCCGATATCGCAATGAACGTTTCGCGGTAATTTAATGTTTGTTAAACTAACCGTTCCGTGGTTATGAACATTTTTCATAAAGGCATAGGCGTGTAACATTTTTATGGGTTCAATATTTTCGATTTGTATTTAATTCCGGGGAAATGAAACCGATTTACTCGTGCTACGGCATTGCATATAGAGTAATTCGTTGTATGTTTAATGGATTTAAAGTTAAAACAACTAAGTAGTTATAATTATATCAATCGTTTGACGGAATTCGTTGGGGATAAGTGCAAGAAGTCAAATTGACTCCAGTAATCTACATTGCCGAAGAACACATTCGATAAAATTTATTTCCAGCAGACATTTCAACACAAAAACATACCTTGTATACATCAAAATATTCGTAAACGGAATGAAAACAAAATATATCAATTTGACATATATTGTTTAACCTGTACATCGGTTACAAGTCTACCAAATGTTGCTTTCATTTCCGAACGAATCCCAAATTAATCCAATCTGTTGTGCATTTACGTATTTGTCAACTTATACCTAGCGTCCTTAAATATTCATACAATTTTTCAAATTTATAACTAACGTTACATTTGCTCCGATAAGTGTTACAATTGCACCCCACATCGGTAGCCATTGTACATAGACGTTCGGTACGGAAAATATAGTTGGCAATTTTTCATGAACTTGTAAAGCGATAAAATCTAAACTATCTTTTGGTGAAAGGTTCGGTTAATGTATGTACCCAGTTTCAATTGTAAAAATCCGTTATTGTCAATTACAGAGTTAAAAATGTAAAAGAATTGTTACAATTTACCTCGGTCCCCCTTACCCTCGAAATTGTTATGCTTCCGTTTAAATGAGCCGCTCAAGGGTGTTCATGATTATGAGAATTCATGTGTAATAGGCATTACAGCGCGATGCAAAATGCGTAATTTTATATGTTCGATCTCACTCGAGTGAACTAATCAAAACTCGATCGTTGATGGGAGCAACGTATGAAGGGAGCGTTTGTCATTGAATGTAATTTTTTGACTAACTTGGTTATTGTTGGGTTTACATTAATAGGTGAGCTATCTCGATTGTGTTGTATCATAGGAATAGATTTTGTTTTATCATTTCCCAACCTTTCAGAAAATCAAATTTGACACGTTTACTCTGAGAAGAAAGGTTTCATTGAATCTGATTCGAATGAATTGGATGCAACATTTTTTCGGAATGATAAGAATATATCTGAGTCAAATAATAATTCTTTGATTTGACAAAACGTTTCATTGGTACTGTTCAAAGAAATCATTTTTTGGTTCGGTGAATTTTTTTCTTTCTCAACGTAACCGTACGCGGTTAAGACCATTTTGATTACATGGAATTGCAATTGATTCTCTTAAAAGTTCCAAGTATTTGTGCATTTCTTATCAATTGTTGACGTACAAACTCTGTTTAACTTTAATGCACGTTATCTGCTTGATAAATCTCTCAGAGAGGCAAGACTTTTGCAGGACCACAATATTTAATTGAAATTCATCTGATCACGATTCGGGACATTTTCTCTCAACCAAAACCAAGTTCAGTCACGTGATGCGACATTTATGTAGTATAGTAAAGAATGACGTCCAATCGATCAAAGTTAATTGTAAATTCATGTATCCATTTTATAGATAATACGAGATGTGTCTCAACATCGAGTGATATTTGTTTCGTCTTTGAGAATGTCTACCAAAACGTAAATTATGTCTCGCATTTTGTAAATGTCATTAACTATGTTCCGATATTTCCTGGCAAATCTTTGAGAGTAATGTATTCTACTATTATCACTGCCTCTATACACATCTTTAGCTACAGAAATATGAAATAACTAAAAAAAGAAAGTACTTCATGTTTGTTTAGACTTACATTGCTTACATGATAAGTTAATGTTAAGAAACAAAATTCCGAGAGATGTTATTACCAATTCCAGAAATGAAACGTATGAAATCCGACGTAATAATTGATTATAACGAACCAATTTCACTTTTGTGTGATTACTAAATATCTTGAAAATCTGCATAGCGTACACTGTTTACAGTTTGGTAAATAACTTTATTAATTAAAATAACAACTAATGGTATACACCGTATGCTATGCATTGTCACTATTACACTGTGGTATTGAAACAATAATAATTAAAAATTACACGGCAAATAGATAATTTCTAAATATACGAAGATTTAAACTGCTTAATTAGCCAAATTTCATCCTGCTTTGCTTATCAACCAATTTTTTAATAGTATTTCAGATTTTTGGTATTTCTTCTTAACGATGTTACTTGAATGTGAATACGTATATTTTACAAATATAATCATAAAATTTGCATTAATTTCTGAAGTACCTACCAGTTGTTGATTCAGTACTTATTACACAGATCAGAGGTACCAATAAATGACTGATCTCAGAATTCAGTGCCAACGTAACGTAATAACAATAACTACCACTCTACCAATCATTTTAAAGGGCAGAAGAAGTTTTCATACTTTTTGCAGTGAATATCGGAACCTAGGCTTGCGAGACTAAAATTAATACTTCAGAACTGATGTACAGGGTTCACCCCGAGATAATAAAGCTCGGGTATAGATAAAATAGGATCGTGTCTCGCTAGATACATGTCGTTTCAACTACCGTTTCCATCTTGTGAGAGCCGTCATTTCTCCACATTGTAAATATCCTCGACTACACAGGTAAGGCGGCAATCGCGGAAAAGATATCCTACGGAAACTCGCCGTCGTTTCATCGACCCTTGTACAAAACTACGAGCGAGTAGTATTCATTTTTGCCTTCCTTCCTTTAATTCCGAGTATGCTTTCATCGTATTCACAGAGTTTACCTTGTAATGGACAAAGACAACCCAGGAGACTCGGAAAACCCGTGTTTTGTGCGACCTTATAAATTTGCATTACACCGACTTGCTATTATCAGTACAATGTAACGTTGCTCCCGTGTAATTGTAAGAGAACGACGGTACGGTAGCATTGTGCCATACTGCAGTAATGTTCTAAAAGGTTAAGTCCATATGTCACCTGTTGTCGATGCATTTTGAAACCGGAGACAGACTGGTGTCCGTTGTGGTCAGAACTAGGGATGAGATCATGGCAGACCAAATGCAAGACCAAGACCATGTTAGTCTTGGTCTTGGTCTCGCATACTCGAATTTTGGTCTTGATCAGTCGAGTTTTGGTCTTGAAAAATGTGCAAAACCAAGGCAAAGACTCCAAGACCAAGACCGATTTTGCTCATCACTGGTGACACGTTGGCGCAGCAAACGCTGCTGTTTCAGTTAATTAAGATATCAAATTTTAATTGTGACAGGTAGTGACCCAAGCGTTTATATGGTGGATATGGTAAAATAAGACGTGGAACGTTTCAAAGGCATTTTTCAGTTGCCCAACAAACGCACTCATTTGCATTTTCTATTCCATCGGCGTGACAAGGTTGCTTGTCTAACATGTTTGGTTTAGATGAGTGCCACATATTAGGGTGATCTAGTCACGGCGGTATGATCGCAGCGTGGGCCAGTCTGCCCCCAGCCTGAGAGAACCACTTCGAATTGCTGTGAACAGGGTATCAACACAGAATCGTTTAGGATGTAATCGGAACTTTAATTCAGAAGTGGTACCATGCAAATGCTTTGCAGCTAACTCAAAGTCCACGTCTCCTTAAAGTGAAGTTCTGAGGTCACGAAAGCCAATAAAGTCAATGAGCACGTAATTTGAACGAATTTCTTTAGACACGAGCAATTGAACTTCAAATAACGGTAAATAGCCCATCATGTCGTTATCGAACAGTGAATTGAAAAACTTCTAAAACTTTCTAAGCTCTAGGTGGGACAAGTTTGAAGAATTGTTGAGAGGAATTATAAATCAGGTTTCTAAGATGGCTCGACATTGAAGTATGGGTAACGTAAATTAAGAAGTAACCTACTTTACTATCCGAATATAAACTTGATTGAAATGTAACGTACTTGCCGGACTCAGTGACTGATACGATAACTTCCATTTATAATACCTACAATGTGCAACACGTTATCACGTTATCTCACATGCAGTTGCATTAATGGCACAATGTCGCGGTATATTTAGGTTCGTATGAGCAGGAAAATGACAACTTAGACCGGCGACAAAAATGGAACTTCTTCTGCAGCGTTTCGAAGTTTGTCAAGGGACCAGTTGTAGGGGACATTGAGTTTTCTCTGATTGTTTGCTAGAGATCAATTCCGTGCCGACAACTCGTTTGGCGCCCGCGAAAAGAAGTTCCAGTATCTCATGACGGATCGCAAAACCGCAGTAAGAAAGTTCTTCGAGACCGTTTATGGCGCCAACGCGGTTTCCGGTTCTTTTGCGCTCACGCCCTTACTCTAGAATTGTTTGCGTTACAATCCGAGCAAGGCGATGCCATTGCGCCGAACTTCTTGTAAATAATATGTCGGCTGCAAAACACCGTCGTTGTTTCGCGCGACTCTGCCAAAGTCCGCTGATCAGATCCTCGATCGACGATACTTCACATTTGTAATTGCATTACGAGCAGCATGCCAATCGTGAATAAACTATTCATCTGTACATTCCTGCACGTGTCTATCTCCTATTTATTTCACTTCTATGAACGATCTGGTTGATATTATTTGCGATTTTTCTGTACGTAATATCAACCCCACAAGTTGGTCTACCCGTCCGAAGACGTGATCTGAGTGTCCAAGCAATCAGCACATACCTTACACCTGTTTTATAACCACTGGTGTTATAACTACTGGTATTAAGTGTCGTGTAAACGCCGTACTACTCCGATTTTACTGGTAACACCGGCGTAAAATGGGGTTTACACGATGCTTAACACCAGTAGGTATAATATTAGTAGTTATAAAGCAGGTGTAAGGCGGGACATGTAAATGTATTCCTTGTGTGGTGGGGTGAAACAAGTATGCACTGTAGTGGCATGTCGTTCAAATATAGAGTCCAGCGGAAACCCACTATAATGGTGTATCGTTCAATGAATTAATTGACCAAAGCTGCTACTGTGATGTATCGTTCAAAACGGTAGAATAAGGTACCTTAGGGTATTAAGGCCCATGTGGGCAACAAGGCCCATGCTTCTTGTTCACTATAGAATAAATGTACCAAGATTGTTGCTCCCTGTGCCAGTCATTAACATAATCAAGAGTCCATTTCATATGTTGTCAGGGTTGTGGACGAGTCCATGGCAAACTAAGGTCGATGAGCAATATTCCTGAGTGAAATTTATAAAATTTGGTTGCCGCGTTCAAGCTTCATGTCACAAAGATTTGTAAAATGCTGGACTTTCCAGCAAGTACCGACGCACGATGAGAATTTTAAGATGTATATAACCTCAGAGCTCGAATATTTGATGCGCTCGGTGGAAGTGAAGATATTGGAGGGGCGTCGGAGAAGGCTGAAGGGCTGGTCAACGAGTGGCGGTAACAACTTCGCCCTCGACTTAACTCCATTATCCTGGATCCTTGGATCGTAGAGTCCTCCTCGTGATGTGCCCTGGACGAAGGTTGTCTGTCAAGTGAGCGAGCGCTGGTTCTCCGGTCTTGCCTAAATTGTCGCACCTGAGTATTTACACGCACAACCCGATAGAGTCCTCAGACACCGATGACAGACGATTGCGCGAATATTTAAAATGAGAATACCACTACAAATGGAAAGTTGCATTCTTGCTGCGCTTTCTTCCCTTTCCTCTATCAAGACACAGGACGGGATGTGGTTGGAATGCTGAGCCCTGATTGACACTCTTTCGAGCAAGCGTGCCCTGCACTGTCCATGACCAAATGTTGCTTAAATGTGCTTCAGGCTGCATCACTCAAATCAGATGATTCAAGAGCGACTAACCCTTAGATTCTGACATCTGACAATGATCACAATAATACGCGATAACGTTGCAGGCATTTAAAATCTATGTTCCACTGCGACACCAAGTACGAACATTTAAACAATGTTGCTTAAATGTGCTTCAGGCTACATCACTCCAATCAGGAGATTGAAGATTAACCCTTGCATTCTGACATCTGACAATGATCACAATAATACGCGATAACGTTGCAGGCATTTAAAATCTGTATTCCAAGTACGAACATTTAACTAGCGAATTTTTATAATAAAATGAATAAGACTTGCATAAGAACGTCAACAGCAAAAGGTCTAATCCGCTAAATATGGGCACGAATAAAAGGAATCTATCGAAGAAATCCATTGATAAGGAAAGTATGGGTAATTTTAATTAATCCAATTTTTATTCCCAAGCCGAGCGTTCCTCGGCGATAACTTCTACGGGAAGAAGCCAGTTACTTGTTTTACTGCTGATCAGTAGGGAAGTTTATTAGGGGAATTTACATGATCACTAGGGGGATACTAGACATTTCCTTATTAACGCGATTATCGTAGCATTGCCTCGGGGTCAACATAATTGGCACCGGCGTTACCGCGAACGGCGCCGTCCTAGGGAAAGGTTTACGACAAAATTGCCTTCGGGTCGTCGTTGCCCGAGTATTAATGTTCCGCGATTCCGGTCTCTAGAAATTCCACGCACTTTACGATCGATCTCGTCCCTTCGTTCCTTAAAGAAGGGTTCGTTAAATTTTAAGACGAAGGCTATGACTCTTTTATAACTGCGCGAACTTTTTTGTCGTTTTAACTCGAGAGGTCTTCACTGCGTTGTTACTGATCGCAAAGGAAATCAAACGTGAACTGCGAAGATCGAACGATTTCCTGCAAGTATTAAGGTAATAAGAAAGTCAGCTTTTATATATCTGAAAGATACGGTCATGAAAGTATTCCCTGAATTGGGTATACAGATTCGCTTGAAATTTTACCACGCGAATGTGCAGGCAGAAAATGTACACGCTGTGCAGGCTGTAGTGGTCATTCTGAATGTATTTATATAATAAGTAATATATGTAAAGGGAGAGATGGAGGGAGAAATAGGGAGAGATGAAGAAAGAGGGAACCAAGAGGCTAAGAGGTGTTCCGTTGAAGAGATAGAAGTCGGCTGCCGCAATAATAGGCCGTGATAAATTTCTGAGGAAGATCGTGGACGCACGATCTGGCCAGGAGTTGCCTCATTTTACCTCAGAAGGCCTGGCCCTGTATTGGCCATTGGAATTGGATTGGATTTTAATCGGCGAACGGATAAAAAGCCGATTTATTTTATTGCCGATCGACACTGCTCCATGACGCACCCCAAAACGACAAGTTAAGCCCCTCTCTCTCTCTCTCTCTCTAATTGTTGCTACTCGTTATTTGCGTTTTGTGTTCTTGTACTATTTTATTTTATTTAATTCATCTTTCGGGTTATGTATCGTTTTATTCCAACGTAGCGTTTTTATTCTTATATTTATTTATTTTTGTATTGTTATATTTTCCGTTAGAGCGATTATTTTATTATTTATTCTTTTAAGTTCGTTTTGGTCTCGGTCTCTTTTTATTCTATTTATAATTTGCGCATCTTTTTATTTATTTATTCATTCTTGTTTGTCTAATATAGAGACCTTTTAGACTTCCCCGTTTATTCTTATTGATTTGTCTCCTAGTCTTTTTTAGAAGTCCCTCTCTAAGGGTAATTTCAACCGTTACAATTTGGCGCCCGACACTGTTACAAGGCATAGCACTTGTACATGAAGCAGCCGTCACATTTTTTCAGGGTTGTCATATCGCGGTTGGCAGTAGCAGTCCTTTAACTTAAAATGGACTTAAATGGGGCATCATTTAACAGCCATCCGATGATCCCCTTTTATTTATACGATTTAACCCCTTGGCTACTAAAGGCGTCCGACGTTTGGTCCAATCTTGCCTGCACGTATTGATGAATTTCGCCCATATGTCGAAAGGGTTCCGTAGTTAAAGGGTTAACTGAAAGATGCTGCGAAGCGACCATAAAGGAAAGATATTAGTAATGGTATTCGATACTGATCTATATACTAACTGGATAGCTGGTACCTATTTGTTCTTTACGGAGAGGATTTCGACAAATTCAAGGCACACCAGCGCCATTACATATGGGCAGTGATATTAAATAAATAATTTGTGCGCATGTGTACAAATTTTGAACCGTCAATCCATCAATTGCGGCAACAGCACATTTTGGACTGTCAATTCGCGAAGGTAAACGTTTAAGATAGAAGAGGACAGAAGAGACATAATTTACGTGTAGAACGGTACGTTGGACATATTGTAAGTAAGTTTCTACTAAAACAGAACGGTTATCTTTTTTACCGTAAACGTTTTAATATTTCTTGTGCGTTAATATTTCTCGTAAATATTTTAATAAAAATGGCAATTTCTTTCTTCCAGAAAATTAATTTCACATCTTTTGTACTATCTACAGTCAAAAGACGCATTGTATTGGCGCATACGCGAATACTACGATATTAGTTTATGTGCCCCTAACTATAGGCACTGTAGTCGCTTCAAAATGTCACGCCATTTTGTAGGGTATCAGATATTCAGTTAGTATATAGATCAGTGGTATTCGGGATTTGAAAGACGCGCTTCTTTTTTCCTTCTTAGAGTAGAGTCGTTAGGTGGCGCGGCGCAGCGGACGTTGGTAGAAACTTTTCGGGGCCGCGATGAAACCGGCGCGCGCGGGATAAACTTCTAAACGCGGTAAGTTATATATATAGAACGTTTTGTTCCATTTTAATATAAGTGTTTTTGAAATATTATTTGCCCAATATGTTATAAACGTTTCAACAACATTTAAAATTAAAGTCACACATTTTGCTTCCATAATGACACAGCGAATCGAAAATATTGCAACAATTTCTCGTGTTTCTTGGTACCAAATGAAGTGTCCGATAATAAACATAAAGTAAAAAATGTAATTTCGATACGTGTTCATAAATTATTGAGACTAAATATGCCATTACGATTTTCAACAAATATTTCAGATATTTTCAAATGAAATGACAAGACATTTTAACAAATCCGTCGCTTGAGATTAGCAAAAATGAGAAAAAAAATATTTAGAAATTATTCCGCGCTGCTAGGGTAGTTTCCGCTGGAAATTCTCCTGAGAATGATGCTATTCTCGTATTCAAACGACGGACATATTCGACAGAAAATATAGACTCGTCTTAAGTAGTGGGGTGGACCAAAGCGAAGTTGTGGAAGAGAGGAACGAACGAGCTTGCGTGCCAGATGAATCGTGAGAGCAACTTACGGCTTCGGAGAGTTCATTTCGGAAGCTCATTTTCTTGTTTGAGCAAAATATTTTGGTTTCGTTACTCATTGCGTTCTAGAGGTAAGTAAAACACATTTCGGAGCGTATTGGCTGACCGTTGATTAATCACCCACTCATCTCATATTTTCAAACAGCTTTTATAACGTGAAACTAATTCATTCGATACACATTTCATGATGTGACGCTTGTTGAACTTGTTTAAGAGTTGAAACCAACCAAATAATGTTTAATCGAAGCTTACACCTTCAATGAGTACAAATAACGATAAACTATACCAATGTCAATGGTATAATATCTGGTTAAATGGAACATTCAGGTATTTAAAGTGACTAAGTTGACGTTGATGGATATTATTCCAAACGTCATGAAACGTAAAGAAATATTGTCAGAAATTTGATAGTTTGTTCGTGTCATTACCAACGTACAACTGAAACGTTTCCGCACGTATAAGAGTAAAATACAGTAGAAGAGTTAAAAATTGTTCGAAAAGTGAAATTTTGTTCCTTTGAAACAAAATACTTTACTTGGAAGCGCATGATATTCAATTTGCAACATAAGATTTTTCCGTCACATAACAACATACACACGTCATGGTGTGACGTTTGTTCAACTTGTTCAAGAGTTGAAACCGAATGATATTTAATCGAAGCTTATACCTTCAATGAGTACAAATAATGATGAACTGTACCAATGTCAATGATCTAATATCCGGTTAAATGGAACATATATTTAAAATGATTAAGTTGACGTTGATGGATATTATTCTAAAAGACACAAAAAGTATAGGAATATTGTCAGAAATTTGATAGTTTGTTCGTGTCATTATCAACGTACAACTGAAACGTTTCCGCACGTATAAGAATAAAGTACAGTAGAAGAGTTAAAAATGGTCCGAAGAGTGAAATTTTGTTCCTGCGAAATAAAATTCTTTTTCTGGACCACATATTCAATTTGCAACATAAGATTTTCCCATGATACGATAATTTACAAGTGTACTTGCAAATCATTCTATTATCTCTGATAGAAAATTGATCTAGAGCTCGACAATAATTTCAATAAACAATCTTCGAACAAGTGCTCCTCGTTTTCCCACAATTAACATCGCTTTCTACAAAGTAAAAATGTATACAAGGAATGTTGTAGCAGCGATAAGATGTTCTTACCTACAAACAATGAACATTAGTTCATGCTTATAATACTTGTACGGGTTGAATTGTATTTCCGTGACAAGTAGGACAATATACTCGGAAAAATAACGGAAAGTGATCGCGAAACTATGAATAACATTTACATACTCGTGAATTAAAATGTACAAATTGTAATGCAGTGCGTGTTACCTTCGCCAGTAATAAACATTTAACTAAGTGAAGTATTTTTACGAGTAAGCTACACTGAACGGGTACTCAACCTCCACTTGAAATGCGGATTGGCAATTCGAGGTCAATGCCACTTTTCTAATTTTGTCAAGCCACTTCGTGAAGGTGGCGTGAAATGTCACTTGCACTCTTGTCAAAAGACAGATTTCAACGAGTTACATATTAGCGGTTAAATGAAAATCATTTTAGATACAATTGAGTAATTAACCGGGCTGATGAAGTCGAAATAAATGCTAATTATATGAAAAATATTGTACATACTGTAATGATGAAGTCAGTGAGCGGTGAAAAATATAATTATTTAATTTAGAGCTTTCATACGAGTCATGATATCGGGAAAGTTCATTTCAGCACTGTTCAAAATACGTAGGAAAATTTGGATATTCCTTGCATGAAGACTTTAAAATTGTTTCTCACAAAATCTATGTCACAAGTCTTACGGGCGAACCACGCCGGCGTCGCGACGCACGACGCCTAAATATAACTTCGTTATGCGAGGTCTTAGATTTCGTTCCTTTTTCATGTCATCGAACGTAAAAGATCGGAAAAAATGGCCCAGATAGAAAATTCATGATCACCATAAGACGATGAAAATCGATTCACAAACAATTTGCAGACCATTTGCTGCATGAAATGTCTGCAATATATGTACGCATGTTAAACAATAAATTTGAACAAGAATTAGCGGTAGTTGTCACGCCATAACTGAAATACGAGCTACAGACGCTGCAATTGATTATCGGCAATGCGTGAGATAAATTAAGCTGTACATATGCGTACAAACATTGAGACATTGCATATACTCAAGTTTGTTTCATATTTAATCATTTTTGGTTCGTCGTTGTGTACTGCAAATATGATTTCCCAATGAGGACTTTTAAGCAATGTCTTCATAACTCATTTTATGATCTTTTATGAGACAAATTTCATGTCAATTTTGCATCAGTGAGATAAATTAAGCTGTACATATGCGTACAAACATTGAGACGGTGCATGTACTTAACTTTCTTTCATATTTAAGCATTATTGGTTCATCGTTGTGCACTGCAGATATGATTTCCAAATGAGGACTTTTAAGCAACATCTTTATAACTCATTTTATGATCTTTTATGAGCCAAATTTCATGCAAATTTTGCATCATTTTGTTTATTGGGGAGGGGGCAAGAGGGTTAAAAAAGATCCGACATCGATACGGTTCCTCTACAAGAAAGGAGCGATTTGATTGTTGTCACAGTCTTATAATTAAATAAATCGCGCTCTCTAATTTTTTCTTCATTGCACAATCTCACAAACAGCTACTGCACATATCGGATGGGACATTTAAACTTGAATCACCGATACATTTGATGAGCGAAGCAATTTAAGGGCATTTTAAGCAGGAAAAGTGTCAATGAAAATTTTGTCCATTTCGAATAGGAAGAATAACTATAATATTAATTATTTATTTTAAAGTAATTTTCAAGGTTATTTCAGAGCCAGTTGTAGTTTTTTTTATATGAAAACCTGATTTATGTTTTGTAACATTGTATTGTATGAAAGAAGGAAGCAACTTTTATTAAAAACTTGTTTTACACAGGTTCAATTTCGCATAATAATAATCTAAATAATCTCAAGAATTTTCTTTATTATTATCTTTATTTGCAGTTATCTATTAGAAACACGCATAAAGATGGCGATACCCTGCGTAGACATAAATATTTGCGTCAAGAGGATAAGTGCAAACATTTGCATTAGTTAAAGACTGCCGAACTATTAAGTGTTCGTTTGGATTCGTAAAACTTAACGATCGGAAACGTTTAGGTCCAGATATCCGTCTTCTGGAGGTACATGTTTATTTAAACTTGTCTCTCCAAATAACCATGTTGTCCAGGCTTCTAAAAAAATACGCCGTCATCGTGAGATTGATGGAAATTCATCGATAGTTCTTAAAAAATATCTATTAACTTTTGCTTTAAGTATTCTAGATGAAGATCACGTTTTTTGCGAGAAACTTAATATTGAAACACCTTTGAATCTGATTGTGTGATATACAATGAACTCATCGGTTTTATTCTAATATTAACTAATGTTAATTATGAACTTAATATTGGAACATCTTTGAATTTGAATGTGTGATATACATTGAACTTATCAGTTTTATTCTAATATTAACTAATGTTAATTATGAACTTAATATTGGATCATCTTTGAATCTGAATGTGTGATATACATTGAACTTACCATTAATACGTTTAAGTACAGACAAATTATTGTTACAATGAATTGAATTAAGTTTTTTTACTGCACACTTGCCTGTTCAATTAAGAATTATGTAAAGCCAAATTGAATATCGTGTTAGTGAAATAAACTAATCTTGTAATATCAAATCGTAACAATTATGAGATAGTGACAAACTATTTAAGTTATAATCACACGGCTTTTGCTATGTTCATTTATGTATGTTCGTAGCACATAAAATTTTGCTAATTAATATGTTTTTTGTTTTCTCCAAACTGCTTGTTTTATATTTTATAAAAGAACACACTGTACATGTTTTCAGAATGATCATAAGATGTTAATTAAATTGCTTTTGGTGGCGGTGCTGCCTTGCGTCACGGGATTTTTGAAAAAAGTCCACATAGGTAAGTTAAATCTTTGATCCGTTACGAAGTATTTATATACTTTACATACTCCATTTTCCGAGCTGCACCGGAACATGCATTTTTAGAGACATAAAAACCATATTGATAATATGAAATTACCACAGGCGGTCTCTTCGACCAGGATGACATTATCAAAAAAGCATTTGAAGCTTCAGTAAAGTCGGTGAACAGAGATCGACGCGAGAACAGAGAGTTTTCATATCCATCTCTCATACCTGAATCGCGAACAATTGAAACGGACGTTTTCGAGGCATCTCAGATAGGTAAGCCAATGATATCAAGTTATTACGTTTTAACATTTTTTTTATGCAAGTCGCACGCAGCGTTGGGGATATTGTTGCTGATCTAGATTATCCAAAAGAACACTGTTGCCCGATCCTTAAGTGTTTTCGTCACACAAAGATCCTAATTTTCAAATGGAGGACTGAGGTGGTCGCGTTTCTTGTCTCTAGTTCTCAGTTCCTCGTTTTACTCTCCTGTGTATAGTTTCGTTCTATTCGTTGAAATGCAAAAATTATGCGTTGCTTGTTTGACAAAAAATGGGAAGCATAAGCAGACGCATCACCTGTGGTAGAGATTGGTGGTCTTCCAATCAGGTTGCACCTATGGGGGTCCGTCAATCAGCTTTCTCCTTTAAATTTGATTAGCAAATTTAGGTTAGTGAAATTCCCTTTGACACGAGAAATACCTGGTTTCCTGGAGGTTAGGCGGTGTTGGATCAATGGGATCGAATCTGGTGGGATTTGTTGTACTATAGTATGAGTTCTATCGTGTCTAGGATTGGAACGTTGGTGAAGTGAGACACTACGCTAAAGTTGACACGTATGTCGTTGGTTTGGGTTCTAATTTGGTGGATTCTTTGGATAAAATCTATGGAGTTTGGACCGCGGTGATGGATTTGCTGGTGAGAAATAGTAATTGTTTGACCACGAAAGTTCGAGTGGGTGTGGGGGAGATAAAGACTGATACTACAGGGCGGAAAGGAGTGTTCGTCTTGTGGGTTTTTGGAAGGCCATGCAGGTTGGGCGGAAGGGATTCCTGACAACTGAGGTCTTTCTCAGTGGTAGGAATAACAATTGTGTATTCTGCACAGGGGACTTCTCCGGACTGTGCCTATCCCTGCTAGGAGCATTATCAGCGGCATCGGTTTTCTGAGTCTCAGAAATATCTACCAACAGCCCCCCCCCCCCCCCCTCAGGGTGACGAATCCAGAAAATTTTGAATCCCCCAGACCAACAAGCCTTGAGAAGCGTCTTGACGGCTAGGGACGTAATAGATGCCAACGCCCCATATAGTGGAATGACACCTTGCACCCTGCTGTTTCCGCTGATAGCCCAACGTCCGTTTAACGTGAAATTCGTGCAGCGCCCACTAGGCGGGGCAGGTGATTTTTAGGTTTAGGAAGCGCCCTGAGGTCAAGGTCGATTCAATGTCATGAAAAACTCCTGTACTCATCGGACCCCAGAACGTCTTTGCGCTCTCATTAGTGGCAGATCGGTTGAAGAGGGACGTACCTACCGCCAGCTCCTCAGGCGCCCGTGGCCCGCCTACAGAGCCCTACACACGTTTACCCCGCCGGTAACTCTAGGGGCGAGGAGTCTTCTACGGTTCGGAGTTCATCGTGGCGGTCACACCAGCCAATTGGTGGGACAAGACTGTAGATAACCACCCCAATCGTCATTGGCCATTCTGTCGCGGGTACTTCTTTCCATTATGCCACATTAGACGAATCAGACATGGTCCTAATCAGCGAACTTACAGTGTGCTGATCTGTCTGAGTGTCAATATTTGTAGGGACTTAATCTTTGATATGATGAAGCAAACACTAGGCCGCTTTTCAGGTTCACGTGTCATAATTAGGGTTGTTCTTCAGAGGGCCCCAGCGTTGCATAACCAACGCCATTGAGGAGGTTCATGGTTGGCTCGTAATTCCCCCTCCGATCCTATGCACCTCAGGTCGGGCCTTCTATAGAGGATTTTTGCTGTCCAGTGGCAGGGCTAACAAAGGAATTTAATAATCTGCTGAAGCAGTCAGAAATATTCTGAACGTATGAAAGAATTGTGGAAAATCTTTGTTGGACGGGGTTTGTTCGTCTTGCTCCTTCTTGGTGTGTTGGATGTATTGTCCTCTTCATCCATTCATACATAGGGTGTTTTTAAGGTGGGATAGCTTTGTTTGGAAGTTTTAAAATTCAGAGATGATGAGAGTCAGTCAAGTTATCCTCTTTGAATATGAAAGACACTTTCCTACACGCAGACGTCATCACATCAGCGTTTGTAGTCCTGATGATGCCAATGCAAGGTTGATGAAACGTCGGATAATAGACACAACAAACACGGCTTTCACTCAGAAGCCATTCCGTCCCAAGGAACAACGACGCTCGTGGAAGCTTAAAATCCCTAGGAATTATCTTTCAGTCCAGATAAAAAAATTCCATTAGAATTTGTTTAAATAGTTTTTTAATTATAGTATGCGAGCTCCTCGGCACAGGCGTTGCTGGAATTTTCGGACCCCAGGATAAAACAAGCGCAGGACATGTTCAGAGCATGTGTGACACAATGGAAGTTCCTCACATTGCAGTAAGATGGGATCCCGAACCAGCTCGGGGAAAAGCAATCAATTTGTATCCACATGCTGACACATATTCTACAGTATGTATTCCTGATTATATGAAATCAAATTGTCAGTTTTCATATGATACTGCACAAGAACGTATACCAATCTTTCTACGATGCCTAACGAAGTAATGACTATTGCATGGTACTGCGACATGATAAAGGCATACACATTCTTAGTGGTCCAAAAGATGCAATAATTCAGTTTACTTAAATTTTCAAATTTTTGTTCTACCATAACTTGAAAAGATGTATAAATTATAATATTTACCGGTAAAAGGAAAGGTAGTAACCATGCCTTGTATTCAGGTATTCTACCGGATTATTAAAGACTTCCATTGGAAAAGTTTTACACTATTATACGAGGATGGTGATAGTTTAACGCGTATGCGTATGTTACTTCAGCGATGGAGCAATACAGGAAATATTGTCACACTTCGACGATTGGGTAAAGGTCCAGACTTCAGGTACATATACAGTTCACTGTGACTTTGATTTCCATTTCGTCTACTACATAAGAGCTGTAGAACTTGGTACAGATACAATTACGGACCCTTTAAGGAGACGTGAAAGTGGTATCTAAGGGGTCAATCGTTCGTGAAAGTATTTTCCGAAGTGGGTGCACTAATTTGTTTCAAATTTTACCACATTAATAAGGAGACCCTAAAACTCACGAAATTTCATTTTTCATCAAAAATTTGGTAAATGGCTGTAAACAAATTATGTTCAAATTGAAATTGCATGGGCCTCAGGACCTTCCTTATAGTTTATATATTCACATTGTAAGGTTTAAATGATTCGGTACATCCTGTTCGGAAATAAGTTTCATAGATGAGACCTTTTTGACGCCATTTTCACATTATCTTAAGGTGATATGAAACTGGCGTCTGAGGAGTCAAATCGTTTATGAAAATTTTCTCTGAATTGGATCTACCGATCCATCTCAAATTTCACCACATGAATAAGGACGCCTTAAGGTAAGTCTTGAAACTCGTGAAATTCTATTCTTTTCTCATGAAATTTAATTTTTGTTAACAATTCTGTTATTTAGCCCAGACTAAAACTGAGAATACATATTTTTTTTATTAAATTTCTGGAGCGCCACGTTCTTCCTCAGGACTTGCATAATCACGTGTTAAAGTTTCAAATGATTCGGTGCACCCATATTGGAGAAAAGTATTACAAATATTTTGACGTTTCATATGTATAG
The DNA here is from genome assembly GCF_000612105.2 of Orussus abietinus. NCBI lineage: Eukaryota > Metazoa > Arthropoda > Insecta > Hymenoptera > Orussidae > Orussus > Orussus abietinus. The sequence continues at coordinate 421,670 of NW_019394250.1, forward strand.
AATGACCCTTTCATATCACACAATCATGATCTGTAGATTGTAAAATAAATTCTGCTGGGAGAAAAATAATTTATTATAAAACTGTCCAGTATAAATAAGTGAAATGTTTCTACCAACAGAAGCGTACTCCGCATGGTGAAAAAATCTACCGATTTCGACATCATCCTAGATTGCAGTTATGAGATCTTGCCAGAGGTCTTGATCCAGGCCCAACAAGTAGGAATCATGTCGGATAGATACAAGTACATCATAACGAATTTGGTAAGGTCCTCTCGTAGCCTGAATCGACTTGAAGTCTACAAAAGTGTTGTCCACTTGCGTTATCTAGTAGCACGATTAAGCTCCTTTTCCGCCAGGATCTGCAAGCCATCGATATAGAACCTTACCAGTATTCCGAAGTAAACATTACCGGGGTACGTTTAATAGATCCTGGAGATCCAGTTGTTCAAGACATTTTCGGAAACTATGCTTCAGACTGGGAATTGGAATCACCCACTCAGTTACGTGCGGAGCCGGCGTTGATGTATGACGCGGTGCAACTGTTTTATCAAGCTCTTAAGCAACTACAAGATGCCGTTGAGGGTGACGTGAAGCAACTGTCCTGCGATGGCTCCCAAAGTTGGGAACACGGGTTCAGTTTGAGCAATTTCATGAGACTGGTAAGAACTGCACGATATATTAACGGTGTTCACCACAAAGGTGAGGCACTGTTACGTTGTTCTGCGACACTAAACAGCTCGCGATTGTCAGTCAATCCCCGAGGGTCTTAAATCCTCGGGCTGGAGAAGACAGGCTCGGATAGTGTCTTGCTGAAGGGGGAATTAACCGCCAGCAGCTGGTTCCGCGTTTAGAATAAATATATTCCGGATTTTGGTAACACAATAGACTATATTTCTTTTACGGGCAAGGAACATTGCGTGATTTTACGACGGTGTTCAGATCAATAGGTGAAAAACAATGAGCTATTAACAAATCAAATCGAGTAACGGAGACAGTAGAGCGGTCCAGCCGAACCTTCGGACACCCTGGCGCCTGCCCGTCCGGTAAGGGTAAGAGGCGACCCTCGAACCCCCGGGGCAGGGCATTCTTTCCCAGCGGTCTGGGTGTTCCTCTCTTTCGACTCCGCGTCTGTTTTCTGTCAGCTCCGCACATGTCTCGCGTTATCCCGAGACTCTCTTCATTTTCTTCTTGTCACGTAAATTTACCTCTTGAGCTCATTTGTTAAATCTTAAACTCCAAATCATCGACTCGTACCATCGAGTACTCCTCTGTCACCGCGGTCGTTTAGCCCATTTTTGTTTTCCCGACCTACGACTCAAAAGTGCATAAACTTTTCCCCTTCTCACTACCCTGCTGCCAATCATCGCTCCTTGTAAATGCATCCAAATTTTGTCTTGACCTATTCTCGACGACGTTCCTTAAAATCTCCTCCCCCGATTCCAGCATCCTGAAGCGCCTCTGTACCATCTTTCCTCCGGGGAAAGTCTGATTTCTCTCACGCTTCAACCAACGAACATTTCCCGCGAGAATAGATACTTTTTCTCACCGCTCGATCGCGTATTACGAACTTGATCAATACTTTGTTAACGTAAAAAGGATTGTACCGTTTCGGTTTTAGTCTAGATTTTGATTGTTATCCTCTCTTATCCATTGCGGTTGTTAATAAATTATTATCTGTTAAATCAGTTCGCACCCGGCATCTCGCTCTCCTTCGTTGGCTTTCGCGATCGTACGAACATTGCCGACAGACGGTGATCAGTTGACTCGGCAATTGATCTTCGCGCTTACGTTGACTCGGCAACGAAAGGATTAAGTTCTCCGTTGACTCGGCAGCGAACTCTGTGAGATCCGATGTTGTCCCGGCAACTTTCGGTTGGTATCTGATCTTTATAAAAAGTCTTAAAAAATATCCGAGTGCATAGTTCTCCCTCCAACTCGGTGGAGGGAGGACGTCGGACTTGAGTCGAGCATTCTCATTGGCAGGGACAAATTCTCGAAGGGTTTCCACCCTCGAAGGCACTCACGAAACGGCCGGTCACGTAAGCCGCGGATTTGCGGAAAAAACCCTCGAGCGACGTTTGGTCGCCAGAAGCGGATTTCAGAATTTTTCGAAAGTTAAAAAATCTGTTCGCCAGACGTCGTCCCGTACCTTAGACGAAAACCCTCGAAAAGAGACCCTTTGGGAATGCTCGGACTCAAATTTATTTCCCCCCTTTCGAGGATGGCTCGGGTCCTTCGGTACACGTGGGAAGGACCTCGAGTTTCCATGGGCCTTGACTCGAGTGATTACAAAATGATTAAATTTATGCTAACAATTAACGCGGATGGGCTATCGACGCTCCATACGTTATTATTTTATTTAAAGCAACAATGGGTATGTGGAGGATCAATCGAGAGAAGTAGTTGCGCGAATGGCGTTTCCTTGGGCCTTCAAAATGTTTCTGTATGTTTCAGGGCGAAATGAAAGGTTTGACTGGTTTGATCAAATTCGACACGTCTGGATTTCGAAGCAATTTTCATTTAGACATAATGCAAGTTACTCAACAAGGTTTAGATAAAGTTGGAACGTGGAACAGCTCCAATGGGATCGAGTGGATACATAAAACTGTAATCCCAGAGGATCCCTCGGAACAAAGTTTGCAAAACAAGACCTTCGTTGTTTTGATTTCATTGGTACGTATCCCACTGTGAATGTAGTATTGTTCATTTCATGCATGAAACTTATGTCAGACAAACATATTACTTCATCATTACCCATTCCTAATAATCTTCGTGTTTAGTGTAACAGATCAAAGAAAATATTAGCGGTCAACTAATTCGGAAGACATAAAGTTTTGCAATGAAACAATTCTAGCAAGAAATAATAAAAGTAATTTGCTTTTAACACTTGTTAATAATTCAGGTTTTATAGATTTCTGAATATGTTTGAAATCTCTCAAAGGGATATAATTCCATCTTTTGTGATATACATACTGTTACATTCGCAGATATTCGGGGGTCGTGATGGTCATCAATTAAAAATAATTAAAAGTTGATAATTGTAAAATGTAGAAAATGTTGAACCCCCTAATGATTACAGCTCACTATTGTTTTAGAAATTAAAAATTCCCTCTGGTCTGGTGAACACTAAACCCTTTCTTGTTACTAACTCATTAATCATCTCGGTAAAAAAGTTCGCTGTTTTTCTCTAGCCAGCTGAAAAAATGTGAACTTCATGGAAAGTTCGGTTCATGGTACGGACGGTGACGAGAATTAATAAACGACCGCTGCAGCTCATTTGCATAACCTTTTGTAAATAACACGCACACAACTGTAATAACATTGACAAATAAATAAGGTGTTTTTCTCTGACGTTTCCATTTATGTGTAATACTTAGCGTTGTTAGTAATTATTCGATCTTCCATTCTACGTGGTCATCGATGATGTTGGATTGGCTGAAAAGTCTTGCGACATTAACAACAGAAATTTGACATTTATTTTTATTAATTGAATTACAACTTCAATCAGTCATACATATTTCACATTTCTATAACCTGTCGGTTAACCTTTTGACGTATCTCTACTAGTCTTTGTCAAATTTAAGAAATGAACATATCTTTATATTTTCTTATTTTAAATAAATAAGTCGTCCTTCTTCGATGTTTTCATTTATATGTAATACTTAGCGTTGTTAGTAATTATTCGATCTTCCATTCTACGTGGTCATCGATGATGTTGGATTGGCTGAAAAGTCTTGCGACATTAACAAAAGAGTTTTTATGTATTGATGAATTGATTGACAAAAATGATTAACAACAGAAATTTGACATTTATTATTATTAATTGAATTGCACCTTCAGTCAGTCATGCATATTTTCCGTTTCTATAACCTGTCAGTTAACCTTTTGACGTACCTCCGCCACTCTTTGTCAAATTTAAGAAATGAACATCTTTATATTTTCTTGTAAGAATTTTTGGTAAATCCAATACTGTCATAAATTGTTTCTGTTCTCCAGGCGCATCCTTACGGAATGCTGAAGGAATCGGAAAAAACAATGTCTGGCAACGACCGATACGAGGGTTTCGCCGTTGACATCATCGAGGAGCTCAGTAAAATGCTGCACTTCAATTACACGTTTGATCACAGGGGCAACGATAATTATGGATCCCTTAATAAAAGGACCGGCCAATGGGACGGAATGATGCTTAAGATAATGCAGGGTGTTAGTAGAACGTCTTTATTTCTACCTGTATGCACGTGTACTGACGCAGCAATGTTTTGAAGAACTCTCTGGAGATAATTTAAACAACGATCGTATCAGTTACGCACATAAAACGCAAGTTTTATTGAGCATGATACATTGAATGCATATAACTATAGAATATTCAACTTCATGCATATCACGTTGAATTATAATATAAACGTGGAATTGTTTCAATGAAATTTACTTGGCAAAATTATGGAACGACGCAGATGAAGTTTCCATTATTTCCTAGAGATTCTTAATAACGTTATTATCTGATTAATTTCCTATTTTTACTGTTTGGTGTTGCAATTTTACCGGCCAGCAGTGTCGTGCAACATATCCACTTCTTTAAAAGATGAGCATTTTATTATTTCATTGAAAAACCGATTCCAATCGTACCCACTGTTGTACAGAATACCGAAATCTAAGAGTTTCCTAGAGATTCTTAATAACGTTATTGTCTAATTAATTGCTTATTTTTAGTGCTTGGTGTTGCAATTTTACCGGCCAGCAATGTCGTGCAACATATCCACTTCTTTAAAAGATGAGCATTTTATTATTTCATTGAAATACCGATTCCAATCGTACCCACTGTTGTCCAGAATACCGAATTCTAAGAGTTTCCTAGAGATTCTTAATAACATTATTACACCGGTTAGACAATGAGAATTCTTTGAATTGCGCGAGTCGATGCCAAGCGACGCTGCAGGGTGCTGCTATCTTTCCGCCTCCACGAGAATTATACTTCTGCGATCCTTATCGGCTCAGCAGCCGTCGCGCTATACGAGTCTCCATCGAGCAACGACTCTTCCTCGTTTTCTCCATCGGCTTATCGACAGGGTCGATAATAGCGATACGGCGATAATCCTCCTCGCTATTACCGTTTATCCTATCACGTTCCGAGGGATCGTGTGAGGTGTATTAAGATCTCCATTCGCAATTTGCAGCGTCACGAAGTCTGGGAAGCCCGTGAAATCGATCTTTCTCGAGAAGCAGCAGAAAAAGTTGGACGCACCTGAGATCTACAGGCTCGCATTATCCAGACTCCATCTTTTTTTTTTGGATTCACGATTAATGTCGAGCCATGACAAGAGAGTCCTTCGAGGCTAGTCATGGTGAAACGTTTACCCCCCTTTCCTCCCCAGCTGCTTTGCGATCGCTTCGAAAGGTTCTTGACCGAGAACCTCCACGACGACTCTGGAAATCCCCAGGGTGTTAAAAGACAATGTCGGTAGGATGCCACCAGCGGTCTGCTCGATCCGAGGAGCTATTCACTCGGAAGTCAGTGAAAACCATGGACGTATAGCATATCGCATCACTCAACCCTACGAGCTTCTCGCTCAAAAATGTATTTGGCACGAAACACTACCGGGAGTCATGATGGACCGCTCTCTCCCTATACTTGAATATGGCTCTGAATGGGTTTAACAGAACGGAGACGTATAGTATATCGCGTCACTCAACCCTACGAGCTTCGCGCTCAAAAATGTATTTGGCTCGAAACACTACCGAGAGTCTTGATGGATCGCTCCCTCTCTATACTTGAACATGGCTCTGAATGGGTCTACAGAACGGAGACGTATAGTATATCGCATCACTCAACCCTACGAGCTTCTCTCTCAAAAATGTATTTGGCTCGAAACACTACCGAGAGTCTTGATGTACCGCTCTCTTCCTATACTTGAATATGGCTCTGAATGGGTCTAACAGAACGGAGACGTATAGTATATCGCATCACTCAACCCTATGAGCTTCTCGCTCAAAAATGTATTTGGCTCGAAACACTACCGAGAGTCTTGATGGGCCGCTCCCTCCCTATACTTGAATATAGCTCTGAATGGGTCTAACAGAACGGTGAGAGAACGAGGACGTTGGCGATAGGGTCTACGCATGTCTGTGCAACAGGACTGTGCAGTGAAGTAATTTGCGTATGTGAATATGTATATTGCTGTCAATCAACTGCCAAGAACTTACTGCGCATGCGACCAGCGCAGAAATCCGTAGACTCGATTGCCATAGTTCTCTTTCTCTCAGCGATCTGCGAGCGGCACTCAATGAGCGGTCCATATATTATAAGTATTCTTAATAGTTTAGATATACGTATATTAATCTCAATGCGATGCTTAGGTAAATTGAATATGAAAAGGCGAAACACACGCACACGCTCTTTTCCTTTCCCTCACCCCTTCAGTCGACAATGAGATTATCGGTAGACACAAGTTGTCTAAGTATCCGTTTCAATAATCCTGTTAGAAGAACTCCCTTGGAGAAAGTTCTGACGCCATAAGTTAATTCACAGGTACCTCTAATTACATGCTTAGTACGCATTAGCACCCTTCGCTCTTGCGGAGTAGGAGCTTACTGAAGTGAAAACTTTTATTTCCAGGAAGGAGACCTCGGAATTACGGATCTGACGATCACCGCTGATCGCGAGAGTGCGGTAGACTTCACCTTGCCGTTTATGAACTTAGGTATTTAACGACCGGTATACTTGTTAGCGATGAGCAACTGCAAGAGCAAGACCAAGACTACTATAGTCTAGGCCTTGCTCGGTCGAGCAGTGGTCTTGCGTGGTGGAGTTTTGGTCTTGGCTTTGCAATCATAATCAGGCCTTGGTTTTGCACTTTTTGCCAGAACTGGTGAACATTCTTCAGTACTACCAGTTTTGCTCTTGGCTTTGCAATTATAATCAGGCCTTGGTTTTGCACTTTTTGCCAGAACTGGTGAATATTCTTCAGTACTACCAGTTTTGGTCTTGGCTTTGCAATCATAATCAGGCCTTGGTTTTACACTTTTTGCCAGAACTGGTGAACATTCGTCAGTACTATCTGCAGGTAGCTTATAAGCTAACACGCGTGATATAATGTTCATCCCCAGGCATCAGTATTCTTTTCAAGAAAGCGACAAAGTCCCCACCGAGCTTGTTCTCCTTCCTGTCGCCGTTTTCCAACGACGTTTGGCTCTACCTCATCGTGTCGTACATATTGGTCTCATTGCTGCTCTTTGTGATCGGTCGGCTGTGTCCAGCCGAATGGAACAATCCGTACCCTTGTGTCGACGAACCGGAAGAGCTGGAGAATCAATTCACTCTGAAGAATTCGCTGTGGTTCACCATCGGAAGCATCATGCAGCAAGGATCCGAAATTGCTCCCATGTTTGTTCTTTCATTCGATTTAGATTGTTTCTTATCGCATGAAAGTAAAAAGTTGGTGCGTGTCCGCCATGTATGTTAGAAAAGAGACTTCTTAGTTAAAAAGGAATGTTATTAACTAGACTAACCCGTTCAAATGTACTGACAGACAACTGCCGAGGACGTTATTCTGCACGGAACAAAATTTCTGATATACATATATGTAATGGTGGAATGGTTATGAATCTCAGAAAGTAAAAATACTCATATAATGTATGTATTTTATATACGTTACTAGACATTCACATTTTCAACAATTAAATACATATAGAAACGTATAATATATTTCTATTTAACATGCACTTGTATCTACAGTATTGCACATGCAAAAGACATCTAACATACGCAAGTTGCATATATATTAAGGAAAGAAAAATTTATTTGCCACATACGTATAACACATATATATTTCATATACGTATATATTCACATACATTTCATAAATCTTTATACGTCTATTATACGTACGTATGCCTATGTCAGATATTTTATCTGCATCTACGGTACATACGGTACGGTATATTACGTACATACGGTACATACGTGTGCCAAATATTTTACATACGTATAATATACATACTTCTCAGGGTGGGATGTATATGACATGTCTGCAGAATGTTCAGAAATGCGCATACAATATACAGATGATGCAGACATTTGTACATATCCCAGGCCTTTTGATATACTTTTATATACGTCTACTATACATATGAACGCATATATCAGAAATCTTATGCACGTATAATAATTATATTTGTTCAGTGTGGGTGTTATACTACGTAGAGATTATTCTTTATTATTCTTCAATGAAAGACCCTTACGCATCCGGTAGTGGTTGCTTCTGCCAAAACAATACTAACGCCGAAAGATGAATATGAATAGTAATTGACCGTAAATTTAAGGGTAAAGTCAGGTTGGTCATATTAAATTTTAATGTCAGAGGTGAGGAAAATGCGTGAAATTTCCAATTGGTATTTGACTACAATTTTAACGCTTTTGATCAAATGTGAGTGATCAGTGGATATATAAAACGTGTCAGGCATTGAAATAGTGTTCATTGTCGAATTGTCACCTCGGAAACCTCCTAACTTCGTCAACAGGCCAATTTTCGGAGAGTGATATCTCGTTTGGAAGTGCACGATCCGTCATAAACTGACCGGTTGACATATTTCGTGAATACCTACTTTTTTCGCGTCGTGATTCTTGTTAGCAAATGTTTTTCATTTTGTACGTGAACCGACTGGGAATTTTACTCGATTTTTACTCGGTTGACATATTTCGGGAATACCTACTTTCTTCGCGTCGTGATTCTTGTTAGCAAATGTTTTTCATTTTGGAGGCGAACCGCCTAGGAATTTCACGCGATTTCTTCGTATCTGACGTCAAAATTCAATAAGGCTATCGTGGCTTTACTAGCCCCTTAATTGAGAAAATAATGCATAAACACTAACGAAAATGGTCACACGATTTGTCTCAATTCTAATACATAAAAATGATTGTAACTAGTAATTGCCTGCGAAACGAAGAATTTTGAATAAGATACGCATGATAATGAGCGGTAATTTTAGTGTCAAGTTGGCCATATCAGCTGACCGGTTGACATATTTCGTGAATACCTATCTTCGCGTAGTGATTCTTGTTAGCAAATGTTTTTCATTTTGTAGGCGAACCGACTGGGAATTTTACGCGATTTCTTCGTCTCTGACGTCGAAATTCAATAAGGCTATCGTGGCTTTACTAGATCCTTAATTGGGAAAATAACGCACAAACACTAGCGAAAATATTCACTCATTTTGTCTTAATTCTAATACATAAAAATGATTGTAACTAGTAATTGCCTGCGAAACGAAGAATTTTGAATAAGATACGTATGATAATGAGCGGTAATTTAATATCAAGATGGCCATATCAGTTGATTCGCTTCTTGGACAACAAAATTAAATTAAATAATATTAACGGACACGTTTACACAAATTGTGTCAATTCTGTAGCTTAAAGATTAATGTAAGTAGCGATTATCTGTGAAAAAAGCATTTTTCAATACGTTCGCCTTACATCACGTGGGAACTTAAACGTATTGCAGTGCCTTAAGAAGTTTTACTTTAAAAAGTCGATGCTGTGAAATGGTGTTTCCCTCGAGCTGATAAATGTCTCAAATTAGTACCGTTATTACCACTTAATATCAGAGAAAAATTGACCACGGTACAGAAGATAAAAAATGCTTCGTAGGAAAGTGGGTATTATATCACGGTGGCAAAGATCATTTGCATATCGCACCTTCCTAGTTAATATCACCCACCAAAAACACATTCGGGGTGTAAAGAGAACCATTCATTACCTGATTGTAATCTTGCAAGAAAACAATGTTAAAGTCTTTGAAAATACTAGCTGAGAACAATATTTTTAGAATAAACATCCCGCAAAAGTTTGTTTCATGTTCTACATGCGAAGGTAATAAAATGACACATTATTAGGTTCATACATGTCTAGGGTGTATTATTATATATTAGACAGAGCAAAAACGCTATTATAGTTTAATCCTGAAAAACAAATCAAATGTTATGAAATTTTCGATCCACGTGTTCATTCCAGACCCGCCAAAGCAAAGATAGATAGAAACTTGGTACAGAAAATGTACTGAAATTACGTATACGATCTTTAAGAGCAACTTCACTAAGGTCTTCGAATTTTAAAACAATCGAACAATATTGACTTGGCGTTTGGTACCGCGTTATTGTTGTATTCACGAATTTAATTGAAAATCGCGAAGTTCCAGATTTACGCCATGAAGACAGGAACAATAATTACGTTTATGGCGCAACAGAACAAGTATTGAAACAATCTGCGTAAACGTTTTCATTAGTGTCAGTGCGTTATTCCGTCATTGTCAGTTAATTTAACAGACAATTATTGTTTATATTCATCCTTGCTTGTTTGCATTTTTGTGCCCATAACAACCAGTATCGAATATGTGAGGACATTTCATGAAAGAGCAGTAATTAATAACTTTCATTAATGTGGAAATTTCACTACCAACGTGCATGGCGGCCACAGACCGATTTTTTCTTATATGAGCCGCTCAGTGCACACATTGATTAACTCCATAAAACAAAAAGTTGAGAAATGCGATGAAGTAATGTAGATTCTTTTTTAAAATTCATATTATAACATAACTTCAAATATATAATGTAGAATACATAAATACAGTTATAGTTTTCATCCAACGGTATATAAAATTAATAAGAAAGAATAGCCAAAAAATAATCGTCTGCATTTTATATCGACAAATGTTTTGGCAGGTATTAAATTTCCTCCCCTATTCCTGTATGCCAAACCTTTTGTTCCGTTATGCTTTTGTAAATTTCGTGCCCATTTGTCAGGATTACGACTTCTTTTCCTCCCAATCGATGCGTTTGTTGGGGGATTTGTACCGTTGCAATCAGATGAATCCGAAAAACACGATAAACGTCTTCTTGCCCCAGACTTTCTGCTGATAAACCGTATTGAAGAACCATCATTGCTTTCCACATCCACATTGTTATTAGTTTCACTCATCTTGATTATAACGGTATAATATTTAGTTCTTTAAAAACAATCAGGGAGTAATGTTGAAAAGACCAAAAAATATGTAGTCCGTGTAATATTGGTGAAGTATACAGTAAGATTCAGCGTGAGAGATCACTGTTATACCAATTACCGTCTGCATTGCGCTTCTTTCTATCTGTTTGCTGATGCGATTTTATTACTCATATTGTTGAAAGGGGGAAAGCATCTTTGGCTGTTTAAAAAAAAAAGCGTCGATGTACGGCCGCAACAGATAATCCAATAATACTATACTGCTAGGTATTCTTCTACGATTTACATTAGAGTATGGAGTTAATCAAAATGGCTTCTAAAATAAATTACTTATTATTCAATGCCCAAAAAAATGTTGCCGTTTAATGGTGTTAATCTCTATTAATCAGGAAAGATATTATAAATATAAAAAGTTATGACTATACCAAGTGCTTTGACACCTAAATTTAAGATTTTTCATAAAGTGGAGTTAGTCGATGTGTGCACTGAGCGGCTCATATAGGACTACATTTATGAAGGAGGCGTATTTAGTGACTATCAGGCCAACATTGTGATACTTATAACAATGTATTTTCCAATTCATAAGTGGTGTCCTTTGTTTCTTTTATTGAAACTTCACGCTTCTCTTTAGAGGTATCTCGACGAGGATGATGGCGGGCTCCTGGTGGTTCTTCTGTTTAATCATGGTTGCATCGTACACTGCAAATTTGGCTGCATTTCTGACATTCGAAACTCTCGAAACGCCGATTAAAAGCGCCCAAGACCTGGCTAATCAGAACGTCATTAAGTATGGTGCCAAGTCCGGTGGTTCCACCTACGCGTTCTTCAGGGTAAGTGACTTTTTAAGTTATTTCAAATATTTCAAATACATATGTCAATCAACATTTACTAGCATTGGAGAGATTGTGAAAACAGCTTCTCTTCCAACTGCTGTGACCACTGACATTGCAGTACGTCACATTAAATGTTTAGAATGTCATGACGGTGGAACCGGACTTTCAAAGAAATATCCAAAGTATTCTTAACTAATTGATTGTGTCATATTCTTGGTATGTTGTGTCCAGCTGAGCCTATTTTTTTACTACAAGACCGTGTTGATAGAGAAACAAGGCATATGACGCCTCAGAACCCCAAAATAGAACAGAATGCATATATTGCATGTATATAGTTGCTCGCAAAATAATTGCATTCCGGAGTAGCAATGGTTGCAGTGAAACAGGTCGTGAAAAACCGCAACAATAACTTGCTTATTTATACATTACTCATCACTTGTTAGTTATGAGACATGTTACATTTTTATAGCCTGTCACATTCTAATTTTCGCGTAGAGAAACTAATTAGGAAATGTCGGATAGTAGCCTGGCTCTAGTTAGGATTCCTACTTAAATGTTCCCGGCCATTGCTAATGTAGATTCTGGTTTGGATTTGGCCGTGTATTCGAGATAACTTTTTCTGATTAAGGTGATGTGAAATTCTTAAATTAGTCAATTCGAGTAAGACACTCTTTAAAAAGTATTCCACGAATTAGCTGAAATGTTAATATATAACTCGCGATCACCCCCAATCACAATGTTGTCGTTTTCGAGCTCTCTCCGACACCAAACTTAGTTCATGAAAAAGGAACTGCCGTGCAATCCGATCGTCTTCCTCGTCACTTCCGTTATGAACTTGACTCTTACCAAACCGTATTCCCGAATTTGCACACCACAACAAAGTGCATCGGTTCATACAACTGAATAAGATTAGCTATCATAACCGAATATTTTGGTAATTTGTAACTATAAAATTGTAGTCAAGTTAACTTTCTTAAATTTAGCAACGGTGTTTGCAACTACCATATTAGCGGTGTTCCTTAGTCATTTTCAGCAGACAATTGTGTTCAATGAGCACACTTTCTCAATGTATTCATTCGATGTAATTTTGCCCGATTCTCACTTTACTGACCCAATTTAGAATATCCTAGCTAGGCCTTGCATAAAAAAGTGTAATATTCCAAGATGTGTCTTATGTGATTGCTGGCTTGACATTCCAGCTGCATCTTATTGTTAGATAGTGCTATTACAGATTCTCTTCATGTGCTGGTCTCTGTCCGAATAACTCCACAATTTGTATTTAATAAATGAACCCTGTTGTTAATTAATTCATTAGCTGGTGAATTAGATTCATGATAATCGTATAGCTTTTGCTACTAACCACAAATTTAATTTGGTCGAGAACGGCTACTCTAATTCAGTACTTTGCAAGAACTATGGCACTTCCAAGGACTCCGAAGATCCCATCTACCAAAAGATGTACCAATACATGAAGGAAAATGCTGCCGAGGTGCTGACCAAAACCAATGACGAGGGTATCAATAAAGTATTGGATGGAGGCTACGCGTTTTTTATGGAGTCGTCATCGATTGAATATGTTCAGGACAGAGAATGCAACGTAACACAGGTCGGAGAACCCTTGGATTCAAAGGGTTACGGGATTGCTATGAAGAAAAGTAAGTTTCCCTTGTTCATGCGTCAACTATTTGAATGGCAAAGAAATTGTAGCAACTAGGCAGCAACATTTAATGGAAAGAACAAATGAAATTAATTTTGCGAAATTACAAATAAACCGTCGGATACATAGACACGCTTCCTCAAAATTGTTCGCACGGGTCATTACCTTATATATTATATATTACGACCATTGATATTTATTTGAAAATGAAGATGAATACTGAGGAAAATCACCATTATTTTTTTAATACAAGGTGGACGCGAAAATTATTGCCGAACGAATAAAATACGAATAAAATGTTCCTCGTTTCACTTTTTAATTTTTAAACATTTTAATCGTGTAAAATTACAGATTCTCCTTACCGCAACGCACTAAGCAAAGCAGTGCTGAAATTGCAGGAGGATGGTATATTAACGAAATTGAAGACGAGGTGGTGGCACGAAAAGCGGGGAGGAGGAAAATGCTTAGTACGTATTTCATTAAATATTGATCCTTTTCACAATAACATTACGAAGGAAAATTTTCTCTAAACCTAGATTATCGAATCAACATGTGCTCGTCTTAAAGATGAAATGTTGACAGGGGTATGTATGTGAGCGATTTTCGATCAAGCAACTCCTTCCTAGGTAAAAGTGCATCCAAAATATGTCGCTACACTTTTTTACATGAAAATGACCACTTATCGAAAATCGCTCCACTATAATCTCAACTCAACATTTTATCTTCAAAATGAACGGGTGTTCATTTTGAAGATAAAACTATCTCAATCGATATCTCAATCGATCGAGTTCAACATGTGCTCGTCTTAAAGATGAAATGTTGACAGGGGTATATATGTGAGCGATTTTCGATCAAGTAACTCCTTCCTAGTTAAAAGTGCATCGAAATTATGTCGCTACACTCTTTTACATGAAAATGACTACTTATCGAAAATCGCTCCACTATAATCACAACTCAACATTTTATCTTCAAAATGAACACCCGTTCAGCTCGATCGGTCGAAAAATACGATCGAAATCGTTCTTCCCGTGAGGCTGGGCAAAATAAAGAATTTCTTTCCACCAATGACAACTATAATAAGTTTCTCGATGCCTTTCATATTGCCTTAAGGTGATATGAAAGGGTGATATATACAAAAGAAAAAGTTCAAATATTTAGAAAACTGTTCTCCAAACTGGGTGTACCGAATTATCTGAAACTTTAATACATGATTATGGAGGCCCTAAGGAATAATGCACTACTCGTGAAATTTCTTTCTTCGAAAAACATTTTGTCCTTATCTCAGACAAGAACCAAGAGAAGATATATTTATCTCGAAAAATGAAATTTCACGGGCCGCGCGTTCTCCCTTAGAGCCTCCACAATCACGTGTTAAAGTTTCAGATAATTCGGTGCACCCAGTTTGGGGAAAAGTAATAGAAATATTTCGATTTATTGATACGTATATATCAAACTTTCATATCACGTTAATGTAGAGAAAACAACCGTGCGGGAATAATCGTTTACTTTTTACATTTACCCCACCTCTCCCACCACGTTAATATTTGTGTGAAACGTGCGTTCCACAAATTTCAGTTCATTGGGTGCTCTGGCGCATTTTCGAGTAATCAGCATTGTTCCCATTAGTTCTGTCTTCAAAGTGACTCACGCCGCGTTTTCCAGACCGTGGCTTTTAAGGCCAGTCGCTGGAGCCGTAACTAGTATTTCCGCAGGAGCACCCAAGGACCTTTCGTTTCCAACTCCGAGATGAAGCGCTTTCGCGATTCTCAGAGAGGCACAAAAGATCAGACGCGCCGACACGGACGCCGTAGACCACACCGAGTGGAAATCCATGCCGAACCTTCGAACCGAGAAAAAAGTGTCTTGCATCTGCCGACATAACGCTTACTTATTGCCGAGAGGCGTGTGCTCATGCATGACGCCACGGGGATGCCATCGAATATGCTCGACGCGACATCGCGACACGCATGCTACACTTTTTCCTGGGATTTTGTCACAAGTGGCCTTGAACCAAGAAAACGGCAGTGGTCGCTGCACCGGTTATCCACTTGAATAAATCATATCATGCACGGGCACAAGAAGAAGATGAATGGCTCGGTGGAACCGTTATAAACAAAAAATGTGGATGCTATATTTAACCAGCTGCCCTGGATGTGTGTGTAAGACGTACTGTACAATGGCGGACATGAATGCCTCCCCTGCGGATACGGCATCGCCTGTGCAGGATGGGAGGGCATTGATGTCTCCCAGTGTACAATGGCGGACATAAATGCCTCCCCTGCAGATACGGCATCGCCTGTGCAGGATGGGAGGGCATTGATGTCTCCCAGTGTACTCAATTAAGAGATCCCACTGGAGATGACTCCAGCAGTACATATCGTTGTCAAGTATAAGAGAACGGCAAGAGATGGGGTATATGTTATGTTCGTAGTAACGAGTGCCCACATATAATTTAATATTAATTTCGAGTTACCGTCTCGTCCAAGGGCAATGTATTGCCCTTGCTTTTCTGGACATTGATCCGACATATCTGCGTGTTAAATATCGTTTTTTTCCTGATTGTTCAAAATCTGTCAAATATCTCTACCTTCGTGACTTAGTCGACGCCACATATATCCGAAACAATTTTCTTTTTGACATGAATATGTCTTATGGCTGGGAGTCAGTCAAAATTTGCCTCTCATTGTTTTGTAACGAGTTCTTTGTCACCCTGATTTTCTGATACTCTCACTTACGAGTCCGTTGCGATGCTTCTCCAACTTTGTTACTTTCCATCCGATTTGGCTGATTCTTTTCCCAACGCGTCCAACTGAATTTTTTGTAACACTCGGACGTCACTTGTATCGTTGCGACTGCATTAGGAGCCCATTTACCAACGTGGTTATAGCCTTGGTTAGACGTAATTATTGTCATGATTTTGTGTCCCATTGATTTTCTTTTTGTCACCCGTTGCAGGAAGAAAACGATTTTCGATATTCTTGGGACTATAGTTTTGTATATACGTTCGGTATCATGTATATGTACAATATTGAGATTCGTATGCATGTATGACAACTAGTTTCAACGAGTGATTCGATTCGACGTTGGATTCGAGTAAATTCAACGAAACCAGCTCAGTTTATTCAGAAAATTTACATCGTTGCACATTTTTCCATTCATCGAGCACTTCGCCCTCGTACATTCTTTCTCTTGCCAAAATGAAAACCAAGTCGAAGTTTCAGTGGGATTCAAAGATATTAAGAAATTTTTAAAAACACATTTTCTTCCTTTTCTCACTCTTAGAGAAAGAATTTCGAAAATTCTCGCCTTAGTGAGTAACTATGCTACGAAAGGAATACGGTTACCCAAATTTCACATGTCTATCTTGAGCGGTTTGGGTAGAGCGTTGATGATCAGTCACTCAGTCAGTCAGGACATCGTCTTTTACATACAAATAGACAAAGAAGCTGTTTAGTAGCACAGAATAATTTTTAAATATTTCTTGTACTCTTTGTTAAATATCTCGAGCGACAGATTTTTTAAGATGTCTCGTAGATTTCATTCAAAGGTTCGTGGCCCTCTGCATGCGGACGCCTAAATTCCAAAATTTGAACGTTCATTGGTTGTCGAAATACGCGCTGGAGTCAAGGGACCACCCGAAAAGCCAAGGGCCACTTCGGTTAGTTTTTTCCCCAGAAAACCCCAAAGAGGTGGAGTGCACATGGGCTGACCGTAGGTGGTCATTGTCGCCAAAAATCCGACAATGGCCCGCGACGACGCGACGCTAAAGAACTCCGCTTAAGGGTTCGGAGAATGAAGACGATTCGATGGGTAGGAAGTACGGTCTGAAACTAGAGAAGAGTTTTCCGAAGAATGTTTTTGGGGATAACAATTTTCTTGAGCACATTGCTTCGCCGAATACTCTTCGCGAAGCAACACGATGTAAGGAAATAGCAGTTACGCTTATTCAGCCATTCAAGCAGTTCCCGAAAGATCCTTGGGAACTTTCCGGAGGTCCGCTTGGATTCGTGCATCTTTGCACTTGAGCGAGCCTGCAGTAAAGTTGGCCGTTCAAAGACGAAGGACACTAGCAGAGGTTTCTTGTTGTTCTCTGCAGGAGACGTCACGCGGCGGCGAGACCAACCCGCTTGGACTGGACAATGTAGGTGGTGTCTTTCTGGTGCTGGTGGTAGGAGTCGCTTTGTCCTGCCTATTCAGCATCACGGAATTGCTCTGGGACGTAGGATGTGCAGCGTACAAGGAGAACGTGAGTGCATTTACATGCGCCGGTTGCGAGGGTGTATGCCCAGCATGGCCGATTCTACAACCTTTCTTTTCTTCCGGTGACCTCTTCGACTCACGTCCCAGTCGAGTTGGGTTTGCAATCCCTGCAGGCGCAGAGGATCATTGCGAACCGGAAATCCTCTTACTTTCCTCGATTTACTAACGTAATGATATCACCCTTATCATAACATAACATCGCCATCGTCATCATTGCCATGTTATATCGCCACAACACATGACATATCATAACAATGCAGACAATAACTCACGTTTCATTCGCATTCGAAATCAACAGAAAATAGTGAAATGAACGTTTAATGCGTATCAAATTAAACGTTCTGCTAGGAATGTTTTTTTTCCATATACTAAAAAGATGTTTATATGGAACCATTAGCTTTTTCGCGTTAGGGTTTCCATGCGTTCCTAGTCGAGGAAAGAGATGGATTTTAACGTAATACGATTGTACATTGCACCATTTTCATTGCAATTTACGCCTGTAAAAGCTCGTGTCCACGTGCGAGTAACTTGCGACATTTCTTGCTAAAGTTAGGCAAGAACTGTCTGAGAGCAGCTCTCGCAAGTTTTGCTTGCTCGTGGATCCTAGCCTTAAGGTGATGTGAAAGTGGCGTCAAAGAGGTCACGTTTATGAAACTTTTTTCCGAACTGGATGTACCGAATCGTTTCAAACTTGGAAATGTGAATATGGAGGCTATAAGGAAGGTCCTGACATCCATAAAATTTTAAGTTCTTTAAAACTTGTTAATAGATATTTTCAACATTTTTTATAAAGATGAAATTTCATGAGCGTCAGGGCCTTCCTTATAGCCTCCTTGTGCACGTTGTAAACTTTGAAACGATTCGATACACCCAATTCGAAGACAAATTTCATGATTCATCGTTTCACCCATTAAAATTGAATTGTTTAAAAATTTGATTATGGGTATTTTTTAATTTTTCATTAAGAATGAAAGTTTACGGACGTCAGGACCTTCCTTATAGCCTCCATATTGACGTTGTAAAGTTTGAAACGATTCGATACACCCAATTCGAAGACAAATTTCATGATTCATCATTTCACCCATGAAATTTGAATTGTTTAAAAATTCGAATACAGATATTTTTTAATTTTTCATTAAGAATGAAAGTTTACGGACGTCAGGACCTTCCTTATAGCCTCCATATTCACGTTGTAAAGTTTGAAACGATTCGATACACCCAATTCGAAGACAAATTTCATAATTCATCGTTTCACCTATGAAATTTGAATTGTTTAAAAATTTGATTATAGATATTTTTTAATTTTTCATTAAGAATGAAAGTTTACGGACTTCCTTATAGCCTCCATATTCACGTTGTAAAGTTTGAAAGAATTCGGTACACCCAGTTCCGAGACAAATTTCATGAACGATCAACCTCTCGGATGCCACTTTCACATCCCCTTAAACCGTCCAGCGGCCCTGGTAACTTTAACATATCCCTTTTCATGTATAATTAACCTACCAATGCTGTAAATGTAAAATCGGAAGGTACAAATAAAATGACAATACATGTACTACGATTTAAGAGTTACGACTGTGACCTCGATCGTTAAAAGTACCAGAAATCGTAAATGCGAGTATAAAAATTTTTGTTATAATTACAATGGTACATCTATATATGTAGGATCGGAGGATTTTTTAGTCAAGATGAGTAGTATGTGAGAATTCTCGCTGCCCGAGTCCGCCGCGGCTGCTCTCTCGAGAAGCCTAGGGGGGCGAAAGGGGGACGCGGAATGTGAAACGATGGAATGCGAAAACCATTTTTTGGAAGACAGTCGAACTCGGACGCGCTCAGAAGACGGATCGACTAATTGACCTACGCGATCCTTTTTCAAACGTATACCCGCATATTTTTCTTACATAGGAATTGTATCTAAATAAAGTACAAAACCTACATATATGAACATATGTAATGAATATTGTAGGATTTTTTCTATGTACCATATATATGAATTATTAGTCGATTTGTATGTTCTGCTGACCTGATATTGCAATAATATATACAACTGTATTTTACAGATTTCTTTTGTGAAGTTGCTAATGGAGGAAATTAAATTTGTGATGCAATTGGGCAATTCCTCCAAACCAGCCAGAAAAGCAGCAGGATCGTCCGGAAAGAGCGAAGAGGGCAGCACTAGAGGTTGTACGCCACCTTACGGCTTTGTACCAACTGTTATAACCACGTCTCCCACTTCTGACAAATAATGATACTCATGAAATGTGATATGCGAAACTATTAGTTCGCCCTGCCAGTATTGAATAAGAAAATATTTGCGCTATTTTCCTTGGTCGATAATAAAACATGAATGATGTAATTCCTGAAAAGGAAAAAGTTTTCACAAATGTAACAAGAACGGTTATTTCACTTTTAATAACAGTACTATAAATGGTATCTCTATATAATAGTTAAGCGAAATAATCATGATACGTGAAATCAGTACACCGTTGGAAACCGTTTACTCTTTATTTGATATCGATATTTAAGATGAAGTGAAACCTTCCTCAACTTAGTTGTTTTGAATAAAATACTTCTTTTGAAGGGTATTGCACCGAACTCTTTGGAATTGTAGAAAATGAGTCGACAGCATTTAAGAAATTTCCAGACACTTTGAAAAGTTACATATTCCAAAAAGAAAATGTTTTTACTTATTTCAGACTGGAACCAAAATGACGTTGAGCTATCGTAGTACGATCAATATGAAATCCAAGCTAAAATCTTTTTGCCAAATGTCACAGTACATTTGGTTTCACGTATGTAGCATGTACAAGATTTTCTGCTTCCTCAAACCGAAGAAAAATATTAAAATCTATATCGAAACAAATAAAGAAATTAGAAACTAATTTTGAAAGCAATATTTTATTTGCCGAGCACTAAAATATTGTTTTCAAATTTAGTTTCAAATTTTTTTATTTGTTTCGATATAATTTTTAATATGTGTCTTCGGTTTAAGAAAGTAGAAAATCTTGTACATGCAACATACGCGAGACCAAATGTACTGTGACATTTGACGAAAAGATATAAGCTGAGACTTTAACGGAATGAATGTTCTACTATATTTGGCAAAAATGTTTGATTTGAGCTTTTCATGGGAAGGGAGCGATGTGAACTATTTTTGCAATTAATTGAATAACGATAAATGCATTTGGCTAAATTTTTGTACACCGAAGGTGTTTTGAGGGGATTCTGTTTTTAAAGTGACAACTCTTTTGTCACGCTATTTTATGTTCTCATGTTAATACATTCATATCATAATACGTTAATACGTTCATATGTTAATACAACATACAGAGAATTCATTAAGAAATGTGTGGAGCGTAGCAAAAAGTGGAGCACTTATTTTATTTTATTCTTTCATTTATTGGCTATTTATATTTAGCGTTCTATGTTTGTATTTAGGCAACACATGAAAACGTTTTCGTCAGTGTTAGGACGCTATTCTGTCAGTTAATTATTGACATTTAGAGTGACGTAGAAGTAAACAAAGATTTTTTACTATCAGCTCGCATGGCAGCTACGCATCCATTTTTTAACCTAATTTAAACACTTTCAAGACGCGGCTGTATTTCGACACGATGTGCTGCATAAATAATTTATTAACCTTGGAAAAATGGAAGTCAACGAAATTAGGGAAAAATGTAAATTACAGAAACCGCATCATCCAGCGAGACATTTTCGCCATCAACCGTAAAACCATGATGACGCCATGGAATTAGTACCAATAACAGCTAATACGTTTTTAATAAGTGGTGAACGTAATAACCGGGCAGTAAAGCATCACCATCCGAGATATAATGATTGTAGTATAACAAAATTGCTCGACCGTAAATACGTTCGATGGTCAGGAGCATCTTTTGTGAGATAAACCTGAACGCAATACCACTCAGTGTCTATTAAAGGCACATCGTTGCACTGTACTTAGAATTAGCTTCCTCCTTATTAGCGTAAATTTTACCGATTAAAAGAACAATGCACTTTCCAACAAAATGATTCTTGACTTCCATATGTCGTTATCTAGCATAATGAAAGGGGACTTCTTTTACATAGACGCGATTGTGTTCTATATTCATAAGTGCATTATAATGCAATATAAACACATGACTGCGTATGTAAGTAGAGTGTATTACGATGCAATTTAAACATGACTGGGCATGTAATTAGATAAGAGATGAGCGTGTTTGTATTTAGTAACTGTCATCGCTGCAAATATCTATCCCTAATTAGGACCAGGTATTTAAGGTGATATGAAAGAGTCAGCCTACATACAGCCCTAGTAGCACAAAATATTTGTCGCATATTTCATATATATATTTAACAAATATCGAACATTTTGTAAATATTTAGCAGACATTTGAAATATTTGCAAAACATTTACATTAGAGTACTATTTTTATAAAATTTGTATAATATTACCTCCACGTCTTTTTGTAATATTTTTCTTATTGATACACAAAACATTTCGTTTCATTTTAATATAAGTATTTTTTAAATATTATCTGCCGAATACATTATAAACGTTTTAAAAATATTTAATATGTTTTGCTACCACAATGAAATAGCCTAACGAAGATATTGCAAAAAGTTGTCGTGTTTTTTGATACCAAATTATATGTATTTTTATTATATGTTTATGCTTATGCATTCGGCAGATAATATTTAAAAAATACTTGTATCAAAATGAGACGAAATGTTTTGTATCTCTGATAAAAAAATATTATGTAAGCACATGGAGCTAACGCTAAAGCTAAAAGTATATAAATATTATAGAGGTAATATTCTAAAGTAAACGTTTTGCAAATATTTCAAATGTCTGCTAAATATATACAAGATGTACGATATTCGTTAAATATATAGAAAATGTAGGACAAATATTTTGTGCTACTAGGATTGTTTGATGACGAAGTGCCGAAGCTTTCAGGATTAATAGAAGATTTGTGAAACGTTTATAAGTCCGATTCATTATTTTTTTGAAAAACTACGTTTTTCTGTTTTAGGAGCCCGCCAAATATTTAATTCTAAAACTTAGGGAACTTAGCACACATGTTGATTTTAGAAGAATTGTGTACCGAAGTATTCAACCTTTCGATGAGATGGAAAAGCGTAGACGATCGATACCATTAATACCTAAAAAAAAATGTATTTGGCGGTAATTTCATCTTAAATTCTCGTATTGCTTTTCAATACCTAAGTATTAGGTTGAGGAATAAGTTCCCGCCGTTTCTAAAGCGACGTATCGTAATTAAAACGGCAGAAACTTATTCATCAACCCGAAACATTCATGAGGCTAATATGAAACAAAGATTTTTAACTCGGGTTTTGTTCCCTGCTTTCTTGACCCTCCTTCACTTTCATCATACTCGCAGTTACATGACGACGCAAGAAGAACTTTCGTTTCACACCCGGCGTGAAATTGATTTTTTTAAGAGAAATGATGACCGAAGTACTTCTCGCGAAGAGTTCTCCATGAGTCGAAATTACGGAGGCTGCCCAATCTCCACGGATTGTCGAAGTAAATCGCCGCAATGCGGATCGGCAGCGTCGCCCTCCTCCGGGGTATTTCGCTGGTGTGCGTGTAAGTCGTAAAACGGTATTAAAAGCCCATTAAACGGGTCGACATGACGTATAGCTTTGTGCACATGCAAGACTCTTCACCGCGCTCGAGAGGACGTACGTGTTAGGTTCGAGGGAGAAAAATCCACGGGAGAAATATATCCCGCGACCGAGCGGGACGCTCGATCCTTGGGTAAAGTCGGGACGAGTGACTTTGGCTGATCGGTGATTTCGATCGATGGCCATTGCCAACGATATTTCTCAATCGAAAGCCGTCCCGAACTCCTTTGGTGAAAGAAGGAGAGCGAGGACCGATAGCTAGCCAAGCGACAGTCGACGCTCTCGTCGCCTCCGAGCAAACTTCCAGCTACCCTCTCCGAAACTACGACTGACTATGCACATACTTTTGCTACTAATTTCCTTTAAATCACCATTCAAATTTGCATGTTGCATACAAATTTGGCTGAAATTTGCTGTGTACTTTTACTACTAATTTTCTTTAAATTACCATTCAAATTTGCATGTTGCATCGACTTGTGGTATACAAATTTGGCTTCAATTTGGCGTATACTTTTGACCTTGACTACTAATTTCCTTTAAATCACCATTCAAATTTATATGTTGCATCGACGTGTGGCATATAAATTTGGTTGCAATTTGGTGTGTACTTTTACTACTAATTTCCTTTAAATTACCATTCAAATTTGCATGTTGCATCGACTTGTGGTATACAAATTTAGCTACAATTTGGCGTATACTTTTGACCTTGACTACCAATTTTTTTTAAATCACCATTCAAATTTGCATGTTCTATCGACGTGTGGTATACAAATTTGGCTACAATTTGGTGTGTACTTTTACTACTAATTTCCTTTAAATCACCATTCAAATTTGCATGTTCTATCGACGTGTGGTATACAAATTTGGCTGCAATTTGGTGTGTACTTTTACTACTAATTTCCTTTAAATCACCATTCAAATTTGCATGTTGCATCGACTTGTGGTATAAAAATTTGGATGCATTGTGGCGAATCCAGATAGACAAAGTAATGCAAAATTTCCATCAAATTTGCTTGCTTTTTGCACAACATTACTTGTTTTTATGTTTTAATGTTTTAATACGAGCCGAAGAAATTTCAGTATCCAGAGATCGTCTGCATCTTGCATTTTGCACCACGTTACTTATTTTTATGTTTTTATGTTTTAATACCAGCCGAAGAAATTTCAGTATCCAGAGATCGTCTGCATCTTTCTTTTTGCACCACGTTACTTACTTTTATATTTTTATGTTTTAATACGAGTCGAAGAAATTTCAGTATCCAGAGATAGTCTAATAGCCAGACTTCGAATGGGTGGGATAACCCTTGAGGGAGAAATGCCACCAATATCTCAGCAACCTGTCCTAACGATGTCGCAAGAATGTACTTAAAAAGCGACAATTTCCATGATAACGATGATTGGTCTCCTATCTGGAAACAAGGAGCCGAAGGTCAATCGCGATGTACCCGCGCCAAGCAGCAATTACTTGGAGAGACTCGTGACACCGAAGTGCAGCCAACAGATGCGAACGAACCGTGTGACTTGGCCTTGATGGTTGCGGCGTCAAGGCCATTTCGCAAGAACGCTCCTTTATCGCGGACCCGCCATTATCCCGATTTCAAAGCGCGATTAGCGTGAAATTTGTTTGGTGTTGAAGGATCCAAAGTGGGCTCCTGGACATATGGACTTAACATCAGGGCTTGGTGTAAGAACGTAGGCTGTTATTAAAACTCGATAAAGCGTTTTCTTGCTGCAGCTTTTACTCTGGGATAAACCACGGGTGCATCAGGAGGAATCGGAGGGGAACGAATCGTCCGCCGGGGAAATTAACAAAATTATACCGAATTAACGGGGGCTCTTCTAGGTTGCCGACTCCGATGGACTTATCTTTCCTTTTTTCTTCTCCGTTTCTTATTTCTCTTTCATTCCCCGACTATCGCTTTGCATTCCTAGAAAGCCGCTTGAGCTTCAATAGAATTGTGCAGGGGATCGTGGGGAAAACAAAGGATAAAATGGGATAATCGTTGTAGAATCTTATGCCGATATAAAAGATTCAGTATATATACATGAAGTATATATATTGATGCTACAATAAATTACAGTAGAATTACATGGATCTAAAAAATGCAATCCTGTCCCCATGTCAGCTGTAGCAATTAAATCCATTAAGATCGTTAATTTCTTTCTTTTGATGCTTGACGTAGCAATTTTAATGTCCATCAGTATATCATTACTTCGCAATATCGGACTTAGAAAAACGTGTCATATTTTAAAAATGCCCGTAAACGTTTATATTTAGCTTTATCTGCATTAAAAGATATAAATATACACTTGGATTATTATGTAATCATCAAACTTGTCAAAGTACCGCAATGTCACGGGGAAGTAATTGCCGCATCGAGACATCTGTCAACGTGAAACCTGCACGCATGATTTAAGTTAGATCCGATTATTGGCCTTAATACCCTGCCTCGTATTAAAATATAGATCGAATTAGATTCGTCGTAGTTCCTTTTAATAGTCAGTGGACGTACACTGGGAGACATCAATGCCCTCCCATCCTGCACAGGCGATGTCGTACCTGCAGGGCAGGCATTCATGTCCACAATGTACACTGGGAGACATCAATGCCCTCCCATCCTGCACAGGCGATGTCGTATCTGCAGGGGACGCATTCGTGTCTGCCACTGTACACACATGCACGCTTGGTAGTTGGACGTTTACTCCAGTTTTCTAGCGGCGTCTTCAATACACTACGAGAAAAACGTTTCGCAGCCGCAATGCTTCCTCGGGCGCAAGACCACCCAGACAATCGAATAAATTTATCTGCAACCGCAACAGCAATTCCATCAGGGCACTCCGAGACTGCTCCACGCATTACCACCCGCGAGTACTCGAGACAACAATTTTTACCTTGTACAAGGTGTCCGAGAACTTGTAATCGCACAAACTGATGAATGTTAACGTAACTTCAAGTAGAAACTATTAGATTGGCAACTAGATGTTTGCGGATTTTGTCGATAGATGGTGTTAAAAAATCCGCAATCACTTAGTCACCAACCCAATAGTTCTCGAGTTCGTTCGAAGACTCCCTAGTAGCATAGAATAATTTCTAAATATTGGTTTCATATTTAAGTATTTTTGGTTCATCATTGTATACTGCAGATATGAGTCCCAAATGAGGACTCATAAGCGACAGTGCGTGAGATAAATTCAGCTGCACATATGCGTACAAACATTGAGACATTTCATGTACTTAACTTTGTTTCATAATTTAGTATTTTTGGTTCATCATTGTGTACTACAGATATGAGTCCCAAACGAGGACTCATAAGCGACAGTGCGTGAGATAAATTTAGCTGCACATATGCGTACAAACATTGAGACATTTCATGTACTTAACTTTGTTTCATAATTGAGTATTTTTGGTTCGTCATTGCGTACTGCAGATATGAGTTCCAAATGAGGACTCATAAGCGACACCCTCACGACTCATTTCATGATCTTCTATTAGGCAAATTTGATGGAAATTTTGCGTTATTTTGTCTATCTGGGATGATTCTTCGAAATTGTACCCGAGATTGAGTATACGATTCACTTCCGTGTATTCAAATTCAGCTTTCCTAATTCAGATTTCTGACTTACTGCTTGTAAGCTGAGCCCATTACTGTTGCGGTGTACTTCAGTACGGAGAGCATAATTGCGCTCTGAGTCAGGGCACAACGGAGACTCTATCTCTGCGAACAGGATAGCATTGTCCCTGCAATAATAAAGGTACTCGAGCAAATTCACAGTGAAATATGTGTCCCAGCCTCGTTATTCATCATTACCACTCCCGCTAAACCTACAAGCATAAAATTAGTTCTGTCCCATGTCTAGGCAATTGGACTGAATTTACGCATGGATTCCATTATCGAAGGCCGTACTGATGCTCGGGGGTGAGATTTGTGGTAAAATTGTATGAACGGTCTGCTTAAAAAAAATTAAAGGAAAATCGCATATATACAAATACATATTGTCGTTTGTAAATATTGGACCATATTTGTAAAACATAGAAAAACGAACAGAAATCTATCGCCGAAATCCCTGAAAAACGTAGTCCGGGAATATGCCATTTATATGACTGAAAATTTTCGATGCAATTAAACTTTTTAAGCGATTTTCCGGATTACTAATTAGCACAAGTTTATTTTAAATAAATAAAATAAAAGTAAAGGAGAAATCGAGAGAAGAAAGTATCAATACCGGTGCACCAATCTGAAAGTGTCAATATTAAAATTGGTATTGAAAAGAAAGTGAATTAATTGTATACATAAAAAATATGCCATAAATGTTTTTGGTGTTTCTTAATATTGTTAATAAGTTCTCTTAATTGAGAAATAAATATTTATCGAATTGATGTGCCGAATCTTCGTGTACAATGTTCGCTGCCGTTCGCGCAGGCTTTTAAATGTATTTGGCGCGAAACTCTACCGAGTTTCCTGATGGGGTTATAAATTATCGGTACGATTAGCGTTAAAAAGAATACAGAACTCCCAAAGCCCCAGGTGTACTTATACTTATGAAACACAGTGTAAGGGGTTGTACCACTTTGATGCCAAAAAACAGCTATAGTTGAGAATTTTGTTTGTAGACGATAACAAATGGAATTAAATATTTATTGCGATAGTACCAATGAATAAACGCCTCACGGTACAGTGGGTGGGTGGGTGGGACGGGAGGAAAGCGCGGGTGGTCTTCCATTCATTCCCTCATCGGCTGGCGTCGAGATAGTGCGTACCACCTGATATTTGGTGACTATTTATGTATAACCATATCCATGCTTATATACCACTAAGATGTAAAATGCAATGAATGTAAGGATGCAAGTACAGCATAAACATTTATTGTACAATAATTGAAGTAAAGGAAAAACAATTTTTTCGAACAAATTGACATTGCTGGGACTGGAGCGAATAAGCGTCTTCTTCGGGAGCAGCAAATCGGCGTGCAGAATAATTGCTATACAGTAGTACCCAAAACAAAAATTTCCATGTCCTGTATGACCTTTAACAAAGAAGTATTTCTGCGTTTTGCGATACAGGAAGAATTATTTCTCTACTGAAATTGTAGGTAATGAGAACTTTTTTCAAGTAATCACCGTTTTCACAGCATATTTTTAAAATACCCTACATGTCTCTTTAGTAAATCGCACGCATAAAATGAAAGCTTTTGATTTGTTGTTCTGGGTACTACTATGTTGCAATTATCCTACAGACTAATTTAAACCGCCCAACAATTACGCTTACGTGAATCGGCTCCAACAACGCCCTTTTGTTCGAGGAAAGAAAGGGATTGTTTTCCGGGACTTTGGTAATTGGGCAATAAATGCTTATTGACAGATATTTCATTTTGTTTAATATTGTATAAATAAAAATTTTCATCCAGTTTTTTTAAGCATCTAAGTGGTGTACCCTTTTGAAGCAAATTCTCGGATAACGTTTCTTGCGATTTATCAGATGTTGGTTCACATCGGTTTATAGCTAGATTCTTGGAATGATCTACATCCTGCCTACGGGTTTCATTACCTGCATGTTCCACCGATATGATACTAGGAAGTATCCGCAGATGATGCACGGGATATTGTGATTCATGTTTAAGGTTGTAACGTTTCGAGAAGAAACTTTTCTTAACCCAGTAAGACCCAAACATCCTCATCTAACGGTATCGAAAAATATTGGTACATGCAATAACAGATAACGAATGCTTGTACATGTTGCTGCATCTCATTTTGTACACGAGGAAGGAATATTCCTGGAATATTATTTGGTTAAGGTACATCCTCAACCTTATTTTCGTTCTGATGAGATGCACCAATTCCTTATCTTCCCAAAATTAGTCATTAACTCTGTCAGCGCTATGGACCCGTAAGTGCATCAAATGTTTGGTCCAATATTGCTTGTACGTCCTGACGAAAGTCGCCCTTGCACCAAAAGGGCTCAGCGCTGAAAGGGTTGAAATAAAACTAAGTTTACATGCACAACAATGTGTTTTATTGTGCAAAATGATTATTTCAGATGAAATAAACATTTTTTTTAATGACACAGTCGCGGTTCTTGTGATTATTTACTTAAAAATGTCTTCGGAACTGATGTATTGAATTTTTGAAAGTTTCTTTACCAAGATTTCAATTTTTTGCAATGAAATATAATAATGTAATCAGCGTAAAAAGCAGATAAATATTATGCGTTCCATGATCGCCGGAACCACGTAAATTGAACATGTCAACAACAATTTATTTGTGAAAACGAATGACCATTATGTTCAATATATCCAATCATATTAGTTAAATGACTGAAAGTAATGAATTTCTGAAAGCTCTTAAAAAAATACCTGTTTACAAAAACTTGGTCAAATACATGCTTGTTTCCTTTTGCAACAAGAAAAATAACTTAAATAGTTTTTCTGGATTAAAAAAGTGGCAATCGAGTACTTTTGCCACATGTAATAGTAATCCCACATCATTCAGAACCCAAAGAAAATATTTCTGCCAAAAGGTACAGAATATTTTATCCTGCGTAAGTTATAAATAAATGCACTCAAAGAACAAACATTTCTCTCAAATTCAAATATCTACGTAAACCTACGGTTTCCTGCTTCACCCTAAATAAAAAAAATTGAGGAAGGGAATTTATCCACGAAGAAAAAAAATATCCGATAGATAAAAGGAAGTAATAAAATATTAAAATCAAGCAAATGACAAACTGTGAAGATTCTAATTATGGAGGCGTAAAGTACTACTATTTCGATATTGGTACTTTATAGAATATGACTTTTAAAGTGAAGCATAGTAAGAACTAAAATTTATCTCAAATTCAAATATCTACGTAAACCTATGGTTTCCTGCTTCACCCTAAATAAATAAACTGAGAAAATGAATTTATCAACGAAAAAAGAAAATATCCGATACATAAAGGGGAGTAATAAAATATTAAAATCAAACAAATGACAAACTGTGAATATTCTAATTATGGTGGCGTAAAGTATTACTATTTCGATATTGGTAATTCATAGAATGAGTTTTAAGGTAAAGCACAGTAAGTTTCCGGGTACGTGAAGTTTCATCAGAAAAGCTGCTGGAACCTTTTAATTGATGTTGCAGAAGATATAGATAATAGTCCCATCTTTAAATACCCATTTAACCATCGAAGGATTTTCCCGGGTTATTTCTAACTCGCAAACGGTACCGTTACTTTTCATAATTCATCATATATCTATTAGCACTATTTCTTGGCTACGCACCGGCTATATTACCGTATGTAGAGGCTGAAGTTCCCGCGACTCCGACGCTTCGTGAATTTAATAGGCGATCCACGTGTTAGCGATGGGATAACAGTAACGTCGAGACATCGTTATTACAGCAGAAATGAAGACGTAATAATCGCGGCACGCCGCAAGAGAGAGCCCGAGAAAAATAGTACAATTATGCGGTGCCCTTTGCCACAGTAACGGTTCTGCACCCACGCGCTATTAATTTTCGTACAATTTGATAGTCACGTCGACACGAACGCGAGTTTTCTGTAGGACCTTAGCATGCCTTAAGATGAAGTGAAACACCCTTAAAATTAGTCGATTCGAATACAACGCTTTTTTTTAAGAGTATTAGACCAAACTGTCCGAAACTTTGACACATCACTCCTGATCATCTAAGAATTGTCCTGACACATTCAAAATTTGGATTTTTCAAACAAATTTTTTAACTCAGCCCAGACCAGAGCCAAAATGACGTCGAGCTCTCATATTTCGATCGATATACAATTATCGAAGGCTCTGATATGAGAATCGAAAGGGTCAGGACAATTTTACGACAATTTAGAACACTCTGGTAATCGATAAACTCGCATTTGAACGGGACAAAGGCAAAATAAGTGTTGTATGCGCTTCCATGCCAAAACGATGATAATACACGAAGTCTCGGAGTGAAGATTTAATTGACCTGGAAATCACAGATGGCGTAGGGAGTTCCTCTGCAATCAATTAGGGCCCCAGGAAGCATGAATCCAGAGAATTTCTGGAGTTTTACTTCGATTTCTTTATAATTATTGTACGAAAACGACAGGTGGAGTATGCCATTTGGTACAATACCCAATATAATTCGACACAGCTGTCAATATAAAAACGAACGTCGGCAACGTAGGCATTTAGAAAAATCTTCTTTATCGACGTCGATCAAGTTCCTCGACGTGTTTCACTTCACCTTAAGGTGATGTAAAAGTGTGATATGTACGTACCAAAAAGTCAACATATTTATAAAACATTTCTCCAAACTGGGTGCACCGAATTATCGGAAACTTCGACACGTTATTTTGGAGGATCTAAGGAAGAACCCGCTGCACGTGAAATTTCATTTTTTTTTTCAAATTTGAACATTCTTTCCAAATTTCATTTCCAAAAGAATTTTCCATGTATCTCGGACAAGAACCAAAAAAGATATTTTCTTTATTTTTTTTAGAGGAATGAAATTTCACGAGCAGCGCGTTCTTCCTTAGAGCCTCCATAATCACGTGTTAAAGTTTCAGATTTCTTGAAAAACTATCTGTCTTGAGCTTTCGTATTGTACTGGAAATCCTCATGCGAGCCGTGAAATCCTCACGTGATACGAGGTAAACCTTTTCCACTAGAGTATCCGTGGGCATCCACGTCATCCTGCGGAAGAATGCACCGCAAAGCAGTAGTAGCCGTACATATGCTCGTAAGATAAAGCACACGTAATTGACCATAACTCAAGGAAATGAAGCCGCGTACGGTACCGAGTATCTATATCCCTCGCGGGGTCTAACTCTGCAAGAGTTAACCTTTACCCGAACTGCAACGGTGCGCGGGTCGTCTGCAATTTCTGCTCATCGATTGCGTTCTCGATACCCCGAGCACGATGGCACTAGAAAGAGTCTCTGTATTCAAATCGACTCTGTATCTCTTAAGGTGAAGTGTAACCCCCCTCAAATGGCATTATTAATGCGAGAATATGACCAACTTTGTTCAATTTAAAAAGAAATAAAATTTCTGTGCAACGTGGGCTTTTTTATTGCCTAAAATTCCGTGCCTCAAAGGGTTAAGGACCACACACGGCAAGGCAGAGTGGGTGGGTTCGGTTGCATTTAGACCACCAGGCTTCGGGAAGGTACGAAAAATAAACTGACTCGAGATATCCTACATGAAAAGTAACAATTTATTAATGGAGCGATAAGTACTGTCTAGAATCATGTTTCATAGGTCTCAGCGCAATGATAAAATTCAACTCTAACGGTCATAAAGAACATATCGTACACAGGTGCCGAATCGAATTTCGAGCCTTTTGCCCAGGCAAAAACAAAGACAGTATTGCTAGCATCGAAATAAAAATATTTGTATAGGAAGAAATGAGTCCGCGAGTGTAACGTAAGGGTAACCCAAAGTAAGGAGAGAAGTTGTAGGGTAACTAATAAATTTGCCACCGTTTGTATTTGAATATGAATGTGTCCCATTGTGCCATCCTCTATTACAAATCTTGAAAGATAATTAATTGCACCTTAACTGGATCTTCACCGCGTAAATAATACGGAAATAATTTCTTGGTACTACCACCATGATGCTTTCATTTCACAGAGCAAGTAATTTCTTTCACTATGTATATGTGGTCTTGCTTCAGGAAGCACATTTTTCACGGTCTCGCGCCTAGCGCGATAAATCTGTCACGATCTGATTTTCTTTATTTGTAATATTTTCTTTAGTGATATTTCACTTTAGAAATTCTCAGACATTCCAGCTGGGATCTACTATCGGCATTTCTGTTAGAGCAAAACAAAGACAGTATTGCTAGCAACGAAATAAAAATATTTCTAGAGGAACAAATGAGTCTGCAAGTGTAACGTAAGGGTAATCCAAAATAAGGAGAAAAGTTGTAGGGTAACTAATAAATTTTCCACCGACTATATTTCAATATGAATGTATTCCTAATGTACTAAAGATCATGGAAGATGATTAATTCCACCTTAACTGGATTTTCACCGCGTAAGTAATACGGAAATAATTTCTTCGTACTACCACCATGATGCTTTCATTTCATAGAGCAACTAATACCTGTCTGTGTACTGTCCTGTGACTATGTATATGTATACATAGTCACAGGAATTAGTTTCTCTATGAAATGTCTTGCTTCCTGAAGCACATATGAAAGGTCTTGCTTCCTGAAGCACGTATGAAAGGTCTTGCTTCCTGAAACACATTTTTCACGGACTCGCGCCCAGCGCGATAAATCTGTCACGTCAGAAACGCGCTGACCGAAATTAATGTGGTGCTGCACGGCATTTCGAAGATGGTGAGTTTACAGCCCTATGTTACCGTTATGGCCATTGTTAAGTCACCGAAGAAGGCAATGTGTTTTTATGCACGCATATTTACACAGGAAGCGATATTCATAAAACATGTAATGTACGTTCCACGCATATTTGGACGCTAGTTACATGTCTCCAGTATTACTGCACAACATCCATGAACTTTAATTAAACATATCGAAACCTTCGTTTTAGACGAAGCGCCCTGAGAGAAAAAATCATTTCTTAAAAAAAGAGGAATTCTTGGGACAAAAAGATTTTTATTTGCTATTACCAGCAAAGTGAATTGTTGGATTGATTGAATGAAATTATTATTAATTTGAAACGGTACTCCACTTTCTTCAGCTTAGCTTCACGAAGCTATTATTATTCATTATCGGTATATTTTTTATATATAAACGTCTTGGAATGGAAAATTGATTTACTTAAAATAATGAAAGAGTTTGGCAATATATGTAATATTCTGGTACCGAATAAGAGTTTCATCAATTTACAATAAGTGTTTCTTTTCAAAACTCTGTCACTTATCGGTGAACTCATTCTTGCAAATCAAAGTAAAAACTCAACGAGCTGATTTTTGGTTTCGAAATCGACCTCGGAGTAACTACTATACACACGGGATGTCCTATCATGTTCTGCTGTAACCAGATTTACGTTAATTTGCAAGGAGAGTCGCTTCCTCGATGTTTCTCTTCCCTTCCGATCAGCCCCAGAGTCCGGCATCGTGAACACGCGAAACGGAGCTACCATCGTTTTCCATAGTTGGAGGCTGAATTTACATAGTAGCTCCACGGTGTTACTCCCACGCAACGGCGAAGCTCGATTCGAGTCCTCGAGTCAGTCTAGCTCTGAGAACTGAGACTGGGTTTATATCCTCAGGTCGTGGGAAAGGTTTATTCCACTCACGCGATTCCGCTGGGTTTCGATTTAACGAACGATGCAAGGTTAATACCGCCGCGATTAGACACTTATTAACGACATCTCTCGTGGATAATGATGACATTAGATTTTCTTCTTTCGACTAGGAAACGTGGATCAACGGACTGGAGTACGTGCATCGCAAGGCGGATCCAATTACGGAAAGACCAAGCGCTGGGTCGCAAGAATCCTTTATGCAAATCCAAGGAAAATGGTTGCCAAAGTAATGCAAAGAATACCCGCAAGGCGCCTTGGAATCGAAATTTCTAAGCTGAAGAGAATGATGAGACATTTTAACACTAGGTTTACGGGATCCGTCAATTTGACGGAATTCAAACTTCAAAAAGAAATACCGGAAAAACCATAGCATTAATTTTAACCATTTTTGTATCGTAAATTAATCATTTCATCCAAAGAATTTGTACACGCAATTATTTTTTCCTAAGCCTTCTAATTATTAAAATCTGTATGTAGTATACCTATCTCTACGAAACCCGTCAAATTGACGGACTAGCTAATTTCATAAACAATCCATATATATTTGCTTCGTTGCAGTGAGTGTAAGGCGAAGATGAGAGTGAAAGTTTGCATTGAAAGTGGAGAAATAGAAGGATCTTCGGATAGTGAAGAGGAAAACTTCTTGAAAGGGTGTCGTAGCAAGAAAAGGATGCGCATTCTTTCTAGTTCTGACTCCGAGGATGAGAGGACGAGCATTCCAATCATTTCCGTGATAATTTGTAAAAAAGGACTTTTTACTTATTAATAATTTATTTAAACGTAATGCCTAGTGTGGTTTAATACAGACTTAATTTGAATAAATCGTTTTTTTAAAGAAAATCCGTGTTTTCGTTTACCCGTCAATTTGACGGGTGCTCGTAGAAACAGGTATATAAAAAACGCCCGTAAACCTAGTGTTACATACCCTTTCACGAAATGCCCTTACGCGTTCGATACTGCTTGTTAATTATTAGATATCATTAACGATTAGATATTTATTAGATATTAATTACTCTTATGTTAATGCATTTTCTAGAGGAACAAGTATCTAAGCAGGAAGGGTAAAGTTATCCGTTACGGTCTTGCATTATTAAAAGCTTATTATTATTTCTCTTTTAGTACACGTACCGATGTTAGTAATTAGTTATTATAGATGGTTAAGTAGAAAAAATAACACAAACAAGAAGTACTTCGTTCAATATAAGAAGCCAAGAAAGTACCCGCTGCACGAAGAGGAAGATGATCCAGAGTTTCATTAAGGGGCTTGACTATCTCTGCCTGCGAAGCCCTCGTGTATAAGTCCGCAAATAACCACTTAGCTCAGCCATTTTTTATCAATTTGCCTCTTTAGTAGCTGCTTTCGAAGAAGACAATTTAAAACAAAATCGTGCAATGCATCCTGTCATCATTGCGGAGATGTACCGTTGAACCAAAATTGAAATAGAAAATTCCGAACGGCAGGAGCCATAAATAATATTGTCTTTTGTGAGCTACTAAAATAATTGCAGAGATGAAAGTATATTTTGCGATCCATGATTTACCACTAAAATGCATGGTGACGTGGTACTTCTGGTCTTCCGAAATCCCAATGCAATAACACAAACAAGAAGTACTTCGTTCAATATAAGAAGCCAAGTAAGTATCCGTTGCACGAAGAGGAAGATGATCCAGAGTTTCATTAAGAGGCTTGACTATCTCTGCCTGCGAAGCCCTCGTGTACAAGTCCGCAAAATAACCACTTAGCTCAGCCATTTTTTATCAATTTGCCTCTTTAGTAGCTGTTTTCGAAGAAAACAATTTAAAACAAAATCGTGCAATGCATCCTATCATCATTGCGGAGATGTACCGTTGAACCAAAATTGAAATAGAAAATTCCGAACGGCAGGAGCCATAAATAATATTGTCTTTTGTGAGTTATTAAAATAATTGCAGAGATGAAAGTATATTTTGCGATCCATGTTTTCCCACTAAAATGCATGGCGAAAATAAAATATAATGTTCATAACCTGATGGCACTTAATTTTGTACAAATTGATATTTTGTATCTACAAGAACGTTAATTTTTGTTCATCTATGCACTTCATCGTAAACGTTATACGTCTCTTTTGCATGATATTTATATCTCTGTACAGTATTTTGCTTATATTATTAAAAATTATTATAGTAGAAGAAATTGTGATGCAGGTATTGTTTAAATCTAACAATAAGTAAAACTTGCAACGAGTACCTCACATAGTAGTAAACAGAAACATCGTAACTAGAATTATAAACAGAAAATATGATACCCCTGCTTGCATAACAATATTTACTCAACTCTCATTAAGAGTGGCCCAGTGATCACAAATGTTAAAAATTTCGTTTTGAAATCCGTTTTAACCTGGTATACATTTTAATTGGTAATTTTTGGTACATGAAGGAGATCTCAAAATAAGTTAGAACTCTTCTTAAGACGTTGACGACGTTTCGCCCCAAAGTGAAAACTGACCACAAGGACGAAGTTGCGGATCCTCTTTGCGGATTAACTAATTAACCGTTTTAGTTTCTTTTTGTCCCGTGATAAACGATGTTTGCGTGACGCAAACAGCTCATCCTGGAGAATGTTTCTGAACTTTTTAGCGCGATCCTGCTGTCCTTCGAACGAATCCGTGGGTCACAATGTACCGAGAACTCTTACATTCTGCTACACATTTATGATTCTTTGTTGATTTTTAGAGGCAAAAAGCAGGGCTACTGACATTTTCTTTCACTTGAAAGTCAACGCACGTATCGCGTGTGGTAGGTACATTGCGTTCTTTTATGTAGGGTAAGGTCGGGGAAAAATGAGGCATTAAGAGTAAAAGTGGTATACACTTTTTTTCCGCTTTAAGTTCCACAAGACGCTACAAAGGTTCAATGAAATTGTGAAAAAACTACTACAAATTAATGTCGGATGGCACTGAAAAATCAAAAGAATGAATATTTTCATTGCATTGAATAACAACTTTAAAATATTAATGCACAAACCTATTTTGTGTGGTAAACACTTAGATGAAATTACGTCCTGTTTCTAACCTGCATTGCATTGTTTGATATAAAAAATCATCACAGTATAAGATACATTGTTAAAAAATATTGAAATTGTATAGCATTTTATTTATTTATTTTGTATTCACATGTCATGGATTTAGTATATATGTGTATTTTCCTACACTATTTCCCAGAATTACAGCATGGTATTATAAAAATGATACATTTATATTAAAATTTATAATAAATGTATACTGAATCATTGTTAAGACATCGAAATTATAATTATACTGCAAAATGTACGAAAAGTACCCTGTTAGAAAAGTTCATAAAATTCGTACACTTTCAGTACATAAGGTTGTAGTAAAACTGTAAATTTGATGTTGGGAAGTCACGTAGTAAGTACTTAAACTACTACTACTACTACTACTAGTACTATAACTGCTTATAATTTTTTAATGTATTTTTAATTTTATTATCATGTACATGAGTATATTTTTAAACAAATTTATAGCGAGCTGTAACAATTATCGATGGCATCTGCGTGGGAGCATTGTAGCCGCTTTCTTGAGTTCCAAAAATATGAAACTAATAAGTAATACTAAATTCATAACATGTGTTATACATTTTATTTGAAAATGTGTTAGAGAGTTATATATTTTTAAATAGTATACATGAATTTTATGAATATGTATTTAACAGTATATCACATCTATTTGATCTTTCGTGCCATGTATTATATTTTGTTTTAATCATTTTATTTAGGATGCTAGCGAAGTGTTAACGTTTATGCAATGTTTTGAGCCAGAGTAAAAACGCTTTATGTTTATTTTGTTACCGTGCACTTGCATAAATGTCTCTTTTAAGTTCATTGCGGATCGTCAGGCTCCTTTTGCAATTACCGAGCAGTAAGTGATACCGATAAGGAAAAATCAGGGCAACATCGATCTTATTTTTCTTTCTTGATCTTGCTCCTGATGTGCATTTCTGTTGCGGAGCTTAATGGAATCTCGATGAGGTGTCTTCGACTTATCTTATTAACTTTGCCGTTGGACAGGTAATGCAATTAACTCGGATCGGCCGCTTCAATTATTTTTGCGTAACAAATTCACCTTGAAGCGGCTCATCCTTTGGTTCGAGTTTCTCCCTATCAGTCGCACAATGATGAAAATCTATTAATTTAGATTAAACCCGCGAACCACCATAAACACGAATCCGCTGGAGACACACCAATCTTAAAATGTCGAAAGTGAAACTAATTAATAATTGCTGACAGATTCAACGCCCCACTGTATTATTATATATCGTGGAAGAAAGAGACGCATAATGTGAAGAAGCTTCCATACCAGTTTGTTCACATTTCGGATTAACTTTGTTCTTTGCTAGGGTCTTTTACACTGATGTTTTCTCGATGGATTAAGAAATTCAGGATTAAGAGTTTCGCGCCAAATACATATACAAATGTTTAAAGGGACGTGTAAGTAACATCTAAAGAGTCAATCGTTCATGAAACTTTTTTCCAAACTGGGTGTGCTGAATCATTTCAAACTTTACAGGGTGAATGTAGAGGCTCTATGGACGGTCCTGACACTCATGAAATTTCATTTTTTATATAAAATTAATTTTCGCACAAATGGAAAGGCGACCTGGAAAATGTATTCCACTTTTGGCTCCGCTTAGTATGGTAACACGGTTAAAGTGATATAATTACTTCTTTTGTCGCGCTACGGAAAGTCTATCGGTATGATCTCTAATTTCAGGAAAGGGATGTGTGGAGATATAAAGAGGCATTCTCAGATTACATGTAGTAGAAACGACAATTATATTGTGCATGACATTTCAAGTGGGTCAGTTTAGAATCAAGAATGCTAACGACACACTATTCTACTTACAAATTAAAGTCACATTAAGCTTGATGCAATCTCGGATAGTTTGTCAATTTGTAAAACACATCTTAATCATAATTATTCATCTCCTCAGTTCAGTTACCAAAACGGCATACCCACCGGTGGCACGTTGGAGATCGGACGAAAAATATTCTTATTTGTATCATACAAATGTCTGCGAATGTTCCTTTTCAACGTTTCCGTATATGTGCAATGGAATTATCTTAAAACACTTTATTATCCATATCTTTGTTTTTAAAGTGGAATGTTTATAATTTTCTAGACACTAAAGCACGTAGAAACTATGCCTACGCTTTAGATTATTCATTTCTAACTATACCGAAATACTTTCTTTTGAAAAATTCAGAATGATATCCGCACTTGCAAGAGGGTCCCCGAACAGGCGGAATCATCTGATATGTCGATGTCTTCTTATCGTTTCCTCTTATCAATTCAGTGAAAGTAGAACTAGTAGAGCATTGAAATCAATTTCATTCGTCATATGTAAGGATTTTTCGGAGCGGAACGAGTTGGTGCCAGTCATGCAGACTTATCTCGCAGGATTTACCGAGGACGCCTTTAAGCCCGCAGGACATGCAGATGAGATTTTATTGGTTTTATTAAATTGTTGGGACCATCCGATCCTGGCGTGCAACTCGCACATTCATTCATGCGAACGGAGGCACACGCTTGGGGAACAACTTGCACTTTGCCCCGAACTAGCGTACATCGTCCCTCGGAAAAATCCTAATTGTATTTTCCAATGATTAAACGAAAACCGGACCCGAAGTTATTAGACGACCGGTCCATAAGTTTCTTAGCTGGGGACTCTAAATTTCGACTTGTAGTCGACCTTTTCGGACGTTTCTCATCTTCCAAAGGTATCGCCATGCCACGAAGAACCCTGACTTCGTATCGAGGGATGTTAATCGTACCTTGGTTTTCTACTGCACCACGTGGATATTACGTCTATTGATCAACCATCGCTTAGAATTATGGACTAATAACTGACTATCGATGTTCAATTACCCCGGTTGCGAGCGCTTTTTAACAAAAGAAAAACCTTACACTTAAAGGTACATTTACGACATTAAAAGGTAGTTTTAAAGTGACGTGAAAGGCGGGTTTATACGGTCAGTTGAATGGATAAACTTGTTTTAAAGATGGATGCACTGAGTCATCTGAAATTTTAACACACAATTTGTGGCGTGGACTTGTAGTCAACATTTTGGACGTTTCTCATCTTCCAAAGGTATTGCCATGCCACGAAGAACTCTGTCTTCGTATCGAGGGATGTTAATCGTACCTTGGTTTTCTACTGCAGCATGTGGATATTACGTCTATTGATCAACTATCGTTTAGAATTATGGACTAATAACTGACTATCGATGTTCAATTACCCCGGTCGCGAGCGCTTTTCAACAAAAGAAAAACCTTACACTTGAAGGTACATTTACGACATTCAAAGATAGTTAAATTGATAAACTTGTTTTAAAGATGGATGCACTGAGTCGTCTGAAATTTTATCGTCCTCGAATCTCAAGAATATTTATTTTCAAAAAACAATTCTTCACTTAGCATGTACCAGAACTAAGCCATCCTTTTGTCATTCTTTACGTCTTGAAGGCTCTAAAGTACTAATTAAAAATGTCAGGTATAGTGGAATCATTTAAAACGCGATGGCCTCAGAAAGTTACACATTAGAACTCGAGCAAGGATCAAACGTTTCTCCGCGTTTGCCTGCGACAAAACTGGGCAAACCTATTTGCACATATTTAACACTACCCTAGTAGCACAAAATATTTGTCCTATATTTCCTATAATGAATATCGCTAAATATTTACAAAATCTACGATATTCGTTAAATATATAGAAAATATAGGACAAATATTTTGTGCTACTAGGGAATGTTAACTGTCGTGTGGATAACACGTGAACGCTATAGAATAACTCGATTTACTATACATTACAAATTTCTACGATTTTGTTTATAGCCACTTACCTATAGGTAAATTATTTTTAACGTTTTTAGACGTTTCCGCAAGCGAGGTGTGTTCTGAATGTAGATCACTTATTTCGGTCAAGGGAGATTACTGGAAAGTACACCTTATACTATGTCCAGACTGCGGAGCCGTAAGCCAGACTAAATGTAAGGTTCATATTCCTTTATCACGCGAGGCCGTTTTGTGAAAACGGCCGCCGGGGACTGTCTTTTCCAGTACAGCCCTGCGGTCCAAATTGGATGGAAGCTTCGTGCATACTTCAGACATAGTACTACGTATACTTGTAGAAGAAATATCAGGTAGTATTCATAAAAGTAAAGGAAATACAATTACACTTCTTCGTTATTAATAGTAAATTCAGCACATATAGTTGGAGCTCTCCTATATTATTAATACATAATTGCTATAAACATGTATCGTGAATGGGAACTTAATATGCATGTGTATATTTTGCGCATGTAGGAAATTGCATATTTTTTATTTCCTTGCACTAATACTGTTCAGGTTATAAATAACCCCATAGAGAACCACTTTTTAAGAGATTCATGAGGATGATATCTCCACAGTGCCAGATATCCAGTACCATTTGCGATGCAGAACCGAGTAGTCCCTCGTCGCCCGAGAAGAGCGACAGAAAGAAAAGTACAAGAAATATTAAATACAGCGTTTACGAGCAGAGCCAATTGAATAGGAGTAATCAAAATAACGATCCATGAAACCTAAAGAGTTAAGAATGGCAGACGGCAGGTCCGAAGCAAAGCCCACGGATCACGAAGGCAGAGATGCCTCGGAGTACTCCGAGCACTTACGCCTCCACATGTGACCACCACCTCCTGAAAGCACCCGTGTAGGGGCATGAACTCGATCAAAGGA
Source organism: Orussus abietinus (assembly GCF_000612105.2). Taxonomy (NCBI): domain Eukaryota; kingdom Metazoa; phylum Arthropoda; class Insecta; order Hymenoptera; family Orussidae; genus Orussus; species Orussus abietinus. The sequence continues at coordinate 464,076 of NW_019394250.1, forward strand.
CACAGGAGGGATGAACCAATGTTTAAGAGATTCATGAGGTTGATATCTCCACAATGCCAGATATTCAGAACCATTTGCGATGCAGAACCGAGTAGTCCCTCGTCGCCCGAGAAGAGCGACAGAAAGGAAATTACAAGATATATTAAATACAGCGTTTACGAGCAGAGCCAATTGAATAGGAGTAATCAAAATAACGATCCATGAAACCTAAAGAGTTAAGAATGGCAGACGGCAGGTCCGAAGCAAAGCCCACGGATCACGAAGGCAGAGATGCCTCGGAGTACTCCGAGCACTTACGCCTCCACATGTGACGACCACCTCCTGGAAGCACCCGTGTAGCCGATCGCCCTTCTTCCTCGCATTTTCCCCGGGCGTTCCGGCGCGGAACGGTCCCCCTAATGGCGAAGGCACGTGAAGTCACAGCGGCTGAAAAAGCCCACGTGAGGACACGCTAAAAAGTCGGGATACCGTTGTTAGCGGCAAGCGGCAATCTGCATGTGGCGGTTAATGCCAGGAAGAGTCGGGACGTCATTATCTACGGCAGTGGACAGCAGTCCCAGTCTCGCCGGGACTCTACGTCCATACTCGGCCGGGAAGTGAGAGAAACGTCGGGGAGGGCGGGAGCGAGAAGATGGCGGCGTTTCCGGGACGCGACGCACGACAAGCTGCGTGTCGTCCTGTCGCGTGCCGTTGACCACTTCGTCATTTAACGGCCGCGTCGTGCTCCTGGCCGCATCCGTGGTTTCCTTCGTGCGTCCATACGTGCGGCCGTCTCTCCGTGCTCTTAGCGTGCCGAGCACGTGTACGTGCACTAGTGCGCGGGTTCCCGATGGGACGACAAGATACCGCTAGATAAACTCGCCGCTCTTTCCACCGAGCTGCGCCGAGATTATTAGAACGCCGCGTTGTCTTCCGAGACCACTAAGCCGTGCCCTGTGAGCGTTTGTCTCTGCGTTTCGGACCGGTTCGAGACAAGGTGAGGAAACAAAGTCCTTGACGGTGTGCCGATGCCGCGGATATGTTAAGATTCGGACAATATTTAATATTGTAATATTATATAAATATTATCGTTGAATCTTAAATGTATATAGCGACGTCCCTTACACCCAGCTAACAATAAGCAATTATAGGTCCTTACGGCGCCAGTCCGAAAAGGGGACATTTATGGCCCCTGCAATAAGGGAATTACCACCTGCGGAACCTTCTAGCTTAAAGTAACGAACAACAAAATCTATTCTTCATTTTTCAATAGTTTTCGTGTCCGTATCGTAAATACTAATATCCGTTTCGAGCCCTCGCTCCCAGCTGTAAAATGTGTCGCGCACATTTTTCGATGTACAAGTTAGTCCATCCTCTACGTCAGTTTTCGGAACTTTCGGACCTTCCCTTTTTTTCTATTCTACCAATCGCGATGTGTTTGCTTACATCTTCACCTCCGGTTAAGCAAGTAGCATAACTTTCTCATCAGAACGAAATCAGCCTTTAAAAACGAAAATTTAAAGGACCGCGACCATCTCAGTCATCCCAACAAAAAATAGGATCTTTACACGCCAAAAGCAAACAAGGATCGGGAATCGGTGCTCCTTAGGATAACCTAGGCCAGCAGTACTGCCCCCCATCGTTACGTGCGAATTGCATTAACAATTATAATATTAAATAGTGTCCGCACTGAATATTTCGAAATATCATATATAATTCTGTTCGGGATTTTAATGCACAAATATATCAATTTTAGAGGACATGTATGCTGGATTTTAATACCTTGCGTATACTACCTTTCGATCGCACGTATAAAAATTCATAGGCAACCACGTGCAATGGTGTGTACATATATATGGGGGTTCGAGTATCATAAGCACAAACAAATTTGAATACTTCTGTATAAGTACCTATTTCCGAACACGTACACAATTGTACGTCTATAAATACGGACACTTTAAAAATTCGAATTAAATAATAGCCTTCTTCGAACTTCGGCTAACCTAGAATTAAAATGGCGTCGTACTTTCATACTTGGATTAATTCTCGAAGGCTCTGATGTGAGAAATTAAGTACCAGGATCGTTGCACAGCAAGTTAGAACACTAATAATCGAGATACGCGCATCTAAATGTAATGAAGGTAAGAGAAGTGTTATGGGAAGCTTTGTGCTAAAATGGGAATAATACGGGTATTAAACGTAGTTTTTTATAGAAAATGTAATTATCATTAAATGCAGCAGATGGCTTTGCAAGATCAAAAATCAGATTAGAGAATAAGAAACTGAATTCGGAAAACTTCTTGAGTTGCATTTCGATCACTTTATAGTTCGGCTGAAATAACACATAGAGTGCGTTATTCTGTACAATTATCAATGGCGTACAACACAGCGGTCAAAATAAATATAAATGTTTCCAATGCGGCGCACTGGTTCAAATGATAAATGAATTAGAAAAATTTGTTTTAGAGTCAACGATGACATTTTCCGACGGTTTTCAATTAATCTTCAATCCTCAAGTGGACGAGGATCGACGAACAAACTTATAATGTTGCATGTTGAGCAAAACGTATCTTGCGCTCTTGAATTAGAGCGATCCGCTACCGAATATCTATACATCTAGGATCCAATTTTAAAGAATGGAGGAAATGGGAATACGTTCCCTCCATTATTATAAAAAAAAGAAATGAACGTTTGACCGATTCAAAATATCAAGAAAAAAAATACGAGAATACTTCAAAACTTAAAATGAAAGAAAAACAGCGTTTATTTAGAGGTTAAGGAAAACGTTTCACTGTAATCTTCAGAACAATGTTATCAATAGCGCGCTTCTTGTTAAAAATGTAGTTTATAACTTTTGTCAAATGGCTGGACGCTAAAAACATGTCCATGTTCAGTTGACTTTATAATGACATCGTCTTATATCATGGGATACAGGGTTTTAATATCTACGAAATGTTAGAACGAACCTGAAATTCTCATTTCATTAAAGATTGACTTATCACTTCCGTTACCATGGTGCTCCTATTTTGTCACCAAACCAGTTAGTACACAATATTGCAGACTGAAAATGCCAAGAAACTAACACATGGGCAACTAAATTATACGATCGCCGGTCATACTGTGTCTATGAATGGATGCAGCTGTGCTTCACATCATACTGTACATGCGTACGTTGCATATTTACCTGTAACCTGTTGCACGAGGTAAACACGCAGGTTAGTAATTACAAGTAACTCTGATGGAACTGGTTGCGTAAATGAACATGACAGATTTGAAGTGATATGAAAATGGTCTCTGAAGCGTCAAAATATTTATAAAACTTATCTTCAAACTTGTGCACCGATTCATTTAAAAGTTTAGCATGCTGTTATAGAGACCCTAAAAAACAACGTAAAACTTGTGAAATTCCATTCTTTCATTCTTGAAAAAATTCAAGCGACTCAAGCGAAGTGAAATATTAAAAAATGTATATCTCTGTATTAATTGGGCCAGTCGTTTCTGTTCGTAGCTTAAAAAACGCAGAAAAATCGTCCAATCTCGACGGCCTTATTAAAGTTGACTTTGCTCATGCAAGAGGTTCAAAAAACGACATTCATTGTCCAATTTGACGCGCCAGGCTGAACATCGCAAACAATGACTAAGTCTGAGTTTCGCGTCTCTATATATATATTTGGGGCGAAACTCTACCGAGTTTCTTAATGATACATCGGTTGAAATATTTTTACCGACGTTGATTAAATATCCCTGCATCGTTTATATCGTCTTAATCCTGGCTCTCTGAGAACGTTCGCCTGCCGCACTTCTTCCTTTTGACTCCTCCTCCTAAACCATTTTCAAATTCGATCACCTTAATTTTGCTGAAGAATACGTGCCGATCTGGTGCAAGAACCAGGAAGGCATAGCACTTGAGTCCTGACGATAATAATCAGTGAATCGTAGCCTCATCCAGCTACTCTCTCGAAGTGTGAAGTGAGGTCGGTTAAATCGCCGTGGCTATCGCGCTGGAGTATCAGAAGGTTGAAGGTGGTGCGGATCGCACCACCGACGTATAATCCGGGTGGAGGATAATCACGTTTAATGGGGCAAATCTCAGTTATCGAGCCGGTTGGTTAAATCGGCCTTTGTGTCAAGCGATCGTCCCCTCGCCTTCCTACAGCGACTACGCCTCTTTCGAAGATCGTTAAATAAACGCCTAAACTCTGACTTTATCATCCTTGATGTCTCCCAGGAAGCGAGACTTCTCGATGATGCACTTTGGGCATAGTTCATAGTTGGGCATAGTACAGCTCGCTCTGAAAATCGTTAAGGACTTTATGACTTAACGAAGACGGCCCATAAGCTTGTACACGAAAACCCTCTTTTACCTGTAACCTTCTTCTTCCTGTTCAAGTTTTGCTCCACTCTTTTTCTACTTTGAAATTGAACTCCTCTCTATTGCCGCTGATGGCGCGTCAATGATTTCACCTTATATACTGTACTTTACTATAAGAATCTTCATAATTGATAAAGACTGAGAAAAATTCCCATATAAATTTACACCCTAGACCATTGGTTATTTTGATGCCATTGTTAATAACGATAAAATTACATTGTCTGGGCAATATCACATTCAGCATCTAAATTAACCCATGGCGCGTCAATGATTTTACCTTATATACTGTACTTTACTATAAAAATCTTCATAATTGATCAAAATTGAGAAAAATTCCCATGTAAATTTACACCCTAGACCATTGGTTATTTTGATGCTACTGATAATAACGATAAAATTGCATTGTCTGGGTAATATCACATTCAACATCTAAATTAACCCAAAGAATGTATTGTAGGCCTACATTTGATATGTAAATATAAAGGGTAATATTACATGTAAAATGTATAACTAGTCTACATTATACGTATAAATTTGGGGGTAATCGATTCCCAACTCCGTTTATCTCGTTCAAATGCTAGTTTCTCGTTTAGTAGAGTGTCCAAAATTGTTGTACAATTGTCCTGACACTTTTGTTTCTCATATCAGACACCTTAATACTTGTATTTCGATCGAGATATGAGAGCTTGATGGTATTTTGGTTCTGGTCTAAGCTAAGTCAACAATTTTTTTGTCGAAAATCCAAATTTCGAAAGTGTAAGGATAAGTCCTAAGTGCTCATAAGTCATCTGTCAAAGTTTCAAACAGTTCGGTGCAATAGCCTTAAAAAAGTGTCCTATTAGAACAGGGCCCTAGTAGCACAAAATATTTGTCCTATATTTTCCATATATTTAATGAATATCATACATTTTGTAAATATTTAGCAGACATTTGAANCGCTTCATACCGTCCGACTGTGTAATAACAGTCATTACGTTACGCCGAGTATTACCTATGAATCCGTTGGCTTCTCGGAGATTTTCGTAAGTGCACTCTCCCTGATAGTGGAAATGCTTGTTAGGACCCGCTAAGTGATAAAACGGTTAGCGGAAATGTCTTAACTAAACTACCAGATTTCATCTTTCTTCATCAGTTACCGCCATGGGAATTTGTTGGACGTACCTCCTAACCCACGAGAAGGCACTTTACAGAAGAGGGCTCGAGCGTATTAGCAGTTTTCCCACTTTTTTATACCGACCATATGACAATTCGAAGGAACGCTTCATACCGTCCGACTGTGTAATAACAGTCATTACGTTACGCCGAGTATTACCTATGAATCCGTTGGCTTCTCGGAGATTTTCGTAAGTGCACTCTCCCTGATAGTGGAAATGCTTGTTAGGACCCGCTAAATGATAAAACGGTTAGCGGAAATGTCTTAACTGAATTACCAGTTTTCATATTCCTTCGTCAGTTACCGCCATGGGAATTTGTTGGACGAATGTTCCTAATACTTTTTCTTGGTGATGTGGTGTTTTAAATGAATTCATATTCTTTTTCAGTCGCAATGCGGTTGGTGTACCGAGAAAGTAGAAAATCTTATACATGCAATATACGTTAAACAAAATGTACCGTGACATTTGTCAAAAGACTTTCCGCTGGGATTTCTATGGACTATGTTCTACCATATTTGGCAAAAATAGTTGATTTGAGCTTTTTATGGGAAGGAGGCAATTTAAGCTATTTTCCCAATTAAGTGTTTGTACACCGAAGGTGTGTTTTGAGGGGTTTATAAAACCACCATGGGATTAACGTAATGAATTCGGATTACATTACTCGTCGCGCACGGAACAGAAATTATTCCTACAATATTTCAGAGACCTTCTTGTGAATTGCGAAACGTAAGAAGTTGAATCAAGAAGTATGGTAGCGAATGTGTTACAATGATTTCTGATATTATCGGTTCCCATACGACAAGTATGGCGATAAATAGTCGCGTTAACGTCAGGGGGTGTATAATGGAGGGATTCAATGGAAATAAGCAGTACTACGGCGTGTTCATGACTCTAAAAAGAGTCATATCGATAGCCGTGTCTGGAGTTAAAATATACGCGTATAAATAGCACTGAATTATTTTCCGAAATATATTCTTCCACTCTTGCTCAAGGAATATTAAGCATCCCAAAATATGAATTGCAGGACAAACAAGTAAATAAGAAGTTGGTTAGTACACAATAAGGATAAAGTAGTGAAATACATGTTTAGAAGTGGAATAGCGTGTTTCATGCGTTTTAATGTCCACCCATTTCACGTGAAATTCAACATAGATGTTATGCGTATTTTACATGTATTAAACTAACGTTTCAACCGCAAACATGAACAAACGTTCAAACACACGCTGTTAAACATTTATAACTGAGTACGTATTCAACACGTTCATAAAATACGTGGAATAAATTAAGTGTTAGGTTCGACATATTCATAGTTTATAGTTAAGACTAAAAGCATTGTAAAATGAATTTTTGAGAATGTCGAACAATAGCGTCCATGAGGGTTTTGTAGCACGTGCGCCACGTCTGGAAGTCCTCGGAGAAAAAATGCAAAAGGATATCTGGACAATGTCCTAAAAGAAGGTTCATTGTCTATCAAAGTCCTAGTTTAAGGGAGGTCCAACCGATTCTCGTCCATTCGAGAATTTAAATTATTGCATTCTGGAGGATTTAAATTATTACAAGCTAGTTGAGCCTCATACTATGTCTTCGAATCCATTTTGTATGAAGTCCATATTACTTAATCGCACTGAGCGTTGTTCTTTTAATAATCTATAACCGATTTACGCTTCTCATTTTCTACTCCATCGAGCAGTTTAATGCACTTTTCATCGGACCGATTAATCATCCGGAGTAAAAGAACTGCCTTTTCCAATTAACTCAGTCATCGTTACGGTCGCGAGAGTTCCTGTCGTTATTAAGAACACGGACTACATTCACGGCAGAGCAGAAAATACCAGTTACGCCATTGATCGAAGCTGCGTCGATGTGCTCGAATTATCCTAGATCAGCAACAAGACGACAAAGGGCGACATCCTTCCTTCCTTGGGTGTCCGAGGACGGGTTAATCTAGATGGAACCGCTGCAGCCTCTCCAGCAGATATTTTCCGAAGGAAGTGAAACCAGTCGTTTGGTCTTGCTGCTCCGTGGCACGAACTAGACGTCGGGAGTGGTGCGGAACTCTGTAATTTGAGGTCGCCTGATTGCGACCGGGAACGGATTGGTCAGTTCGATTGGCTGGCAGAGGTATCACTTCGTGGAAGCGTGCCATGGGGAAAAATGGCACCGTCTGTACCATCTACCAACGTACCTGCCCGTACTATTCATACGTGGGGTACGTGTTTCCACGTCCACGTGGTCCCAGCTCCGTGTGCGCATGCGTGGTTACGTGGGTATTCACTTCGCCGATCCACTTCGCTGCTTACGATGCGCATCTGCGCCAGATCGCGCGGATGCGCCAGGATCACTGTTATTATTGCCGATTTTTCCACTCTCTCGGCTATTTGCGCCGATTCCCTCTTTCATGGTTGATCGGTGCCGAGACCGAGGTTCGGCAAACCATCCGGCGGGATCTCCCATCCTTCCGCTCGTCTTCTGTCTGATACTCCACCTTTTAACTTGTGCACGCGATCTCCCCTTGGGCGAAACGGACTCAAATGAAAGGCAAGAATGCTACCGAGCGAAATTCGTGGCGAAAACAGTGATCGAAGTACAGACCAGGGAAAAATTTGTGTGGTCATATGTAATTACACGGTTTCCATTCATTGTTGCATTGTTCGTGCTGGTGCTCCAGTCGAAACTTCAATTCTTTCACCCTTTAATTACATAAGGCCACTATAGTGACTTCCGCCTGACCGACGTTTCTTTACGAAGCGGTATTATAATGGCCCTCTTCATTCCTACGGAGTCAATGCGACAAATGAATAACGTATTCGTAAAAAATATTACCACTTCGCGGTCGAGCTATCCGTATATGTGGTACATTTTAACGTCTGTCTCCGCCGTTGATGAAAGAGTAATTGTATGACGGTGATGGGGTGAAAGTGGCGCATGCGGGATTTTGCTTATGAAACTTTTCTTATTGAATCGTTACAAATTCTATCATGTGAACATGGAAGTCTAGAGGAAGGTCCTGAGACCCATAACATTTTATAACAAGTTTAAAAACTTTGAACGATAACTGGAAGAATTCTCACGATTTCTGGGCGTTTTTTGTTTGTTTTTGGCTCTTCGCAATATTTTTACCTATTGTATATTCAGCCATTTCTTTGAATTTTAGTTTCACCCCCTAAACCCGCGTATGGGCCAATACAAAAAAAATACTTGTCGCTTAGTTTTGAGTCCTCTATAACATATATAAGTTTCATCGAAATCGGAGGCGAACACCTACCTAGTGTTCTTTGTAAATAGTGAGAAATCAATTTTTTCAGGACGTTTAAGTTGACAAACGACGGAATGGATTCTGAAGATTCACTGGATTTCGAAAGCTTGGGTTAAGCTGAGGCGGGAAATAGTACAAGAGGAGAGTGACTTCTTTTTTCTTTTGCGATAAAGTTGATTGACGTTAGTTGATCCCCGCTGGTGGCTCGCGCAATGTGTAATCAACATGACGATCACGCCACTCTGTACGACATGTTACGTGTGACACGTGGTTGGTACATCCTATTAACGGACAGTCCTTGCAAATTTAGCCTGTAGCGAAAATCCCAAGGTATGACTCCAGTTTCTCATATACATAATTATACACATTCCCTAAGAGCCTGTAATTCGCATTTCATGTTACTTGATGCTTTTATTAAAGATCTGTGTCATGTGTGAGCAGTGCCAGTAGGTCTTCGATGAAACTTTTCGTTTGTTTTTCGACGATTGCTTTTCCGTTTAAACATTCAGGTCAATTTGTACACTTCAAACTCCATAAATATGAATTATTTTTCTCCTTTCGTTACGATCTTATATATACATTTCGTATATTCTTTGTCACATATGATAAAATAACTGACTGTTCATGATGATGAATAATTGCATTTGTACAATATACTTTGTGATTCGAAACATTTAAAAATAGGTGCGTGCCTGCCACGTGTGTTGAAAGTTAGATTTATGCGGTAAATGTGTAGGAAACGAAATAGCACTATGATTGAATGGATGGAGGATAAATATTGTTGTAATTACGCAGGTTTATTTAAATTATATTATAATACATTTTTTAAATGTTCAAGTACTTATGAATTATTACATAAAGTCAATCATTCCTTTCATTTAACATGTGTGATATAACACATATTTGCGGTATTATGAAATAGGCTATGAGTAGGGTAATACATATGTAATATAAGAAGTAAGTATGTGTTATACTACTTATAACCCTTTTCATGATACCCTAAGTATGTATTATATTATAATGTAACTTAAATAAATCTTTGCAATTACTGCAATCTTACTCCTCCATACATTCAATCATAATAGTACTTCCTTTTTTACACCATTTACCAGTGGAAGTTTCACTCTCAACATGCGTGTCGGCTACGTACCATTTCTTTAGTATTAGGTTAATTATATTAGTTTGAGGAATAAGTTTTCGCCATTTTTAACGCAACGTAACGTAACACAAACGGCAGGAACTTATTCCTCAACCTAATATTGCGTCTTTAAAATGCTGTTTAAAAATTGTAACGAAATTACACTAAATTCCCATTAGAATTCTTATGACAATTAAATGATTTCTTATTGTATAATGATAGCTTAGACCAAATTAGAAATTGCCGACATGCCTTGTTTGTCCAAAGTACCGATAAAAATGCTCTCATGAGCAGTTCGGACTTGAGTTGGAAGCTGCTCGTCACTCAGGTTTTAGGCTTCATCCGTAATCAACAACGTATTTCTAGGGCATAGTTCTACTAATTCATTCGCTACAAAGTTTCACTTTAGTAGCGGCTTGATTCCGCACTTATACGGAAAAATTTTTAAGACAACATTTACGAGACAATATCCTCAACAGCTACCGTCCCTGATTTTATTTCTAAAGTCATCGCCGCGAGTTAAGCAGCATTCTCCAGTTTCTCCTTGGGTTAAAATCAACAGAAACAAGTCAATAATCCTCAGAATGCCGTTTTTGTAGAAGCGCGCGAGACCAGCAGGAGAATCCGTGAAATCAGTCCTCTGGCCGATCCCGCCCAAGTGCCGCGGTAATTACGTTATCGGACGTAATTATCTGTAAATAAATAAGCGCGTATCAGCCGGCAGATGCCGACCGGGTACAGTGGCCCACTCGCTATAAATGCAAAACATCCCCGGCGCACCTTGCAGCTCGATCATCGCCGTCGAGGTGAGACCTCGTCCTCGCGTCCAGGAATATCTCGATCGTTGACTCTTGCCACACGGGCGTGCCGTCCCGGGGGACTTTTTACAACTTGGCCAGAACCAGTTCCCACCTTCGATTCCACCTTCGGAGCTGAGCGAGCCGAGGGGAACCGCTAGGAAAAATCTCGGGGAATCCTTAATTACTGGTGCTAACGATATAGATAGGTCTCCCACCACGATAAAGTAACTATCACGCGATAGGCCGCTCGGCCTCTTCCAAGGTGGCTCGGGATCGATAAGTTCATCGATCATTCGACATAAATTGCCGCGACTAATTCGGTCGATCGGCCCTTGCGGAGGGGACCGTGAAGCCCACCTGGAATTGATGTGTGGTATCGTATGTTTTATACCGGTTACCAACTGCAGGGGATGAGACATTCGGTAGGTTGCATCGCAGTGGCAATTGTCAGTCTACGATTGGTTAAATTAATCAGGACGTCGTTTTTCTTGGGCCTGTGGGGCCTACGCCGGAGGTCCTCGGCCGTGTGCTATTCTTCGTAGAGCTTACCATCGACTTGGTGTCAGTAATGCTTTCTATCGATAATAACGATACAAATATGATTTCAGATTCAACGAATGATGATAATTCCTTCACTTACGAGTAGATAATATGATTGACAATTGTATGTAAGGAATCTTAGGGTAATAAGGCTCACCATAACTTGAAAGGCTTGAAAAGTGAAAATATAAAGAATTTTGGGAAGGGAAATGAGCAAAGTGTACGTGAACAATGTTCATTTCGGTTACAAAGTATAAAAATAAAATAAAATACAATTCTAAACTACACCATCATTGAACAAATTGTAGTATGATGCCCCTGGGATTTGTTATTCCCATGTGTGGGTAGAATGTGGCCCGGGGACATCGGTGGGAGGATCCAACCGACAGTGAACATTAATTTGCACAATTAGAGCATGTTATTTTATCAAGATCCTGGAACGTTATCCTTGGTCATTTTTCGTGAAACCATTTTTTTTGCACAGGACACGTTGCGGCATATCGGCAACCTTATTTTCTTAGTAAAAACTGCAGTACCAGTTCGCGGTCTTCTTTGAGGTGCCAGACTTCGTTTTTTTTTACAGGCATTTCGCTCAATTTTTGTTGCGATGTCGTATTTACTACAATTAGTCACAGTCTCTTGTCTATTTGTAAAAGACCTTTCATTGCGCTCTGTTGACGTATGTCGGACCATATTACCCGTGCAATGCAGTTTATATTTTTAAGTAATGATTTCTAAGACGATAAATCTTTTCAACAAAATTAATATGACAGTTATGTAGAGAAAAGTATAAGGTGTTACGTATCTGCTGGGAAGAGCAGGACACTTCACAAAACTTTGTGGCAAGAAGCTTCAACGCTGCAATTAAATATTATAAATTTCATTTGGAAATATTGAACATCGACTTCAGTTTACTATGGATACTTCTACAAACCCGACAACGCACACAATGAACTCTTGATTGTGCTTCTGACCAGTCAAGGGAGCCACAAACTTGGCACTTTGATTCTATAGCGAGAAAAAAAGCATGGGCCTTCTTACCCTAAGTTACCTTAGAATATTAGTCGCTGCGGTATACAACGACTTTCTCAGGAAACACTTTAAAATGATTACATAAATTAGATGATTCAAATATGTTTCGTGTAATGTAATTATCTTCTTCTTACAAGTGAGTTGTAATGATAACTGCCACGGAAATATAGTCTCAGAATGATACAAAGGTATTTTACCAAACTAATTAGACATTAGCGTCAATCAAGTTGCCAACCTTTCTATTAGTTTAGTAAGTTTAAGACGTCGGGTATTCGTCAATTCGTGATTATTGTCCCTGCAGCATACCACGTATCCTATAAATAGCATTTAGTAATCAAATTATTTAAAGCAATATAGATTTCTTTGGTGCGAAATTCACTCAAAGAGTGAAAAACGTTCTCTCGGGTAGTTTCGCGAACGATTTCCAGACTCATTCAGCGTTGTTTCCATTTCAAATGGGCGGTTACAAACACTTTTTTACTCAAAGCTAGGAGAAACAAAAGATCTATCGTGATTACTCTATGTGGCTCGACACGGTACAAGACCGACCGATTAGACGATTAATTATAGCACGCAACAGCAAGCAACTACATCAAAATGTGTTGTGGTTATGCCGATGCTTCGTCGGAACACAGGTAACATCGATATACTTCGACTAGGCGTCAACTGGTGATAAACCTGAAAGTTAATCGATGCAAATCCAGTCCGACGTTCACTGTGACACGGTGACACACTATAAAGTTTCTCCAGCGCGACAGAAATTTAGGAAAATTTTCAGACGTTCATTAGGTGTACCTACACGAAGCAAAATTGTAGCTTTACTTTGAGCCAGCTTAACCAGTTAACTGTTTTTTATGAGTATCCTCGTCAGGAAGTGTTAAAATGGTCATGTAATGGTAATGGTAACTCGTCATAAATGGTAAATGGTGAATCGCAACAGCTCCACTCTTTATGTCCTACCTTCAACGTTATATATATTACGCAAAACGAATTAAGTCCTATTTTTGACTTTTATGAATCCCATATCAAACTCGGCCATTTTTCAAGTCTGACTATAGCACACAACAGTAAGCAACTACATCAAAATGTGTTGTGGTTATGCCGATGCTTCGTCGGAACACAGGTAACATCGATATACTTCGACTATGCGTCAACTGGCAATAAACCTGAAAGTTAATCGATGCAAATCCAGTCCGACGTTCACTGTGACCCGGTGACACACTATAAAGTTTCTCCAGCGCGACAGAAATTTAGGAAAATTTTCAGACGTCTATTAGGTGTACCTACACGAAGCAAAATTGTAGCTTTTCTTTGAGCCAGCGTAGCTTAACCAGTTAACTGTTTTTTATGAGTATACTCATCAGGAAGTGGTAAAATGGTCATGTAATGGTAATGGTAACTCGTCATAAATGGTAAATGGTGAGTCGCAACACCACTCTTTATGTCCTACCTTCAACGTTACATATTTTACGCAAAACGAATTAAGTCCTGTTTTAGACCTTTAGGAATCCCATATCAAAGTCGACCATTTTTTAAGTCCGACTTCGGACCTTTTAAGTCCTCGTTTCAAGCTAAACCCTACTTTAAACCTCCATAACCTAATAAAGAGGTTTTGGTAGCATCATGGTTAACGTTCCTGCTTCCTACCCGTGAGTCCCGGGTTCAAATCCCGACAATTGCAAAAAAAATTGTTCCGTGTCAAAAACAGTAGGATTTGTCTGCATAGCTGTATTGAACAAGTTCTCAGACAGACTCTGTTCAAAAAGTGTTATGAATTTAATTTTTCTTACAAATACGTATGATTATCTATAGACCATCTATTGTAGATATCTACGATATATAAATATAAATATAAATATATATGTACATGTATGTATTACGTACCATATCCCGACATCTAGCCTTTGAGTGTATCTAAAATATTTATATTTTCTTACATACGTTCAATAAACATTTATATACGATTAATTTACGGATATTCTACATTCCGCGATGCCTGGGCGTACATCCTGCTCATTTCCCTTTTCCAAAATACTTTATATTTTATCTTTTACAAACCTTTCAATTAATGATAGGCCTTATTATCCCAAAGTATCCTACTGCCCTACAGTAACATTGACGATGTCTCAATAAAGAATTGCCTCTTGGATCCGTTCGTGAATGCACAATTAATTACAGTATTTCCCGAGTACGGCGTAGCACACGGAGTGAATAACGAGGTCCTGTCCTCACCAACATGGCATCTGGGGTCTAGTTTTAATATATGTAAGAAGCTGATAACAGTGCAATAGAATTGCAGAGGCGTAATATCGCAGGATCCCCGTTGCAGTTAAGTGCGGCTACAGTTGCTAATGTTTCTCTTGGAGTCCCATAAACAATCTGCATCGTTCCAGAAGCTGTTGCATCGTACGAGAGGTTCGATCCGTGGTTAGGACGCAGTTTGCATCCATATCGCGTCTGGGAGTGTAAGATTTATCCATGGCATTTTAGCTTCTTACAAACGACAGCACGCACGCTAATAGGAGCATGCTGCTAGCGAATCACCGATCAGAATTTCTCCTTGGCGCGCATATGTTTCCGCAGTCTTCAATGGCCGTGAACGTGATCGTGAACGATGCATGCGCGGAATGCGAACAGGTGAGTACACATACCTGCACGCAGAAATAAGTTATTATGCGAAACCGGTTTAAGTATTCACTGAAAATCTCAAACCATTCCTACGCTGATATTCTGTAACTCGTTTGATTTGGCTGAAATGGATGGATGGGAAATAAGGTAACGTCCGGTAATAAGGCCCACCATGACTTTGAAGGCCTGTAAAAGCCGAAATATAAAGTATTTTGGAAAGGGGAAATGAGCAGGGTGTACGGGATCAACATGTATTTCGGTCACAAACTGTAAATATGAAGCACAATTCTGAACAGCGTCGTAATTTAAAACATTGTAGAATGATGCTCCTGGGCTTCGTTCCCCGCACGTGTGGGTGATAAGGCCCAAAGCCATCGGTGGGAAGTCCCAACCGATTGTGCACATTAATTTGCACAGTTTGGGCAAGTTATGTCATCGGGATCCTCAAATTTTATTGTATTATTGTCTTACTGTATATAGTTTTACGGGGAGCGCGGATGCACAGAGGATCATGTCGCAAGCACACATTCTTCAGGTGTAATGCATGTACTATTTTGTTAATGATATTTTACTACCTCTTTACTAGCAACCACCTTCTGTTACCAAAAGGTTCCCTGTACCGAGTACCAAATATTGGATTGTCGGAGAAGTCACGACGCATTTTCGTAACAGATGGCATAGAAAAAATGCGTCATGACTTCCCTGACAACCCAATATATGTTAATTTCACATTCGAAATCCATTCGCTTATTAATTCTTCACATAGCTTTCATATTAAAGTCCAATAGTTATCCTCGAGCATTCTTTGTGAAGTAATTTCTTGGACAGAGCACAGTTCTGCATATTAGCAACCCTGTTTTCTTGATAACGGCTGCAGTACCAGTTCTCAATCTGCTTTGAGGTGCCAGGTTTCGTTATGTTCTGTTCTGTTTCTGCGATGGCCCTTTGCAACACCTATATTGGCCTGCAGTATCCGTTAGGACACCTTAGCTAACTCAAATTGTTAAACTGTTTTGTGTATTATCCCCTTGTTTCGTAAGTTTGTCTTCTTTATGGGTTGTAAGAATATGAACTACTAGCTCTCCATGCGGCTGTTTCTTTGTGTGGTTAAAGTGTTTAATGGCAGATAAAAAAAAATACGTGTCGCTTAGTTTTTAGTAAACTATAACATATTATAGACCTGGGATACCTTCCTTGTAAGTGTTTTATAACATATGCAAATAACATTCAAATTCACGTGACAGGGTGACTCACAGTTAATTACGTAGCATGCACTCGTCGTCAACTTTGATTGCCCCACAGGCGGTTTCTAACTTTTGTACGAAACAAATACTCTGTAATATGTCGTAATAAAATATCCAGTCGATTATGCATCGACCATCGAATCCATAATCCCATAATAGTAAACGAGACCGAGCGTAAAGTATTCAAGCGGTCGTTGCTTCGGTTATTCAATTGGCTTTCCGCGCCATTGCAACTCGTCCCGTTTCCGGAAAATCAATTTGGAAAACGAAACGTTATTACGTTCTCGGTATCGTTGCAAGCGTAGCTGGATTAACCGGTCGTAATGTGTCCCAGGCGTGCCCACAAGTTTGCTAGTAAATGTAATCGCGCGCGAGAGCTTAATGTTTCGGTAAAATTAAGCATTTTCCACGCCTTGCGGAGCACGCGCTTAACTATATTTCAAGCAAGTATGCAGCACGCACGCATCATTCTAGAACCAGGATGAGATTGATGTTATTGCCGTGGACGTTCCTCGTGATGAACCGCGCAGCTATTATTCACGAGTCATGCCGTACTTTACTGCTAGACCTGTAGAGAGAGACGGAGAGAGATAGTGGAGGTAGAGTTCGTCACTCCCACACCCTCAATCTCTATTACGAGAGCCGCCGGTAACGGAGGAACGTGCCCGATACGAGTAATCGTCAGTCATAGGTTAACGATCCTGGGGGACGTCGACGTCGTTCGCTTCGGCCACTTATACGAGTCCGAAGAGCAGACAGATTTTTTACTCGTGTCAACGGGTAGAGTTATCCCTGGGAACGTGTCGTGTCGGTCTCCAGGAACAAAGGATTCCGACGGCTCGAACGAGTCCTGCATTTAGCTCATTCTAATCGATTAAGGGCATGTGAAAGTGGCGTCAAAGAGCTCTCTTTTATGATACACTTCTCCGAACTGGGGGTGCCGAATCGTTTTAAACTTTACAACGCGAAGGTGGAGGCTTCACGGAAGGTCTGGCACCCATAAATTTACAATTCTTTTGAAATTTGTTCACAGGTATTATTAAAATTTTTTATAAAACATGAAATTTCATGAGTGCCAGCACCTTCCTTATAGCCTCTATATTCACGTCATGAAATTTCAACGATTTGGTACACTCAGTCCGGAGAAAAGTTTCATGAAGGATTGACCTCTTGGATGCCACTTTAGGGGATCTCTTTAAGGGGAAGTGCAACCCGTACGCGACAATAATGTATTTCAAAATCACTACGGCTTCAGAAATATCGAAGGTAATATTCCAAAAAGGGACTTATTGCCTGCTCGGGCCAGTCGTGTTAAACAATTTAGCAATGCCATCTTCGCTCCGAAAGCCGTTCCTAAAAATTAGTTTAGGATATAAGTTAGTAATCTTGTACATATATGTTGGCGTTGTTTATAAGTCCTCCGTACGTATTTTTCCAGAGACAACTGATCCGTTTTTATCTTTGGACTCACGAAGATATGTGATAAAGAACGGCGTAGTGGTTTATTTTTAATGCATGACGAAAACGTTGTACAATGTATTGCGAGGAAATTTATGTAGGACAAGGTTCGTATTTGCGGACTGAATGATAATTTACGTGTACGGGCCGAAAGAAATTTCGGTGAAAACAATGTTTGTGATGTAAATGTTTAAATAAAAGGATTACGCCGCGACCGGACAGATATACGGTATTGCACATACTGCCTGTCATTGAAATATGTTTACCACGTTAAATAATGGTTTTTGAAAGAAAAATAAAGACATATGAACTCTTATTATACATAAGAAACATCGTCGTGAAATTTCTATTCAAGTCGGATGAATTGTCTCCGAAAAAAAAATTTTTTTCTTTTTCAAAGGTAGTTCACCCCTTTAGAGGGATGCTCCTGTGTCGGACGGAACCGTGTATGCATCCTACCGACACAAAATGTATTCGTACCGAGTTTTATGTGAATCCGGCAAGTGTTTATATAAAAAACACTACCTGCCCTTGATTAATATTTATAGTGTCAATCAGTGGTTTTTCGGAAAAAACCAAAAACACATAAACTCTTATTTAATGCAAGCATTAACGGCTTGCAGTTTTTATTTCGATCGGATCATTTGTCGCCGAAAAAAAAATTATTGATAAGGGTAGTTTACCCCCGTTGAGGGGGGTGCTACTGTGTAGGGTGGTATCGTTTCTGAATCCACCTTACAAGAGATATATTTATGCCAAGTTTCATTGAAATCCGTGGAGTGCTTCTGTGAAAAAACAATTTCGATTTTTTCATCAAACTTTGAGGGGTTGTTTCACCCCCTAGATATCAATCTTAGCACGTAAAAAAAAATACGTGTCCCTTAGATTTTCGAGTTCTACAACATATATAAAAATTATTGAAATCGAGATGGGATACTTGGGCATATTACCTTATAACTAAAATGATTCTCATTACGTTTAATAGTTTGTACACAGACATAACTAATAGAACTACGCAGGAACGTTGAACACGGTTCAAGCGGTTTCTTCTCATTCATCGTTTAATTGCACAAATCTTTACAGTACTTACCAAATCTTTTTCATGCATGAAAGATCGTCGTAACTGCTAACTTTGCTGAAGAAACAGCAAATGGATGTTGGAGGGAGGTTAGCTGCAAAAATACAGAGAAGAAGCGGAAATGGTAGGGTAGAGGTGAAGTCAATTGCCCTGGAAAGTGAGGGTATTCCCACTACCGAGAAGTAGCAAATTATGCTTAAGTTGACAATTTAGGGCTAATTTGCCACGCGAGAACCTTATCTTGCATACCAGACCGGCGTAGAACACTATATTTTACCTCCTTGCCTCGTCGTACAACTGACAGTCACGTAACGTTTGTAAGTAGCCCCTACATCTTTTTGCAGTAACTTTTCATACCATTCCAAGCCAGGGTAAACTGCAAACTCATTATCTGCAAGTATTGCATCAGGATACGAAGAATCATATTTTTGAAGTGAAACTTCTTTACAGTCGGTAGAGTAAGTTGAGACGACTCATCAGGGCGTAACGAAAATTGCAACGCTTTGCAGAGGGACGCTCGATGGCTATAGTGGGAGCATTCAACTATAGAGCTTATAGACATGGAGAGGCCATAGTAGGAGTAGGGGTAGGTTGTGGAGGTTAGACAGAGAGGTCCCTTTCTCACTCCAAGTGTTACCGGAAGTTCTTACGGCGCAAGTGTGGCGTATACTGTTGCATTTTGTTGTGACGAAAGGTACCGTACGGATACATAATCTCAAAATGGTTATAAAATATATCATCTGCAATACCATTCAGAATAAAAATCATAAATTATCTTTTCATTTGTAAGTAATAATGAGTTAATGCAAAATAACATAGTGCAAGAATGTTTTGTATAAAAGTTAGTTATAGTGCTGCATTTTCCGTTGCGCTAGAAGCGACAAAGATTTCTTGTGACAGTTCTAGTGGATTATTGAAGCGTTATAGTTATTGACAATCGATTAGTTAATCGGACACAACAAATAGAAATAACGCGCGTGGCCGCCACGCGCATTAGAAGTGAAACTTCGCAGATAGAGGTACAGGAAATTGATAGGGTACACAAGGTACATAATCCCTCTATCTGCGAAGTTTCACTTCTGTTGTAAGTCTCCGAACGGTCATTGCGAACTCTCGATTATTTATTTGACAAGAGATGACTATCATCTGACAAAACTAAATAAAACCCGATTTATGTCATTACTCTGCCTCACCATAATCGACTACGGCACAACCACAACATACACAATTACGTTTTAATTAAGTTATTCTTATGCAGCGTACTAATGCCTCCTGTTCGGTAACGATGTTGGCGTTACATGTATTAGATTACACTGTAAACAATATTCAGGTTGGATTCATAACACTATCACTAACGGCAATTACATACACAGAAGTTTTAGAATGTCCGTTGTGATTACATTCATGTTATGTACCTTATTTCTACAGTTACCTTGAAATTTAAACTCTGAAGTAAAGACAGTACATAACGCAACATGTGCCTCGATCAAGACACCAAAAATGATTTTCTTTTTACAATACGTCGTGAACGATACATTTAGCAGATGAATGTTGACCACAGTTTAACAAAATGGTATGCAAAACATTACATGCTCCTTTAGGTTTCATCTCCTTGCATAGTAGAATTTACGCCATGAGACATAACAAGATCCTGTTCTGCCGGGTGCCGTAAAATCATATATGAGCACCACTTGAGTTGGATAAGACCATCCATATCGGTCGACGCATCCGAGCTGGCTTTAGCGTGCCTCGGCATGCACCATCGGAATGCACCACTGAAGGTTCGCTTTCGGGTCTCCCTTCGCGCATCGCCATCAGGAAGGGCTGCGATCTCCTGAGAAAATGGCACGTGAATACCAGCCGTTCCGGATGCCTTCCTAACTTCAAACCTGGCTTCCATAACCACTCATGGACCCACTTTACTGGAGAGAAAGACAGGAACCCGGGATAACGACGGTTCAGGGCGAGAGGCATATAGAAATTGCCTCTGGAATCATAAAGGCTGTGGAAGCGCCCCAGCTATTGGCCCTTGCGGTACTAACACGTCACGGCGTATTCAGAGCACACACATGATTTACGTATTACTACGCAGGTTTGCGCGTTTTGCAGGAGGTGTAAATTGTCCAGCAGCACGGAGGCGGCGAGCGCCAGCTTCAGTTGCAGTAAAACTTGAACTGCGCAACGCTGCCGCCACCATTAACACTATTGACGCCGTCTCTGTTTCCAACACTTTCGTACTGAACGATAAAAATACTGCATTTGCGGTATTATCTGGAATATCTTGCAACACTGAATATTAAGAATTAATCAATGTCATTATTTCGCTCGATTACAATTTACTAGGGCCGCCACCATCAACACTATTGACGCCGTCTCTGTTTCCCACACTTTCGTCAGTAAAATGATTATAAAGATATCGAAGTAAAACTCAAGAAGTCCTCTAGTGTCGTGATTTTTTATACATATTATCGGAAACGCACAATCCTATATTGATACACCAATCGACTGCAGGGCCATCAGTTGGATTTGGAAGGAACTAAGTTATTGTTCCAAGAACACTCGCGGTGCTCGTGTTGCACCGTACATTTCAAATTCACAGATACACTTTCTCCCACTACTTGGGCTGAATGTACACTTTTCAATTACTATCATGTTTCAAATTAATGAGGATAATTCCCAACGCTTGCAGTTGTTATTTCGGAGCCTCCTTTCAGTTAATAACGACAGAATGTGTGACCAGGACGGCATATTGGTTTTGTTTTAAGCTATAAAGAAAGTTTCTTTGGAAAAGTGTACTTTTTTTAGAATCAGGAAAGGCCCCAGCATCTCTATAATCATCTGTTAAAAATTCAGATGGCCCACCCATCTATAAAAGAAGTGTATTTGCGCCATTGACCGCTCATAGTCTTTCACATCACCTTACTAAATTAGTTGTATGGACATTCTCATACAGCTAATAGATATCTGCACTTCAGTAGTAATTTTCGCATTATACAACGTCACATATTTGGTTACATCGTAAAAAGTATTCACGTCAGATTCGAAACAACTTCATTAATGTCAAATAGGCTGCGGACATCATCGTCCCTATCGGGACCATCGCCGCCAACCCTTCTGACACATGCGTGAACGCTATCGCTATCAACATAAACGAAGTCACGAACGTTATCGCGACACCACCGATGCCACATACATAAACTATAAAACTAACCGATGGTCCAGGTAGCGAGAGAGACTTCGCGAGAAACGGAGATGGACGATTCTTGAGACCAGTTGCAGAAAAGTTCTCGCTTGCGAGAAACCCCTTCTTCGGCACCCGGACCTTATCGCGACCAACGTGTATAAGAAGTGCACCTGCGTGTCCACTGTTCCTATACATGCGTATCTTGTACGTACAAGAAGTACGCACGGGGCTCGTGATGTGCGTGAATATCACACAAGATTTCCGCTCAAGAGTACGGTTCGAGTTCGATTCATGGCGCGTCGTCGAGTGTCCCTGGGTGTATGTCGAGTATCGCAGCGGGGATTCCGCTTGCCGATATGTATCTCGTGTGTCTACCTCCTACTAGGGTGTATTAGAAAAGGTTATCCGTTACACGTGTAACGAGTAGACATGGCGACAAATCGAGAGTGCAGGTTCCTTTGGGACCCGGTACGCTGCTTAGCTGGGGGAACATCTTCGGGGAGTCACCCTGGTGTACTCGCTTGGTCTTTTATTCTCAGTCATTCATGGATGCATTTTTATGTCGCATAAATGAAAAGGTTGATTTACTTTGCTGGATTTACAAGGAATGCATAGGACCGTAAAATAAGAGAAACGGGTAATAAGGGAAACGCGCTAAGCGCACTTTTGAGCTGGAGGGAGACCCCATGTTCTGACACTGAATTCTATGCATTAAGGTGGTCTGACACCAAGTTCTATTTTTAGGAGTTGAGGGATTGAATGCATTGTATGGGAGTAAGCCTAATTCGCAACACGAAAAAGCGTTACAATGAAGAATACAGGTGGGGTAAGTACAAAATGTGATGGTGTTTGGAACTTGGTATTGTTTCTCTGCTGCGCTTCATCTTTCGACCCCTTACCTGTTTACAAAACGCTAAGTTGTCCTTCGATCGCTTGCCGTTCGCATTTTTACCGACCAAAGACAAGGCGAGGCACGGCGAGGGTCCTTACTTAATCCGTCCTGAGTTTTCAGTCTTCCGTGGAGAGTCCTCGGACGCACTTCGGGTTCGACAAGCTCATAGAGAGTCAATTATGCGAGAGTTCTAGTGGTGAATTTTGGGTGTTCGAGGGAGAAGCTGCGACCGAAGTCGACAAGTTGAGCCGTCATCAACGTCCAACGAGCAGCTGCGGAGATTCGAGCTGTCATTCATCGAAAAGGTTTGAGTGATTCCGGTAGCTTTCTTTTCCCGCCCGAGGCCGAGATTGCTTTCGACTTGCAAGCATCCTCGAGTTTGTTTCTGCTTACAAGCATTCATGAATTTGTTTTCGCTTACAAGACACCTCCTTGTGCGTCCAGAGTTCCCTCGTTCTTCTTCTAATCTTCGTAACTGTTTGAAGATGATATTCTCCCACCTGAGGAGTGGTTTTATTTCGTCTTGAAAGCATCCTTAAGAGCGTTTCGCTTTCAAGGAGCTCCTCCTCCCTTGAGTGGATAACAGTTTGTTTTCTCTTGTTAAAGATCGATTTCTAAATGGTGGCCGCTTCTACGGGAAACACATTCACGCCTGGGATTAAGTCTATTCTCAGCTTGCAATCACTAGGAGGTTCTTTCTCGATTGCAAGTTAATTTCTCAGGCGTTTAAAAACGGCTTATTCATTCTTTCCGTCGCTGGTCATCAATTCTACGGCGGATTCTGTTATTCGATAACGAATTCATCCAGAATCCTAGTATCAACATTTCACAAGTAATTTATTTAATGTTACGTTCTTTCAACCATACCCTTATCCAAGGAAGTTTCACTTCTATTGTGCAACGTTTCTAGGAACGTCAAATGTTCTACTTTGCTCTAATTATTTCATTTAATTTGTTATTATATTTAATTCGTATTTTATTTCTGCACGTATGAAACGGGGTACATATGTAATAGAAGGAAGTGATTTTATTACTTTTGTTGGAGACAAGTACCTCTCAACTGTCTTAGTTAAATTCAGTATTGAGAACGTAATATTGATCTGACTATATTTGTGAAATTAGTAATTATTATTTCATTTATAATAGAAACAAACTGAATTGACTTCACTTCCTTGCGGTCCTAAGTATCAAAGAGCTACGAATTTGGCAAGAATAATTGTTTTCATTGCTCTCTGAAAAGAATGATAGAATATTACAGTTTTTTATGTAAGAATGTGTTTCACGAGGAAATTGATTTGTAAATAAATATACTTAGTGCATGATCTTCCAATAGCGACGGTGTTTTTTGTGGGGAGGGTGGGTTAATAACTGAAAGTACGAAGAATAATTTTTGCGAAAATATTGAAAATTAATATTATAGTTCAATTTTGATGATTACGTTATTCTTGCATATCCCATTTTGTCTTATCGCACCGTTCCCTACTTTTGAGCGGCAAGGTAAATAAACCCTCAAGATAGTTTTCACATTATTTAGCACACTTGCCAGAATTGTTTTTTCTTCGGCCTCTTTTGAAAACATGCTCGGTGATTTTGTTTAAACCCCTTACTTTTTTCCTATCCTAACTTAGTCCTATTTGGTATATCAGTTCAATAAAATTAAAATTCAAATCGTTAAAAGAAAATGCGCTAAATGTAAAAGAAGCTTCTGAGATATAACAAAATTAATTTTTCTGATTTTATAATTCATGACAAAACTTGTTGTTACATTTTCTTTTTGTACTCGCGTGTCGAATGTGGGCGTAAGATGGACATCGCGTGCACCTTCGTTTCAATTACACCAGCATTCTCCTCTCACTCTCTTCCTTTTTTGACTTCTAAAACGTCCTTCTGTTCCTTTTAAATTCCTTCTGCATGTCAAAACAGTTCCGCATTCACTTTACGTGAGGAAAATTGCAGTCATTATGCAGTGCGACGCAAGTGCACAGCTGCTACCCCCTCGACTATTGTGTAATTACCATTCGTTAATTGTTTATTTTGTCATCCGGGAGATCCAGCGAAGCGCCCACCGTTTTTGGATCTTTCATATGACTCATTCTGGATTAATACAATAAATATACATATTAAAAGATTATATCATAGCACTGATCATTACGCATATCATCAACAATGATATCGAAAGTATAAAGCAATTGAAATGTGGTTAAACTAAAATAACGAAATAATTATGAAAATGATGATTACCCTAAAAGTCCGATGTTGCGTACCGAATTGTACGAGTCTGCCTTCTTCTGTTTAATTTGAAACACTGGTAAGTGGAAAATAATTTCACTGTGTGGAATAATTGGTTTCAGTTTCGGAATTTAATTTTCTGCGGAATATTATGTATCACGGATATTCAAAAGAATATTTGAAGAAAGTGAGATCAACTTCTGAAATGAATCTGGGACGAGATCACACCTTATTTTTTTATCTCACCCTCTGCTCTTTATTGTATCATTACTTTTACTCGTTACATTGCGCAGGGAAGTTATGCATCTTTCTTATTATTTTAATGCCGGAATGTGGCATTTTTCAAATGAACTTGTTTGTAAGAATTCTACGTACATCGTAATCAACATTGCGAGATTAAAGGGATGTGAAGTGGCATCCGAGAGGTTCGAGGTAGACGTATTTTTAATTCATAATTACTCGTCGCTGACTTCGCAATATTTTAATGAATTGTTTTCGGGTCTGTTCGTTAACGAAAGTACAGGGAATTCAATTATGCATAAGAAATTACTCGAGCTTATCGTACTGCGCTTATATTAATCCCTGTGAAGACTGTCTGTCCACGCACTCCGCTGGAACGGCATAATTTCGTAGAGTAGTCTGAAAAATTAGATTTTGAACAATTAAACATAGGATACGCCGAGATAGGTCGTTGCAAAGGAAACTTGTCATCGAGACTTTAAGAATTAAAACTATACAGGAGCCTAGCAGTACCCCTTGTAGCATAGAATAATTTATAAATATTTCTTTGTAATCTTTGGTAAATACCTCAAGCGACAGATTTTTTAAGATTTCTTGTAGATTTTATTCGAAGATATTTGAAATATTTGTTGAAAATCTCAATGACATATTTAGTTTCAATATTTTATANATATTTTGTGCCACTAGGGACTTATTCAGCGTTTTGATACGCTACATTCCGCAATAAATCTATCTAATAAACACAATTTAGTGGAATATAGATTTAAAAATAGTGTAAAATTGCTGATAAAGTGTATTGCACGAAAATATTAACTTATCAAAATGTTACGTTCTTGCGTGCAATACATAACTTCCAGACCATCCGCGATACTTAGCCCAGCATCAATTTATCCTTTATATTTCTTAATATGATAATACGTAGGTAGATGCCGGTACTTGATAGGATTGAAGCATTCTACTTATAGTGAGATGGATTAAGGGGCAAGGGAAGGTATTTACAGGATATGGTGACTGATTCATAGCGCTCACTCCTTTAATTTCCGGTCGACCGGATAGCAGCGAGGGGGTCGAAAGTGCACGGGCTCCAAATGATTAATGATAGATTGCTGGTGATCTCACCGGATACTGCGAGATTTGCAATCCAAGGAAGCGAGCAAGCAAGCAGGAAAAGTCAGTGAATAGCAATGTTGAACAGTCCATGGTGCAACTATTTCTTAGAGGAAGCTACAAGTTGCGGTGAAAAATTGTTGGTATTTTTTTATCAGGGAACGTGGTTCAGCAGGACAATCATGAAATGGCTGCAAGAGATCGTAAAAAACAATGAACATGTGTCTTAGATTCTGCACGAGCATAATGTAATAGATATCGTGGCTCTCGGCATTATGGGAAATGGAGGAGGAATATATTTAATATATTTAACAGTCCATTGTGCAACTATTTCTTAAAGGAAGCTGCAAGTTGCGGTGAAAAATGGTTGGTATTTTTTATCAGGGAACGTGGTTCAGCAGGACAATCATGAAATGGCTGCAAGAGATCGGAAAAAACAATGAACATCTCTCTTGGATTCTGCACGAGCATAATGTAATACATATCATGGCTCTCGGAATTATGGGAAATGGAGGAGGAAGAGGACGAATATATTTAACATCTTAACAATGCTGCCCAAAGATTGATTACGTCTATCTATTATGAGAAGTTTGAATACCACGAAGTAGTATAGAGATACTACTCCATGTATTGAAATTATCCCCACTTTAGGGGTCCAATATCTTCAGTTCTTTTTCTGATCTACTGCCGAGTGCCTCCTCGATGAAATTTTACAATTAAAAATTATCATCCGCTGGCGTGTCCCTTAGTCTTTATCGCGTTAAAAACATCTCATTCTGTATATTATACGCGGATTATCGCTTCGCTTTGCGTACCTTAATTGCAAAATTAAGAGCATTTTAGGTCATTTTCATCGGTAGGAAACGTTTTGCTGACGTAGTATTGGAGTTCCCTCATTTTCCGCAAGTACCCTAGTAGCATAGAATAATTTCTAAATATTTCTTTGTAATCTTTGCTAAATATCTCAAGCGACAGATTTTTTAAGATTTCTTGTAGATTTCATTCGAAGATATTTGAAATATTTCTTGAAAATCTCAATGACATATTTAGTTTCAATAATTTATAAACATATATAGAAATTATATTTTTTAATATATGAACATATAATAAATATACATTTTTTACTTCACGACTATTATCGGACACGTCATTTGGTATCAAAAGACACGAGAAATTTTTCTAATATTTTCGTTTCGCCATTTCATTATGGGAGCAAAACGTGTGATTTTGATTTTAAATATTTTTAAAACCTTTATAATGTATTCGGCAGATAATATTTATAAAATACTTGTATTAAAATGTAACGAAATGTTTTGCATATCTGGTAGAAAAATATAGGAAAATTAAATTTATCTTACGTACACGAAGTTCGGAAAATAAATTATCACTTTTCTGTTTATAAAAGAACGTTTATTTGTCGGTAGTAAGCTAATGTACGTAATGGTGCACTCATGTCGCTCATACAGTCGACCGTATCTGTACAGTAATCTGAAAGTTTCCTTCCAACTGTAGCGCAGGTGCTTTGAAACTTTCTGTAATCGAAAGTTTTTTGATATTGTAGCAAATTTTTTTCGCCGACGTGCCAGTGCATCCGAAGCATATGGCGCACCGATTGGCATTGAAACAAAAGCAACAATAAGCAACAGATATTGCGGTGAAAAAGAGTACATTTTTTAAATCCCCAAAACATATGTGCCCCCAAATCTGATGAAGAATTGAACACAGAAATATTTAATATCAGTACTCATACCTCAAAACTGCACCTATCATTTTCCTTAGCCTTATTTCGTGTTTTAATATTATGTACAACTTAAACGCAACGCAATTATTATATTAAATTGATTGTATTGCACATGAGATACGTAATGCGATGTAATATAAGCCTAGTAGCACAAAATATTTGTTCTATATTTTCTATATATTTAACGAATTTCGTAGATTTTGTAAATATTTAGCAGACATTTGAAAGATTTGCAAAACGTTTACTTTAGAATATTATCTCTATAACATTATCTCCATGTGCTTCCATAATATTTTTCTACCAGATATACACAACATGTCGTTTCATTTTAATACAAGCATTTATTAAATATTATCTTCCGAATACAATACGTGCACCTAAGCAATCTATCAAGCACCTCCTTCGTAGTTAAAAGGGCATTGAAATTATGTCGTTGCACTTTTTTATATGAAAATTACCACTTATCGAAAATCGCTCCCATATGAAGACAGGTCAACATTTCATCTTCAATATGAGCCCTCGTTAAGCTCGATCGGTTTAGAAATACGTTCGGAATCGTTGTCCCCGTGAGACCTTGCAAAATCGCTGGAGTGATGAGCGCCCTTAACCAGTTAACTGTGTCGACCTATTTGAAACATGTGTTTTCATGACGAGTATACTCGTCAAACACAGCTAACTGGTTAACCCTTTCGTTACCTTGGACGAGATATCTCGCGACCCAGTACTGGCCGATTAACCCTTTCGTTACCTTGGACGAGATATCTCGCGACCCAATACTGGCCAATTAACGCTTTTGACGAGATATCTCGCGATCCGGTAGTAGCGGATTAACGCTTTTGACGATAATCTAGCAGAACACAAAATAATTTGTCTAGAATGTTAAAATATTAGTGCTAGGAAACTAGATTATCGTCAAAAGCGTTAATCCGCTACTACCGGATCGCAAGATATCTCGTCAAAAGCGTTGATCGGCTACTACCGGGTCGCGAGATATCTCGTCAAAAGCGTTGATCGGCTACTACCGGGTCGCGAGATATCTCGTCAAAAGCGTTGATCGGCCGGTATTGGGTCGCGAGATATCTCGTCCAAGGTAACGAAAGGGTTAAGGGAAGTTGATATGAATAGCACCAATCCCTCAGGCATCCGGATCCTCCAGTTTTCCAGATGAGTTGAGTAAGGAACGCGCCTTAAATACGTGACTCGAACACCGTAGAAGGAACAAGTGTCCTGCGAATGAGAGCGTAGGAAGGTAGCGAATTACAATTAGCTTTGCAAATATTGTTTCTGAGGACCGTTCCAGCGTCTCTTTTTCCACTTGCATGCCTCTCCTTTGAGAGAATCTCGGCGTGCTTTTGACGTGGAACATTAGTATAGCATTAACGTAAGCTGTTCTGCTCGGTCTGATCTCATGGCTTCGACGATACTTGGCATGCCATTCCAGCAATGTCGTCAAAAGACTTGGAGATTCACCCACACGGGGTCACGATACTCGTTTCCCATTCTTATGACTTCGTGTAATTGGTAAAACGTGATTGTCAGAAGGTGCATATCAGGTGGCAGTTAGTATGAGCTTACCAACAGAGGCGAGTAAATAAAATTATGAGAACGGACATTTAAATGCAACTGAAAAGAAATGCTAACAAGCAAGGGTTCTCAGGTGTCCGCTTCCTTTTGTTTCGGTCTTTGGATATGTTTTAAAGGACCGAAAAGTAAGAAACGCGTGTATTTTTATTTTGGCCTCTTTGTCATATTTAGGGGGTGAAATCGCCCCTCAAAGTTCATAAGAAGAGGTATAAGAATCCTTAGTTAAAGGAATAATGTGTTGAGTAAGACTTGTCGTAAATTGAATGTGTCATAACTTATTTGTTATATGATGTTCTTACCGCCATTAAACTTTCACCTTGGGTAAACTACCTGTAATCGTATAAATGCACGTACAGAGACTTGAAACGTATAACGTAAAGTCATTGAATTCTTAAGAAACGTTAAGCATCAATTATTTTATGATGACAGAATAGTGGTTTGATGACCCCTCGTCACTACTGATGGGTGAGCTATCCCTAATTAATTGGTTAGTCTTATAATACAAAGTGTAAAATACGCGTAATATACAAACGAATGTAATGGAAATCATGTAAACAGTATTTCATAAAGATGGAGCTCTAAAGGGAAACGCGACGGATTAGGGATACTTTTGTACAAAATGACTGAATTCTTAATACTGCTGATGTACTATTTTCCTTCCGTGCATGTAACTCTGTACCGAAGCATATGATATGGAATTGCGTAAGTTAGCGAAGCTTCCGCTTGTATCGTAACACCGCACCGTGTCAATGAATATCGTAACTTGAGATCAGGAAGACGAGCGATCGACCTGATATTGTCGTCGATGGGCTGCAGGATTATCTGCAAAGATAGGTACTTCCCTAACGCAGCTAACCGCACGTAACCTGACCTGTGCAAACTTGCCTTGTTACCTTGTGGTCGTGGTTACAGTTACGGTTACGGTTACATCGACTGCATCTCTGTCAATCATTGGGTTCAACTACTTTGCAAGATGCCAGATTCCTAGTTCAACGATTTCGTGAAAATACCTATCAACCCTTTGCACTCGAGGACTTTGCATTCAAGCCAGCAGGGACTGAGAGTCACTTCTCGAATACAAAGGGTTAAATTGCAACTATATCTCTGTCGATCATTGAGTTCAACTACTTCGCAAGATGCCAGATTCCTAGTTCAACGATTTCGTGAAAATACCTATCAACCCTTTGCACTCGAGGACTTTGCATTCAAGGTGCCAGCAGGGACTGAGAGTCACTTCTCGAATACAAAGGGTTAAATTGCAACCTTTACTGTGTGTATTCTTGAAATGTAATACCGCAGCTTATCGACAATTTAACTCTTTTACAATGTCTTACGTAGTCTATAATGCTTTGGCTTGCATTTTATCTTGAAATGTCATAGGATAGTATTGATGTTCTTAGATTACAAAGGTTGATTACCAACAGTTGTATTTTCGGGTTAGACAAACGTAAATCCAGTCATTTTGCAAGTGCTAACGATTTCAGCTTGCTCTAAAAGGGTTAAGGTGAAGTGAAACATTTTGAGGAACTTGATTAACGTTGATAAAGAAGATTTTTCTAAATGCCTACGTTGCCGACGTTCGTTTTTATATCGACAGCCGTGCCGAATTATATTGGGTAGTGTACTAAATGGCGTACTCCATTTGTCGTTTCCGTACAATAATTATAAAGCAATCGAAGAAAAACTTCAGAAATCTCCTGGATTCATGGTTTTTTATTCCCTAATTGACTGCGGAGTGCCACCCTATGCCATCCGTGATTTTAGTGTCAACTAAATTTTCTCGCCGAGACCTTGTGGTACCTTCGTTTTAGCACAGAAGCAAATAAGACACATTTTTGCCATTATAGTGTTCTAACTCGGTGTACAATGGTCCTGAAACTTTCGTTTCTCATACCAAAGCCTTCAATACTTGTATATCGATCGAAATACGAGAGCTCGACGCCATTTTAGTACTGATCTGGGCTGTTAAAAAATTTGTTCCAAAAATCCAAATAT
This sequence comes from Orussus abietinus, assembly GCF_000612105.2. NCBI lineage: Eukaryota > Metazoa > Arthropoda > Insecta > Hymenoptera > Orussidae > Orussus > Orussus abietinus. The sequence continues at coordinate 495,727 of NW_019394250.1, forward strand.
TCAAAAGTATCAGGATAATTCCTAGGTGCTCATGAGTCACGTGTCAAAGTTTCGGACGGTTCTGTCCAACACTCCTTAAAAAAAGTGTTTTATTCGAGTCGACCTCGGAGGTATCGGTTCACCTTAACGCAAAGTACGCGAGTTCGTCACCAAATGAAGAAGTTACGTTATTCCGCACTTTGCGCTACGCATCAATGTGGTCTGGCTCGGGTTGGGACAAAGACAAGAGTCTTTACAGCCGCGTAAGCGTTTGAAGCGACCACCGGGGTCGATCGATCTTCGTGAGCTTCTCGGAGGTGATTCGTGGCAGGCATGTCCCGGACGAGGCGTCACTTCCCGCAGCGCGTTGCTCCTTGGCCGAGTGTCATGACTCTCCGTGACTCGACCAGTCCCCACAAGAAGATCCTCGTAGATCCTCGTAGATCCTTCCTTGTCCGGAGCGTCGGAGCCGGACGCGTGGTCGCGGCGGAGGTTAGTTTTAATCCCCCGATGCCGTGGCGGTGCAACGTCGGACGAGGTCCAGTTACGGGTCGAGTAACTCGTCCCATTCTTATTCCTATTCTCACGTAACGATCCACGGTCGAACCGCGTTTGCTTGCCGGCTCGGCAGCTCTCATTGTTTCTATCTCGAGGAGCAAGTCCAGGATGGTACTTCCTGATCCTTAACCTCGCTCCGTCGTATATACGCTGACCTTGGACCCGGACGCTGATTAACTCCCGAGGTCAGGGGATTTAAGTACCGCTTAGATCTTCCGGTTCCAAGCTACATGTGCCATTTGTTTCTTTCAAACCTATCCTGGAATTCTGTTCTGGATTTATTTCGTAACTGAAGCTACATCCAACGTTAATTTCTTTCAAATCTATCCTGGAATTCTGTTCTGGATTCATTTAGTAACCGAAGCTGCGTCCAACCTTAGTTTCTTTCAAACCTATCCTCGAATTCCGTTCCGGATTTATTTCGTAATTGAAGCTACATCCAACGTTCGTTTCTTCGAAATTTATCATCGATTCTGCTCTGGATTCAGCTCTGCACTGAAAGTACATTCAACATTAATTTTTTATAAATCTATCCCCGAATGATTATGCATTCATTTCGTAACTGAAAGTCTAGAATAATTTTATATGACGTTCAAAAATGCTATCCTAAACACTTCGCCATTTTTTATTGTAACTTGTCGATTAAAACATCATTTATATAATGACTGAAATGATTTAACTGAAGTGTCAAACAGACGGTACTTTAATGAGAATAACAATGCGGTCGTGTCTTTTTGGTTGTTTTATAAAACGCCTAATCGCTTTATAAAGTGACTAGTCGGATTGTAAAATAAACCTAAGTGAACTAATTGTAAGATTCGACCACCTGGCCGCGTTTTATCATAACGGCTAGACGTTTTATAAAATGCTAGATTTTACAATATAACTACGACAAACATAAACAGAGAGCATCCTTTAGGTAATACACTAGGCATTACATTATACTAGGTACACATTATATTGCAGGTATATATAAACAGGAATACATTATATTAAGATATTAAGTCTTAATTTTTTAATTTACACCCTTACATACTTCGTTAAACTTGATTATCGAATTAGATTCAAATCCAACGTCCAAGTTAAACTATGTACACTTTTCCGGTTTTAATTGATGTCTACCTTTAAGTGTTTACAAGTTTACTTCAGCCTTCTTCTCAAAGTCTGATTAACAGTTTTAATGAAGTTTTAATGATGGGGCTCTTAAATGGCACGCGTTAACAATGCAACGTAAGAACGAAAAGAGTTCCTTAAAGTTACTCGAAGATCTATTCAAGTTGGAGAACAAGTCCAAGGTAGTTGATTAAGAGTTAACCCTTTCATTACGGCAGTCAGCTCCGCCAGACAACTGCCAATGAACGCGACACCGCGCCAAAAGGGTGCACATTGTTCTTCGGCAGTCTTTGGTGTTGATGGTGTTGATGGTCGAACTTACGTCTTCCACCTGAACAACACCTCCTTGACTGCCTTTAGTATGTACACTTTTCTAAGCGTTAAATAACAACTGTTTTGTCGTATTATTCCATTATTAAACTTCCAAATAAAAGCCTAACATTAAACTTTTAAGAAATTAAAAGTTACCCCAATAGCTGGTCTTCTCATCTCGTCTCGATGGTCAAACTGTGTTACGTATTGTTACATCCGCTGTGTCATGTATCTAGACGAAGACTCGGAAACGCGACTTCCTGTCTATCCGCGCATCAGCAGATTCGGGTTTCTGTCGTTTCGACTGCACTCGATGAGAAAATATTCTCCCCCACTACGATTATTCCGGACCATAGCAACAGCAAGACCTCCGGGACTACAGAATTCTAAAAGACATCGGGACTTCCATTTTTTATTCGAAAGAGAACAGACCTTCGCATTTCATTCCCCGATTTGGCGACCGTCACGCACCCCCGAATTTCTTTATTGTTAGCTGAGAACGTAACAGTATGTTCAAAATGAACTTTTAGGATGATTAAAACAATACGGGTCAATACAATCAAAAGACACTCTGCAGATATGGTAGAATTTGTTACGAATTATAGTTGGCGCTCGTACACAAATGTCGTCGCATGTGTGCAGATTATAGTTGGCGCTCGTACACCCAGCTCGTTGCTCGGATGCCGACTATAGTCGGCGCTCGTAACGAAAGGATTAACTAACAATAAGGACAGTCGTATGCATTCGAACCCGACCGTTGATTGGACCTTGGGGCCATGGGGTTTAAGTGCCGCAGCTAGTTCGTTGAGTTTCAATCTGCAACCGTCGTGAGTTGTAACTACATTTATTCCTGCTATTCTCGTTCTTTCGGTCCAATGACTCTGGTCCTTCTGTTTCCTGAATTGGAATGTTCAACCAGGATTCCTTTGCTTGTTCCCTTCTGTTATACTGTGATTACGATGAATATTTCTAGGTATTAAAGAGTAATTTACATATTCAATACAACTGTTATTATTCGAACTATCGAATCGATTATAAATTATAAAACTGTAATCAGTGCGGAATCCGTTCGGGTATACAAAATTTTGGATAACTTAGCTAGAATTGATTACTGGTTAACTTAGTATTGACTACTGGGTAACTTAAGTGGTTAACTTAGTATTGATTACTGGGTAACTTAAATGGTTAACTTAGTATTGATTACTGGTTAACTTAACTGGCTAACTTAATATTGATTACTGGTTAACTTAATTAGTTAAGTTAGTATTGATTACTGGGTAACTTAAATGGTTAACTTAGCAGTGATTACTGGTTAATTTAATTAGTATTGATGCTTCAAAGGTGCAGAGGCGAGGCGATGCTCTCCTTTGATGATGTGAAAATCCCACGTGCTGTAAGGCTTTGGACGAAGAGAATACCGTCGTCCCGTTACATGATTAATGTACTGAAATTGATATTTCTCTGTACTTCAAAGATAATATTCAAGGCTAATGCCCGGAATCGCTAATGGAAATTAACTCGCCGTTAAAATATGGTAGAACATGCAACTCATTGTAATCGAGGATTAACATTTTGACCGAGGTTGGTAGAATCGAGCATTTAGCTCCGGGATCTTATTCGCTGACAGCGAAGACAATGTATGCACAACAAAAATATTTGAATGCATTCTCGACACCTGTTATTACTAGCAATAAATAAGCACTAATAGCGGGATTGCTTCCGAGAAGAAGGGCTGTTGTGGTCACCATGACAAACGTGTAATGGGTAATTTCATACCATAGCAGGCATCTCTTTCGTTTTTGCATTAAACTATACTTTACCCAGACTTTCCTATCAGTGCATGTACCCTGAAATATCAATTCTATACATTTGATGCTCGGAAAACAAAATTTAAATGCTTAATTTACAATACTGAACATTGTTAGATTGAGTAATAGTCGAACATACATCACCTAAGTAAGCTGAATTCAAATAACGATCTGGCGTGGGATGTTTTATTCTTAAGTTTTAAACATGAAGTTCAATATTTCTTCACCGTATATCCCTATGTAACGAGAAAAGATCCGAAGATCATTACAGCTTGTCGTGTAATTAATATGACGAAAACTGAACATTTTATCAGCTCAATCATGTTGATTGAGAATGTTCTTTGTTCGCGTTAAATGCCATTGTTTTGGACAACCCAGAAAGTGCCAGTATTTTTTAAGTCCATGATAACAACATGGATTAATTGACAATACATCCTTGATATGTAACTGTTGTAAAATCCCGCCTCTAAAAAAATTGATGGATAAAGTAACACGGTGGCTAAACGATTCCTCGCCTAATAATACCTAATTCATTTTTCCCTACAAGAAATGTCAATTTGTATAGAAATTAAATTTATGGACAAGTAAGTTGAAAGTTTGGAATCGCAATGTGCAATTTATTATGAATTCATTCTGTTGCGAACAATCTTGAAATATGCGTAGAATATGTAATGGGAGAGAGAACATATGCCTATCTTCATATTTGTTGAGGAACATTACATATTCATCGTCGTCTATGCATGCATAAGAAATAATAAGCACTTATATATGTATTTGGCACGAAACTCTACCAAGTTTCGTAATATTTCTATACAAGGCGCCATACAAATTCTTGTTCCTGCAGTGATCATCTAACTGAAGTGATGCAGAAAATAAGTACTCAGTTAAGACACTGTTCAATTCGCATCTAGTGTTTTTTGCCTAGACTTTCAGATTAATAGACACAAAACACGCCATTTGACTATCATGTATAGTTAGGAATATCTACGAGACGTTCGGTAAGAAAATGCCACGTGAAAAAAGACCCGGAAGGAAAAGCCAATTGTCAGCACCAATCCTGACAGGCACCACATCATATGTTCTAGCAACGTCAACTTCATGACATGTGAGAACAGAACCACGTGCGTGCTATTCATATTCATATTAATGAACTAGTTTACATCCTGGGGCTGACGAACCTAGAGATGGAGTCTCCGGATTACCATGAGAAGACTTTCACAGGATAGCGGCTGCTTCAACAAAAACGACTAATTAGACGTCGAGGTTACCAAGATTAAGCATACTCCCATGTACCGTGACATATACCCGTCATCCCGACCCTCTCCACGTCGCCGACGCGTAAAAGGTCAGCGATAAAATGTGGTTATTATTAATAATCACGATATAATCACGACCATCAAGCAGACTAACTCGACATTGACTGGGTTATCGTGCAAATAAAGCACCAAACGATAGGGCACTTCGTGCGTACCAAAGCATGCTCCGATGGAACGAGACAGGTATGATGGCCAGCGTCTTACAAGAACCTAATTATAAGAAGAGATCGGTTAAATTGTGTTAAAAGAAGGAATTAATTTTTCATAGTACTAACAGGGGCTAGTGACGACATGAAATCCCTCTCATAGGTTTTTTGAGCTAGCAAATATGCGTAGAGTCAGGTGGATGGTCATGTAGTGAAATAGCCCCTTTCTTTGTTCTGTTTTATTTCCATGTAACTGCATGAATAGTTCCGTATGTTGCTTGTTATTAACGCGCTCCCTGTCACGTGGATGACCCAACTCAAGCTGGAATTTGTGTTAAATCCATTTAGTATCTTAGTTATAATAAGAATCAAAATTATAAAGTACTTCCAGATATCATCCATAGATAAATAATTATGATGTTCACTACAATATCTATAAATGGGTTACTGGTAATCCACGCGGTCTGGATTACTTAAACTGATTCGGCATGGAACGCGATGAATAATTTCGGATCTTTTAATGAAGATTTGTTTCTCAAACGATCACGGGAGTTTTTACGATGATTAAGATAGGATGATTGACGAATTCGACCTTGCACGTTAGGTTCGATCTTCGTTCGGTTTCGATGTTAACCATTCGATAGATTTTTTGGTTCTGAGTTGCCTTTTTTGAACAACAGACTTTAGCGCTGTGGTGGAGGCGTGTCGCTTATTTTCTAACGAAATTTGATTAGTTCGTGGCCCTTTACATGCGGATGCCTAGATTCCAAAATTTGAACGCTCATTTGTTGTCGAAATACGCGCTGGAGTCAAGGGACCGCCCGAAAAGCCAAGGACCACTTCGGTTAGTTTTTTCCCCAGAAAAACCCAAAAAGGTGGAGTGCACATGGCCTCGCCGTAGGTGGTCACTGTCGTCAAAGATCCGACAATGGCCCACGACGACGCGACGCTACAGAACTCCGCTTAAGGGTTCAGAGAACGAAGACAATTCGATGGGTAGGAAGTAAGGTCTGACACTAGAGAAGGGTTTTCCGGAGAATGTTTTTGGGAGAATAAATTTTCTTAAGCCCACTGCTTCGCCGAATACTTTTCGCGAAGCAACACTGCCAAACAAATAATTCGACAGAATGGCAAAACGTCCTAGAAAAGTTCACCGCGGGCTTAGAAGGTTTACAACCTCTAATGTTCGTCGAGTTTCGTAGGAGATCGCTTGATGTCTCCGCTATTCCACGAAGGGACCCAAGTACAAGTACTCAGCCAATTCACCGCGGTGGTTATCAGCTAGAATCCGCAGTTAAGTACAAGATTACCGGTAAGACGCGACCATGTTGTGATGCGTATCTCCGTAATTATTCCGTCCATTCGAGACTTCCAATTTACGCAGGAATTTACGACAAGCATTAATCTCAATTAGGCGTGTGCATGAGCTTGTCCACTTTTGTCCTTCGGTAGTTCAATCACGCTTGAAGACATTTCAATAGAACAATAAATTTCTCTTTATATTTTTCGAATCAGTAATCAGTAGTAGTTGCGTTTCCGCGTTTGAGAGGTTCAATTTTATTTTGAAACGCGCCAAACTAACGTATCAATATGAATATCATTGCAATCTATTAGTAACTATATAATATTATAACTGTATAATATTAGAAACTGCTCAATACATGCACTATATAACTTCCATCATCTACTAAAAATGAACATTGTATCTGTAATATTTCTATTTCTCTGATTCTTCTTAATATCTTCTTGATATACATTACAAATATTTGGTGTTCAGACTCTAAATACCTTCATGAACTTGGCGAATATGCAATGTTCAGATAGTTTCTGGAACTCGTTCCTTGCTCCAGGCCGAGGTCGCAACTGTTGTTGGCTGCTTGTCCGTTTTCTGGGCCACACAAGTGATCGTGTAGACGTCAAAGTGGAACGAGAAGAGTAGAGAGAAGAAGTGAGATTATAACAAGAAGTAGTGGCGCGCGCTCCTTAAGTTCTATCTTCTATACGGTTTCCACCCCTTAATGAACAAGGCTCAAATTTTGGCCTGAGTGGGCAAAATCCCCCTTACTGAGCAGAATGAAGTTAAACAATTTTTAATAAAGTTTATCCTAGCTACTGAAATGTATAGGCTTGTATGCGCAGGGTGGCTTCAATCAATGTGGAGGTCCCACGCGATCTTAGTTTATGTTTCGCATGCTGGAAAATGTCTTGTTCTATAATCGGGTGAATTGGTCGCGAGGGCTAAGTCAGGATGGCTTTAATTAAGGGGGCTCAACACTCCAGGGATTTTGCAGGGTATCACGAGGACAACGATTTCGAGCGTATTTCTAAACCGATCGAGCTCAACGAGTGCTCATATTAAAGACGAAATGTTGACCTGTCTTCATATGGGAGCGATTTTCGATAAGTGGTCATTTTCATATAAAAAAGTGCAACGACATAATTTCAATGCCCTTTTAACTACGAAGGAGGTGCTTGATCGAAAATCGCTCCCATATAAACACACGTCAACATTTTATCTTTAAAACGAGCACTCGTTGAGCTCGATCGGTTGAGAAATACGCTCAAAATCGTTGTCCCCGTGGAGCACCTTTTTCGTGATTTTCGAGTTCTTCACGAGAAATTTGAGTTCTCCTGGACAACCGTTACTAAATCTAGGCGGATCATCCAACTGACATGTGCGTGCCTCCAGATGACATCCACGGTTTGACGCCAAGTCAGAGTCGTCTAGCCATTGCGTGAGTCCTATGCGTGTAAGGCCTGCACATATTTTTCGACAGTCGCTAAACACCGCTTATTACGCGTCGCGTCTTCTTTATCCGAGAGAGTAAGTACGTTTTGATTACCCCCCACCGAATTTGATGCTAATGCCATCTAGCGGTAGAAGTCATCGTCCTCACTTTGGTGGTGAACGCCATTAACGTGGGGGTCCTACGCGATCTTAGTTTGTTTCCCATGCTGAAAACGTCTTGTTCTATAATCGGATGGGTTGGTCGCGGGGGCTAAGTCAGAGTGGCCCTCGTTTATCTAAACCTAAGAAAAAATATACCGCAACTACTACGATTTATGGTGTTCACCTGAAAAAACTCTGGGCCTCCCGGATTTAACCTGACACGTGAATCGATGCACGTCCAAGGCACAAATGCACATGAGGGTTATGTGGGACGCAACAATGGTAAAATACGTCTCATTTTCTGTTAGATCTGGTTATATAAATTGGAAAGTCATTACAGTTTATCATATGACCTTCTCAGCACGATGGACGTTATCGGAAGTGCTGGCATCTAGAGAAACGAAATATTTATTTCACTATTAATGATTCCACAGAACTGAAACCTTTTCTTTCAAACGTACATCGTTTGAAACTATTTTAAATATGTATTCGATTCTATCCGTTTACTGAGAATCAGTGTTTATTGAGCTCTCCGACGTCTTTCTCGTGCAATACTTGCGTCGTAGAAAAAGGTTGAAGAGTTAGACGAATAGCATGCGTAAGCGCACCGGCTCTTATGGCAATGGAGATGGAGGAGATAGTGGCGTTGGTGGAGGTGAAGCGGTAGACCGTCTGGAATCTAGATCCGGCGATGCATGCCTCTGGGATTCCACGAAGAAAGGATCCTCGGCAAGGGATACTGGGTTACAGCAGGAGCCCAACCGATCTTGATCCACGCCGTATTCTCAGTCAGGGAAGATCCGTTCGTGAAAGGACCTGTCGGTTCTGAGAACATTGTATTATAATGCGCAGTGTCTGAAAAAAAGAGACCCCTTCTCCTGCTTGACTTTACAGAGTGACCTAGGCGGAACTATCGATCTCGTTGTCAGTGGAATCTCTAAATTCTGTATTCTTTTGATCGTTTAGTTTGCCAATAAAATCATCACGCTTATTTGTTGTTACTATATGTTATGAGTATTTAAAAATTATGCTAAGATAAATATTTTATTGGATAAAAATGTCTAAATGAAGCCTAAGAAAAAACTTGCCATGGCGGTTCTCAATATCTATTTGGAAATATGAAAAATCTACGTATACATATTGAGGTGAAGTAAAACCCCTCCTGAAGTCAGTCGATTGGGATAAGACACTTTTTTTTAAGGGTATTGGACCGAACCGTTTGAAACTTTGACATATGATTCGAGAGCACCTAAGAATTATTCTGACACTTTCATAATTTGGATTTTGTAACATTTCTTTGCTTAGCTTAGGCTAGGTCCAAATTGGCGTCGAGCTATCATATTTCGATCAATATACAATTATTGAAGACTCTGGTGTGAGAAACGAAAATGTCAGGACAATTGTAATACGATTTAGAACACTCTGTTAATCGATACACTCGCATTTGAACGGGATAAAAGTAAAAAAAATGTCCTACTCTTCTATGCTAAAATGATGCTAACAGTAGGTCTTGGGGGGAAAATTTAGTTGGCACTAAAATCACAGATGGCGTGGGGTGGCATACTGCAGTCAATCGGGGCATCGAAAATCATGAATCCAGGGGATTTCCAGAGTTTTACTTCGATTTATTTATAATTATTGTAGGGAAGAGACAGTAAATGGAGTATGTCATTTAGTGCAATGCTCAATATAATTCGACACAGCTGTTAATGTAAATTCGAAGGTGTTAAGATATTGTAGGTCTTGAGGAATATTTTTTATCGACGTAGATCCAATTTCTCGACGTACTTCACATCACCTTAAACCTGCAATTATTGCTAAATGAAATTCGCTAAGTTATAGGAAGAGACCCAAGTCTTACGTTACTGCATAACACAGAACGCCACTCAAATAAAATGTCCTGTTTTTTTGACCTCTTGGAAGATGTTAAAAAAGCATCAGTAGTGGATCATTTGTACAGTATACGGTTTAGTATACATGCCGGCGTAATAATTGCTGCAATTAATCCGTACGTATGATAGGCCACTTACAAGTTTGTGTATATGTTCATTGTAATTGCAACGAGGCCAGGTAGTTCATTAAGCAGGAAATGTCGCAATTAACCTGCCAGTGTATGCGCTCTTTCATTTGCATCCAGTACTTAAGTACTCTAAAGCGGTTTCGGAGTTATGCGAGCGGCATGCGTGAAGAGTCGGCTTCTATGGTAATGCAGATGGCAGCGATACTGACGAGGGAGAGCGGTAGGCTGTCAGGAATCTAGATCCGGCAATGCACGCCTTTGGCTTTCCAAGAGAAAAGCATTCCTGAACAGGAATACCAGCTTCCAGCGGGAGTTCGACCTATCTAGATCCATGCTGGCTGCCGACTCCGCGAAGACCAGAGAGCGATTCTCAAATTCATAGGATGAAGTTTCGCACGCGAAACTGAATTTCGAATACGACTTTCAAATGTTGACCAATGACGGGACTTCGCAATAGTGGGATATTTTTTCATGTGAATGTATTCGTATGCGACAAAATTCGTATGAATTCGAGAATAGGAACCTTGGTCGTGGGAGGATCCCAAGTCTTATGACATGAATGTAGCCTTCCAGGCGTCCAATGCGAGGGACTATTCACTTGGAAATCAGTGACAACGATTTTCTTCTTTGAAAGTGGGTTGTCTTTGATTTCATATGGTAAACAACAATACGAGGGACAAAATTCGTATTAATTCGAGAATAGGAACCCTGGTCGTGGGAGGATTCCAAGTCTTATGACATGAATGTGGCCTTCCAGGCGTCCAATGCGAGGGACTATTCACTTGGAAATCAGTGAGAACGATTTCCTTCTTTGAAAGTGGGTTGTCTTTGATTTCATATGATAAACAACAATGCGATTTGGTAAAAAGTGACGTTCGGCCTTAAAATTGTGACAATGTTTCAGTGATTTCCATCGGTTTCCACATGATTTGGAGCGTTATAATCCATGATTTCCTGAGTAAATAGCCCCATGGTCAAATTATTGAAAAAACTTTTCTCCAGAGTGCATCGAATCGTTTGTGAATATGGTGGCCGTAAAAAAGATCCTGACACCCATTAAAAGCCATTGTGCAGAAGTTATCGTTTTATCGTGAATTTTTTAAATCAGCTACATTTCTAAGCGAGAAATTCGCAATGAGGTGATGAAAGAAACGCGTCCTGCGCGTTTGAGATCGAGGGAGACGCAACAGAATTTTATACACCAAAGATACCGAGGGGGTATTCATTCACGAAATCATGGATTTTAACGCTTGAAATCACGAGGAAATCAGCTGGAAATCGGTTACGGTTACAATATTTAACTGCATGCAGATATCCGAAATGGCGTTATCGCCGAAAATAGTGGAAACCGAAGATTGTTTCAGATGGTGGTGTGATAGATTTATCAATTAGAAGAATTTTTTTACCGACGTCGATTACGTTTCTCGGTGCCTTTCGCATCACCCGAAAGCTATTATATCATAATGCTCTCCACCTTGGACACTAGTCCTTCCAAATATTACGACGGCTCTTGTGTTGCGAGAGTAGTCCTTAGAGACCTGCCTAGCAAGAGTAAAGTGGTGGGTGGGTGATAGGTGCGATGCAATTTCGAGAACAAACTATTGGATATAAGATGGGTATCGTTAAACAATGGAGTGGTATCGCCAAGTGACCGGACCCAGCCACTCGTTGTCTGGGCACTCGTTTGTGCTCCGTGTAGTCGGTCTATCGTGTGCACCGTGAATGTGGACTGTACGCACTTTTGCCCCATGCACGCAGACAGTAGCAGTCAATCGAAGATAGGAACTGCAGGTTCTAAGGTACAGCTCCGAGGTGTTCTTAAAGGGAGTTTGCTGCAAGCGCTTGTCACCTTATAGTGATACAGTGGGTCCCGGACACAATCACTTGCACCATTGCTTGTAAATGGGATGCGGTTGCGGGTCGAAGCCGTTCTGTCGTCACTAAACGGTTATGTATGTAACAGAGACATTGCTTCTCATGAGATTTAGTTAATTGTATTTTATTCAACGACGGATTTACGTTAGACTCATTGAAAGTAGATGTAACGTTACGAGCCAAAAAGTATACACTCCTCCCTTAATTTACGCGGCACTTTATTTACGAGGTTCTTATTCTCAATATCTTTTCTTTTGTTCTGATAGATTTTACGCAACGCGGTTTTATTTTTACTACTGTATTTTACGCGAGTAAATATGAAGCTAAAATGAGCATGTACAGCTTCAACGGTCCCATTCTTTCTTTGATCAAACGAGTTTGCCCCATGGGTGGTTCGAATAATCGGGATTCAACTGCACAAGGAGATGGAGGGAGGATTTCAATGGACAGTTTCCCTCGCCTATGGGTTCCCCTTTGTTGCGGGATACTTGCACCTAAATACACGACGTACCTGAGAATAAGATTCATTTTATTTTGCGAAAGGTAAGGGGATCTCTTTAAGGGCCCGTAGGGGACATTTTTGGAATGTCAACCATAAAACGACTATCAGACTTTACTTTCAGGAGGAAAACAGCCGGTTGGAGGAGACAAACGACGACTGAGCTAGACTGTGTAAAGCTGTCGATTAGAAGGAGGTTGTACACTGAAAATGCATTAGCAACCGTGGTAGGTTACAGTGATCGTCCAGCTTCTTCTCGATCCTTCTAACGCAAACTTTCCTGCAGTCTCCCTCCTTCGTGCCTTGATATCATCGAGAATAAAAACATAGTTTCCCCCATCATTACAGACATCCTTTTATCGACATTTAAATACCTATATGTTTGAATACTTCTCCACTATTTCCATAAATATGATAGCTCAAGTTCTAGGGCCAAACTGACGTACAGTGAGTCGAAAACTGTTCTTCAGTTGCAAAGTGCTAGTAACAAATAGACAGTTTTCAACTGAAAGTTCATTGTCTTCCTTGTTGTTTAATTTACAAGAGCAATATTTGATGACGCTCTTGACATATAATTTGTCATCGAGAGACTGAGAGAAAACGTCTCTGGTAAGAAATCCCATGTTACCCTTCATTCTGATACTTTAAAGTTATAAAGTGTCTAAACGGAAATGAAGAAATTTACGCGTGTAAATTCTTATGAGCATTCCATTTGTTTATACCACATATTGCAACAGTTTTGTCCTTTGTTACCCCCTGTTCACTCATAGTCACCGTTTTATTTTCCTGTATGTTTACGGCCTTTTATTAAAAATGTGCCGTTCTCACGGTACTGGTACTAGTTTAAGTAAAAACGCAAAAAGAGCGCATTCACGGTACGGTACAAGCGGCGCTTGCGAATAACAACTTCATCAAAAATTTGTTCCGCTCCCTCGAACGTTCATCAAGGTTCGCACCTCGGGAAGGATGTCGGTCATCGGAGCATTGTTGTGTATATTCCGGTAAATCATTGCATTAAGCCCCTCCTAACCACGGCCGGAAAGTGCTAAACGATTTTTGCTTCACTTGCGTAAAATATGCGAAGCTTAATTAATTCGGACAATTTCTACAAATGGCGATACTTAGCGACGTTGTTTTGTCCAATTTTGTCAACATGCATTTTATTGTTTCTTACCGTGCAATGAGCGCACGTGTTCATGCCCGATGTGTTTAAATATTGATGAGTAGAGGCGTTCAAGTTTCCGGATCAATTAAATTTTATGGTATTGCAGTTCTCAACGCAGATAATTCATTGTTTAAATAATTGAACATTTAATTCCCTTCTGTTGTGTACGACTCATTTTCAATTATCCGTATTTACTTTAAATTTAGTATTATTATGTCACAAAACATACAAAATGGGAAAAAATATTGAGTCAAAATGAAAAAAATTATAAAAAAAGAAACGACTGACTTTTCTCCAGAAACTAGCGTCTAAGGCTATTCGCTCGGAAATCCGTGAAAACGATTTCCTTCTTTAAGAACCAATTGCCCTTGATTTTTTGTGTAAAACAACAGTGCGATTCGGTAACAAGTGACAGGCTGCCATAACAATAACGACAGTTTAATAAACGGAAAATAGATGTAACATCAACGTTAAGTTTGACATGAAAAGAACAAACATTAGAACGCGCAGAATATGTTTCATCGTTTTTTAACAATAGTTTATTCCACTATTTCACGATGTCATATCCCAGAATGACGACGTCGTTGCCCGTCTTGGAAGTATAACGACAGTTTAATAAACGGAAAACAAATGTAACATCAACGTTGAGTTTGACATGGAAAGGACAAACATTAGAACGTGCAGAATATGTTTCATCGTTTTTTAACAATAATTTATTCCACTATTTCACAATGTCATATCCCAGAATGACGACGTCGTTGCCCGTCTTGAAGTATAACGACAGTTTAATAAACGGAAAACAAATGTAACATCAACGTTGAGTTTGACATGGAAAGGACAAACATTAGAACGTGTAGAATATGTTTCATCGTTTTTGAACAATAGTTTATTCCACTATTTAACAATGTCATATCCCAGAATGATGATGTCGTTGCCCGTCTTGAAGTATCGTTGGAGGTATATCGGTTGTTCAGTTTCGTTGACGTCTCCTTCAAAGGGGTTTTCTAGGCAGGACATGCTCCATTAACGGAAACAGATCAAGATGAGATCGGCGAACCATGACGCCGCCGTTTCTTCCCAGGATCGAAGAGGCGATGAAGACGTCGCCGTGGAACGACCTTCATCCAGTAACTTTGAAATCGTCGAAAATACTACGATGTCTTCCCGTGGGACTAGTAAATGGCAACGACGTGCCATGAATTAAACATAAGCGGGATCCTTCAGGGATGTCTTTAGTCGAGTGAGTACAACGGCCACGGTTGAAGATCCGCGTCATGCTTAGAGTTTGAAACGTTCTCGGTAACATAAAATCGGAGAAGGTAACTGTGAAACATACCGTAAGTTACCGAGAATATCGAGAATTTATGATAACGTTCATTTCTTTATTTGTATACTTGAGACTTGACCAAACCTCATGACAGACCGATATAACAATTTCTAAGTTTACCAACGTAAAAAGTTATGCAAAGCCATTTCGTATCTTCAACGCGGAGACGACTCTTGCACATTGCTACCGATTTTATGTTGCTGTTGATTTCAATACCAGGTTTTTAGAATAGGCAGCTTATAAAACACGATTACTACTCGCGTCACGTAGGGAAATGTAATTGCTGCACCAGCGGTGCAAGGCTCCATAAAGCGAACATATCACCATATAACATTTTTATAATAACCAGTAACGTTCTTCTTTCTTCCCGTGCCTCCACGTAGGGTTTACTCATTAGCATAGGTATACGTTGCTGGAATTAGCTCCTACAGCGGACATTTATGCAATCGTATATCCTTATTCGTTACGTTTCCGTGAACGCTGTCTCCTTTATGAGCGTTCCTACGCGTTCAGAGGAGCCGCCTGAGTTGCAAGGGCTAAGAATAGTCGAAAAGAGGGCTCGAGGGGGAGATCGGATATTCTTACTAATTAAGTTTCAGACATGAACGTCTGTCTGAAGCTGAAATAAAAAAAAAATAGCTATTGGGGTAGTAAGAGCGTTGCAGGGAAGTCATACCTCGTTATAGGATTTTTGGCACATACGGTAATTGTAGTTATTTTTGAGAGGAAATCCGAAAGTGAAGAGCAAGTAAGAGCTCTTCACCGTGCTGTCGAGAACGCCTATTGTCCTTTAGAGGCTGATTACGTCTATCTAAACGTGCCACGAATACTAAGTTAATGATACTGCTTATCGACATGGAGACCTATAACCAACGACACAGAAAAAATAGTACAGTCTGAGGGGTTATTCGTTCAGGAAATCATGAAACTTAATGCTGGGAATCACGTGGAAATTGCAAGCAGAAATCATTGAAAATCGCTGGAAATCATCGATGCATTCTCACAATTTTAAGGACGAACGTCACTTGTTATCGAATTTCATTGTTGCTCGGCATGTGGAATCGAAAGCAATCGGTTCTCAATGAAGAAAATTGTTTTCCCTGATTTTCAAGTGAATAGAGTCCCTCGGTACAGTCGGCATGTAATTTTCATCATTATTCAACCGGTATATGGTCGACAGGCCAAACCATTCAACTGTAAAGAACATTTTAGCACACATATCGCTGATGTTAACACATTTCTGCGCAGACGTATTTAGAGTTTTACAATAGAAATCCATAGCAATTTGCCAAGATTAGGATTATCACGATTCAAATATATTCTTTAACCTCTGCGCTGGAATAACATGCTGCACGCCCATCCAATGTCATTTACTTCTAAAATGGGAATGATGTTGTAGTGAGTACGACTGCAGACGGACGCCATCAACATCTGGAAAACAGACGCGACAGCACTTTTCTTAACAAGCTCTTCTTTAAAATCTCTTTCTCGAACTTTCTTTCCAATAATACTTCGTAAAAGACCCTCGACAAAACTACGTACTCCGATGTTTGTCTTTTTTCAAACCCTACACTTTGTAGGACTACCCTTCACCAGGACGCGACGAACCTAACAACGAACAGTTCGACTCCGACTCGCCGACGACACACAACCTACAGTCGCTCAATTGCATTTAACTAGGAAGGAACGCTCTTTCAACGTCAAATCCCAAGTTACAACACTCCTCGCTCAATTCCTGTAACGCGCGTCCAAAACGTGCACTGATCGACTGTTGTTCTCTGGACGAGTTTGAGATGGGCATCTGGCAATTCATATCCACCGCAAGAGGTTAACACCAAAGTTATCATTTATTATCCTTATTTCTTACGTTTCTGTGAACGTTTTTTTCCTTTGTGGTCACTCCCGTGCATTCGGACGAGCCGCCTGAGTTATAAGCGCTAAAAATAATCGAAAAGAGGGATCGAGGGTGAGACGGGTCGCCACGCGAAGAGCCCAGGGCTTACGAAAATTCATGGCTCTGTTATCCCACGCTCGATTGCCGTCCACGTGTGCGAAATTATCGCGGCATTACGCGGCGCATAAAGTCGCCGTGATGTGGAGCGACTTTAACGATGCCGTGGCATGAAAAGGTTAATCGTCTTCATTATTCCGCGATGCGTGGCCTCGCGGAGGACAAACCGCAGGTCGACGACTACCGCAGGAAATTGCCACTTGCGACGATTATGCTCGCAATTATGACGTCTATCGAGCGTAACTGACTTGTCGATTACGAGCCGATAATATCTGTTACATCCGCAAGATTTGATAATTAGTCTCGCTCCTCTGTCTCATTTACGACCGTGGAATTCACTAAATTCAACTCGAAGGGACATTGCATCCCGTTAAACCCTATTGTCACTTAGGCTCAATAAGTGATCCGTAAATTCTTCATTAATGGCGGGAATTTCCTTCGTCGCCCCTCAATATTTTAACTGTCCTAGGTAGAGTCATGCCTTCCTCCCTCGTTTTATGATTACGAATTGTACTAGCGGCACTAGGGTCATTGTTAGTTATCACCTGTTGGGTCACTCCGAGACCGTCGGTGATGACTCATTAGCCGCAACGGTTTCCAAAACTTTTGATTCTTACTTAGTTTCGGAAACCCCCACACCGACTCAGTGGGCCAATCGGGGCACGGAAGAATTTCACTTTGCGAATACCTCCTCTATAACATTACCGACCAATCAGGCGCAATCATGTAACCGATGCGACCTTAAAAGGGGCTACAGAAGGTTCCAAAGAGGAATCTTTGCGTGTACCTCAGGACTCTCTACATCGCAAGCTCTTGTATTGACAACCACCGTTCTTCCACGGCACTCTCAAATTAAAGTTATTATCATTGTCGAACACTTAGTCCATTTCCTTATATTCCATATGAACCTTCGCGTGCCAGACAATGAGTCCTACGGAGCCGATTGTGTAGCAACTCGATCGGTTAAGTCGCGGTGGACGCGACAATATCTGACCGTTTAACGCGACGTGTAATTCGAGCCGCGTGGCGGATTCGAATTTCATTCATTTTTATGTCGTCAACCACCTTCCACCTCTTTGTGTCTGCGGTGAGTGACGAGCGTTACCAAGAGTCGGTGACACCGAAACCTCCCACGCAGCGGACGAACGTCTTTTCCATCTCGTTTGGGCATCCCGTTACTAAAAGGTCTTGATGCGGAAATATTGGGAGCCACGCTTTTTCGAATGAGAGGCTTTTGGAAGGAACGTTCCGTGTTGACGTCGTTTAATCGGTCCAAGTCTTAACCCCTTGCGTTTTGATTTAATTTTGGAACCATTCTAGCTGAATGAGTCTCGTGAATGTAGCGCAAGGGGTTAAGGTGAAGTATACCCGACAATTCAGAACACTGGTAATTGATAAACTCGCACTT
This sequence comes from Orussus abietinus, assembly GCF_000612105.2. Lineage (NCBI taxonomy): Eukaryota > Metazoa > Arthropoda > Insecta > Hymenoptera > Orussidae > Orussus > Orussus abietinus. The sequence goes on from NW_019394250.1 coordinate 514,154, forward strand.
GAACGGGGTAAAGGCGAAAAAAGTGTTGTATGCGTTTCTATGCCAAAAGGAAGGTTCTGACCCCCATCGAATTTCATATTTTACACGAAATTTAAATAATGCCTAAACGCACATTTTTTAAAAATTGAAATTTCATGGCGTCAAGACCTTCCTTACAGCCTCTATATTCACAGTGTAATATGTGAAACGATTCGGTACCCCCAGTTCGATAAAAAGTTTCATAAACGCGACCTATTTGACGTCACTTTCACATCACCTTAAGATAATATGGAAGGGTCAGTCTATGCATATAGCAGTCTTGGCCTCTGTGGAAATGATAACATCAACGGAACCTTGGCCGATCTAATATGTCTTAAACGTAGAAATACCCTAGGTAGAATGAAACCCCTTAGCTAGGGTCAATGTTGAACCATCGCAGAGCCGGGATTGGGCCAATATTGGCTATTTATGTGTAAACAATTAATTTTGTGATAATAACATTTGTTACATTTGTGTATTAGTGAGATTATTTACACACGGTCTTATTTTAATTAGTGGTACATTATTCATATGCGGCCTAGGTGTGGTAGTGTGCTTTTGTACGTGCTTACGTAGAGATTTCTCACAGTTTCGCTTCAACTTCCGCTTGGCCGTGGTGGTAATGGGGAACATTTTGACGTAAACTTGAGTTTGGGCATCCGCAACAATAAACCAGTACACCATTACGACTTAAATCTCGGAAACGGTGACGGGCCTTATATACAAACTGCCAACCATCCCATTTGCGAGAAAGTCCAAAGCCACGAGTGCCATCTACTGATCCTGTCGGAACTAATGGTGGCAAATGCCAAATAGAGCAGCTGTGGGTCGCAGTTCCTGAAGACTTTTCGTTAAAAAAGGTGTAACCTAGAACCGATCTACCGATGGGACTCCGGAAAGTAGGATTAAATTAGGTTAGATTTGCAAAATTTATAAATAAAAATGAGTGCCTTCGAGCGTGCTAAAAATATCGTGCTATTTCACGACGAGAAAAATGTAATACCGAGTTTGAAAACAAACAGTTGGTGAATGAAGAATGTGCTGATGACACTAGTGATAAATTTACAGCGAAAAGAGACTTACCATCAACGTTTCGTTTAAAATAGCATTATAATCACAAATGAGTCGCCAATGATTTCGAATTATATTTCAATAAATGTTTTATAAAGTGCAGCACTTTACTTTCGCAAGTTTCCGTAAATTCGCATGTTCTTTGCCTAAATCCGCGTTGTTGACTGTTATTAGTTGTGGTTCTTTCCTCACATTTTACATCTCAAATACCCCACTGTTACCTCGTAGCTTACGCCATACGACAAGGATTACTTCGGGTCATCGACATTGAAACCTCCCACGTCGCGTAGGCCTCCCACGGGATATCCCTCGGACCTCTTTTACATCCTTATACAGTAAAAAGTCAATTATCGGGAATAATTGGCAGACCAATTATTTTGGACAGGTGATTCCTCGAACGAGCTCTTAAAACGTCCAAAACGTCGGGAGCGATGTACTCGACGAGAATCATCAATAAGATTGCTTAACCTTTCTTCTATTATAATAATTTCAATTGGCGTACCAAGTAACAAATACTTTTAAATAGTTAAAGATGTAGGATGTTCTAATTTCCGGGAGATTAGTACAGCCGATAGTATAATTATTGGTTACACATATTAATCCTTTGCAGTCCTATGTCAAATTGATTTGAGAATTGTAGGATGATTTCAGAAACTCGGACCGCAGTGTTAACATTACGTTTTGATCAATTTGAAGCAATGACAGTTTTTAACACATAGTGGGTTTATGTATATTATTGACGTTTCTTAGGTAAGATATATATGCTTCTGAAAATAAACAACAAAACTCACCTATTACCCAACAAAGAAAAATCACGCTTTAGACATTTCCACGAGACTTTCTTACGATTTTAACAAAATCTTTTAAATCTCGATGACAATTTGAAATTTGTATCGATATCTCAATCAAATTTGTTTTATTCGCTGTGCTTTCTTCGGAGATACTTCTCTTGAAAAGTACCCAATCGTTTTCGACAGGGTCGACTATCTCTAAAGGTCACCAGAGAAAAAAGCAAAGACAATATTGCTAGTACTCAAAAAAAATATTTAGATAAAGAGAAATGAACGTATGTGTGTGATACTAATTGTAGGATTGTAATCCGAAATAATAAGATCAACTTTAATGTAACTAATAAATTGGCCCCCGACTATAAATTAGTTTAGGACAGGAAATACTGGATACAGTGAAGTAATTCCCAGATTCAATTATTATAGAGAGAGGAGAAGAGGATATTTGCAAAAATGTTGAGGTATAATACAAGACGGAGTAGAAGTTTCCAATGATAAGTACAAAATAAAGGTGTGACACCGACGCACTGCCTACTAGTATACACAATAAATGTTTCAGATGCATTTACGTAATGTACTGGTAACTCCACTTTTACATCTCATCTTTATTATGGTGCATCTGCAGTGCGCGGGATTCCTTCTTCCTCCGACTGATTGAAATGTAAATGCATACTCAGGTATTCAGGGATAATGGTAAAATCGACCAGCATAAACTCTTAATTTGTGGCTCCATCGACATCCAGTTCCAAGGACGATTTCTCACTCATAAGGAAGCTGCTGGTAAAAGTTGCGCATACCTGTAAAGTACACGATCGAATCCTGATGGCATCCGAGTCGAAAATATTTACTTCATTTTCTCCGCATATACACACGTGAGGATCTGGAATATAATACGAGCATTTAAGATACATAGGAGAACGTTAATGAAGTTGGCCTCATGGACACCTCGAATACACTTCTATCAGTTTTTGTAGAGTTGATGTTGAAATTAAAATTGCATTCAATAAAGATTCGGTTAAACTTCAAAAACCTCAAATTTCAAGTTCTTACCCTTACCTCGTTTCATGCTTGAGGTCCTTCCTTTCAGCTCTGACCCTGGAAACAGAGTTTCATATAAATTATTAATATAAATTGTAATATTAACCGCTTGAGTCCCAAACAGTGCGATCGCGGTTTAGATTTCATATCGAAAAAACCAGTACATTTTAACGGTATGGACAACTGATGGTGCTGTTACAATTACAGCTATTGAAATACCGAGCCCTATTGCGTCGCTTGGTTCTATTCGCATTTAATTAAGACAGCGCTATTGCGTAGTTCGACATTTTTCGACACTGTTTTTTCAATGACCTCTGGGATTCAAACGGTTAAATTATATGCACAGTCGGTTGGATCTTCCCACCGACATGCAAGGGCCTTATTACCCACACTTGCGGGTAACAAAGCCCAGCAGCATCATCCTACACTTTTCTCAATTACGTTCTTGTTTAGAATTGTATTTTCTTTTTATAGTTTATGACTGAAATGAACATTGTTCGCGTATACCCTACTAATTTCCCTTTCCTAAAGTACTTTATATTTCAGCTTTTACAGGCCTTTTAAGTTATGGTGGGCCTTATTACCCTAAGGTACCTTACTTCTAACGGGCGTATCTTCGAGGTTCTTGTGTGGCGGATTGTGTTTGAAATATCATCACACTAGACGTGAATTTCTACGTCAGGATGTTCGTTGGGGCAGAAGTGCGTCACCTACAAATCTACCTGCGTCGAAAACGATGCACGTTGCTCATGTGTCTATCGCAAAAGGTCGTAATATGTTTCTACATGGACATTACATCTTTTTTTATGCTCGTGTGGCTCCAACTTTACAGATTTAGCTGAGATCTGTAATTTCCACTCGGGATTCTTCGAAGGCACCTTACTTCTAACGGGCGTATCTTCGAGGTTCTTGTGTGGCGGATTGTGTTTGAAATATCATCACACTAGACGTGAATTTCTACGTCAGGATGTTCGTTGGGGCAGAAGTGCGTCACCTACAAATCTACCTGCGTCGAAAACGATGCACGTTACTCATGTGTCTATCGCAAAAGGTCGCAATGTGCTTCTACATGGACATTACACCTTTTTTTGATGCTCGTGTGGCGCCAACCTTACAGGTTCAGCTGGGACCTATAATTTCCACTCGGGATTCTTCGATGCAATACATAGCTCAAAGTTGCCGATCGGCAGCCGAGCGAGGAAAATGTCGTGGTAATGGTTTCGATAGCTATCGAATCGTCGATAATTTGCCTCATATCGGTCGGGTCTGAAGGAGTTCGGGCTCTTCGGCGCCGGTAAACCGATATTTACCAATCTTCATTATTGGCTAAATTTATTGTACAATTACCTAGGTGGTTTTTCCTTCCCTCGGTGACTCGGCCGTTAGGCGGCAATCGTTCGGCCAATTATGAGGATCGGCATCGGACTACCAGATTCATATCGGAGAAATAAATAACCTAGATAACCGCCGCCGTAAGTGGAAGGTGCCATGCTCGGGATATAGGATATCCTTGGCGATGTTCCAGTTTACGAGGCTCCGGTCCGATCGGATCCCCAAACGCATTAATCAGACCGCAATTTATGCACATTAGCATTGATAAATCAATTTATACCACAGTAACAGTCCGCAACGAGCAATTTTGTCCCTCGTTACTCTTCCTCCCCAAGTTTCTTTTTTTTGCCCCGTTATCCTCTCTGCATTTTTCCGTAAACCAGCAAATTCCGCCGAGATATTCAATGATCGATACTCAAGGCTATACTTACGGGGAATATTATTCAAGTGCCGCACTTTGAATTTTTTTTGTGCATTTATATGTGTAGCAAACGCTTATCTTCTCGCATCGCCAGGTGCTCATGTTTATGGAGTATGACCGCTCCTCAATATTCATCGTTAGAGTATTCTCTTAAAGCGTATCTCTCTTAAAAATTCACGTATGGTTTTCTTTACCTACAAATTATTTTTCTTACGATTGAAAACTCGGTTGTAAAATGTTTTAGTTTGTCTAAAAATATTAGAAGCAGTACTATAGCGCTCAAGTAGCATCGGTTTAGGACGTTGACTCGAATCGATGTTTTGATAGAACTGAGAACCTCTAATTGTAGGCCTTAAGGGGATGTGAAAGTGGCGTCGAAGAGGTTTTGTTTATAAAACTTTTCTCTCAACTCGATTTACCGAATAGCTTGACACTTTACAACGTGAATAGGGAGACTATAAGGAAGGTCCTGAAACTCATGAAATTTCAATTCTTTTTAAATTTGTTTATAGGTATTTTAAAAATAGTTTATAACAAATGAAATTTCGCGAGTTTCAGGACCTACCTTAAGGTTTCCATATTCACGTTTTAAAGTAGGAAACGATTTGAGACACCCAGTTCGTAGGAAAGTTTTATGAACGGCTGAACTTTCGGATGCCACTTTCACATCCCCTTAAGGGGAGGAGTCAATCCTTCGTGATAGTATTCTCAGAATTGAGTGTATCAATTTATTTCAAAATTTGGCACATGAATAAGAAGACCCTAAGGTAGGTCCTGAAACTCGCGAAATATAATTTTTTATAAACAGCTTTGAAAATAGCCACAAACTAATTATCTTAAAATTTAAATTTCATGGGAGTCAAGATCGTTGTTATAGCCTCTATATTCACATTCTAAGGTTTACAACGATTCGGTACACCCAGTTCGGAGATAAGTTTCATAAACAGAATCTCTTTGACGTCACTTTCCCATCACCTTAACCCTTTAATTACGAAACGCCGAAACGTATAGTGGCTTCCGCTGATCGACGTTTTTTTACGAAGCGCCACTAAGTACAGTTATTCCTAGGTAGTCAAAACGACAAATGAATATAAAATATGGGCACTGCGCGCTCCGTACAGGTGGTACATCTCCACGTCCGACTTCGTACGAAGAGCTCGTAAAGTGAATGCAGTACATCAAATACTTTTGAAATCAAATTTGTCGTTCTTGGCTAACCAAGAAATTGGACCTTAGTTACGACTCTTTCTGTCAAATTCGCTTTCTGTTTTTGCGGCAAAGTTCAGCAGACTCTGAGCTTTTGTCATACGGAAAACGCACGCGCTGGATAAGCCGAGCGTCTGTGCGTAACGCGATCTTCACATTGTTTCGATTTTGTCATATCACATTTCGCAAATGTGGTCTTTTAACTGAAAGTGGACTTAAAAGAAGGTATGAGTATGGCGTCTTTTAGCAGTCATTTGATCATATTTAACTAAAAGACACTTAAGGTGCTGTGAAACACATCAAGGGACTTGATCGACGTCGATAAAGATTTTTCTAGATGCCTACGTTGCCGACGTTCGTTTTTATATTTACAGCTGTGTCGAATTATATTGGGTATTGTACCAAATAGCATACTCCACCTGTCGTTTTCGTACAATAAATATCAAGAAATCGAAGTAAAACTCCAGAAATCCTCTGGATTCATGCTTTCTGGGGCCCTAATTGTCTGCAGAGGGACCCCCTGCGCCATCTGTGACTTCCAGATCAATTAAATTTTCACTTCGAGACCTCGTATTCCCATCATTTTAGCATAGAAGCGTATACAACACTTTTTTTGCCTTTATCCCATTCAAATGCGTGTTTATCGATTACCAGTGTTCTAAATTGTAAAATTGTCCTGGCTCTTTCGTTTCTCATATCAGAGCCTTCGATAATTGTGCATTGATCGAAATATGAGAGCTCGACGCCATTTTGGTTCTGGTCTGGGCTAAGTTAAAAATTTTTTTCCAAAAATCCAAATTTGGAATGTGTCAGGACAATTCACACAGGACAGGACAGGATGATCAGGAGTGATGTGTCACAGTTCCGGACAGTTTGGTCTAATACCCTTAAAAAAAAGTGTTGTATTCGACTCGACTGATTTGAAGGGGGTGTCACTTCACCTTAATAGCGCCCATAAAAGTGAGGTATGAGAAAGGCCTTGATGTATACCGAATGGAAAATATATGGAACCATTGTAACACTGGGTGGTTAAAGTGAATTTATTCCTAACGCACTGTGACCATATTCTCAACATTTCTTACATTGTCCATAAATCCTGTCGCGTCCAGCAGAAGTTCATAAAGACTGACACATCCTGGAAGCTGTTAATATCCGCGGTAGACATCGGCGACGTCGTAGACGCAATTCGTAATATGCCGCATGCCGCATCCTTTTGACGTCGACGGTGCTAAGTTAAAATTCTTGAGGGACTTTGAACTCACCCACGCGAGTTTGAACTTACGTAGGAGGTCTTGGTAAGTCGCGCATAACTTCTCGCAAGTGAGGACACTGACTGGGTGTCAAGGGTCACGTAATGGCGAAGAATTTCTCGTTCCTCTTTAACCGGCTCGGCGCGAGCGTGAACGCCTTTGTTTCCGCTCGAGGTGAAACCACTCCGGCCCCGTTGGTTCTTCTAGGATACCTAGCGGGGTTAGTAAGGCCCCGTTCCTCTTCTTCTTGCCTCGTGAATAGTAAAAGTGAACTCGGCCCGAAGGCGCCGTGTCCGCCGAGGTAACCGCGAACGAAAGCCAATCGCTTGGCCGACCATAAACTCGAGAGTAACGTTGTATTATTAACCAGAGAAGAACACTCCTTGCGAGCCGCGGGTTGACGTTCCGACATCTTGCCTCGGACGAGAACGCCGATCGTTTAAGTGAGCCCTATGTCGGGAATAAGTCGAGATGGAGGAATAGGGAATGCTTTGAGTATGCCGCCAATATTCGTTGGTCACGCACCCAATGTACGGTGCTGGGTTTGACTTCATGCGCATACAGACCTAGGGATGCGCGATACGATACGATATTTTAGAGTATCGATTCACTATTTTCCGATATCTGATATTTTGTACCGATAGTTTCAATACCGATGCAGATGAGTATCGATCCAATTTCTGTGGTATCGATACATTGCGATCCGGCTAATCTGAAGTATCAACTTTACACGGCGAGAAAAAAATTGTTATACTTACTACAATTGGGATGGATATAACAGCAATCGATGGGAAATATAAGGACAGCAGGTCTACAAAGTAATGATTACTCTGCTAAAAATGCCAAATGTACAATTTCATTGTAGTACACATTATTACAAAGAATGATTACAGTTACAACAATATGACAGTTATAGTTATAATCGTGACAGCATAAACTCGTCAACTGAAGCAATAGTTACCACATAACGTGCGTATATGATAACGTTCGCTAGTGTACCTTTTACTGTTGATACATGTAGAAAGTAACATGCAGCAACGCATTTACTACTGTTGGGGTAGCTAGAAAATACAACAGCGACATGTGTATATTACAGTCAGCTCATGTAAAAACTACCATTGACTAACGTACATATATGTTGCCGTTGCTGCATGTAAAAGGTATCATTGTAAATGGTATCCGTTCCAGTCGGGAACTCGGGAAATCACTACAGATATACTACATTGAAAACGGTAAATATTTGTTTTATGTAAAGCTTACCTTGGAACGATTGTTGTAGATTTTCTAACCTCCACTCCTAAAGTTCATTTTTTACAAAATCATCCGTGTTGTCACTCAAAAAAACTATTACAGTGAATTGAAAAAGTAAAACTCGATCTTAAATTAGATCGAAAACCGAATTTCGAAGAGGACCGAATGATGAGGCTACCGAAGTCAATGAATCTAACAGTCGCAGGACTGCGCAACTGATGCATGTCACGACCCGAATGCTTCTCGCGCTGTGTCTTAAGGTGAAATGAAACACGTCGAGGAACTTGATCAACGTTGATAAAGAAGATTTTTCTAAATGCCTAAGCTGCCGACGTTCGTTTTTATATTGACAGCTGGGTCGAATTATATTGTGCATTGTACCAAATGGCATATTCCACCTGTCGTTTTCCAAATTCCAAATCCAAATTTTTAATGTGTCAGGACAATTCTTAGATGATCAGGAATGATGTGTCAAAGTTTCGGACATTTTGGTCTAATACCCTTAAAAAAAAGTGTTGTATTCGAATCGACTGATTTGAAGGATGTTTCACTTCACCTTAAACGCACAATAGGAACAATAACAGTTCACGTTTGTAAAAAATTCTAGTACTACGGTATATTATGCGGTTTTCAATAAAGTTCTTGTTTTTAAATTTTACAACTGTGATGGTCATTTCTACCCGTGCCTTTATACGTGTAATTTTTACTTTCCAATGTTGTACACGTAACCCTGCCAGATGCAAATATAACTGCAATTTATTTACAAGAATTCTGCAGTTGGTGCTACAACCGCAATGGTTAAAAGGACAAAACATTGTAATTACATCTACAATAATTGTCAATTTTTAAATTGACAATTGAACATTGACATGAAATTGACAAAATTGAAAAGTGAAAATTTTCAGGTCTCAGCCTATATAGTTTTAATATAAAATGAATAAATTACTTAGCTCCCAGCATACACTTCTTGATGCTCCCAGCATATACTTCTTGATACTTCCAGCAATTATTATCCTTATCATTAGTATTACTATTTTTATTATCGTCATCATTCTCGTGTTAGAGAGGAAGTCACTATTAAAGAAACCTCCATTGTGGAACGTATATTTGTCATCGTAAATTGTTCGATTACTTACAGGCACGTCCGTACTGCATTATTTATTAGAGCTAATAAATACCTTCTCGTAAATGCATGTTCATTCCTTTCGAATATACATCTCCGAGTAAAAACGCATATCAGATTAGCATCTGGACATTCAGATTACTCATCCAGGCGGCGCTTGAGTACGAATAAGATCAGATATCTTGCAGCACAGCTTTTATATATAGGTTTATTAATATCGGTCCGAGTCGGTAAAGAAAAAGAAATCCAAGATAACGTTTACCGAAAGCATTCACAGAATGCAAGATGGAAGAAAAGGAAAAACACAAATGTGACAGGAATAATTTTTTCCACAAATTCGACTTCTCTATTAATTTGCAATTAGAATTAAATCCTTACATTTTTTAATTCTTATTTGACAGGGGGAATATAACATTTGAAATTCACACTCTTGTTCAAAATTAGACACTACATGGCAGGTGTTAGTAAATATGTTTTTTTAAACTGCAACAAGGAAATGGGGTTGGATGAAAAGGGGTGATGTCACTTAAGCTTTTGACGTAATAAAATAAAACGTATAAGTGACAGCTTTATTTTTTTGATCAAATAAACAAACTATTTCTCCTTATGATTAAAAAAAAAACCATTAGATTATGATTTTAATTGTTTAGATTTAGTTTCCAATTTTTTTTTATTTGGCTGGATGATGTGGAAAACTGTAGACGTGCACAAATATGTAAATTTGGGAGAAATTATAATTCTTGAAATTGTTGTACGTTTCATGTGTAACTAAATGTACTGTGACATATGCAAAAATATGTTTAATTTCAGTTTTTAATGCCATAATTGTTTCATTGCGTTAGGCAAAAGTCATTGATTTGTAATGTTTACGAAGCAAATGCAATTTGAGCTACTTTTACAATTCATTATGGATTTAAATTAATTGATTAGAGCAAGATGTCGATACTTAAATTGTTTCTTAGTTTATCGAATTTTCTTGTTTCAATTGAAAGGAGAGAAGAGGAGATCTAATTGTAAGTCTATCATCAATATAACAGAGTCGGATCAGCATTAATTAGCAGTTCAGAGTTCTATTACCGAATTCAGTAAACGGAATTATCTAAATGAAGTTTTATCTCAACATAAGAAGAAAGGAGTGTAACAAATGTCAATATATATGCAAATGTCGGTAACGTGGCGCGTCAATTTATGCTAACACTTGACCCTAGTACCGCAGAATAATTTCTAAATATATTTTTTTAATCTTTGCTAAATATCTCAAGCGACAGATTTTTCAAGATGTCTCGTAGATTTCAATCGTTGACATCTAAAATATTTGTTGAAAAACTCAATGACATATTTAGTTTTAATAATTTAGAAACATGTATCGAAATTATATTTTTTTTAATTACAAACATAATAAAAATACATTGTTTACTTTACAATTATTATCGGACACTTCATTTGGTATCATAAAACACGAGAAATTGTTGCAATATTTTCGTTCCGCTAGTTCATTATGGGAGCAAAACGTGTGATTTTGATTTTAAATATTTTTAAAACGCTTATAATTTATTCGGCAGATGATATAAAAAAAAAAACATATTAAAATGAAACGAAATGTTTTGTATATCCGTAAGAAAGATATTACGAAACACATGGAGCTAACAATATACAGATATTGTGAAAATAATATTCTTAAGTCAATATTTTGCAAATATTTCAAATGCCTGCTAAATATTTAAAAAATGTACGATATTCGTTAAATATATAGAAAATATAAGACAAATATTTTGTGCTACTAGGGGAGTATTCAAAATGGCGTTACCACCAAAAAGGGTATAGATGAATTTTAATTTATCGACGTCGATTAAATTTCTCAACGTTTTTCATATCATCTTAACACTAGGTTTACGGGCGTTTTTTATATACCTATTTCTACGAGCAGCCGTCAAATTGACGGGTAAACGAAAATACGGATTTTCTTTAAAAAATCGATTGATTCAAATTAAGTCTGAATTAGACAACACTAGGCTTTACGTTTAAATAAATGATTAATTAGTAAAAAGTCCTTTTTTACAAATTATCACGAAAATGATTGGAATGCTCGTCCTCTCATCCTCGGAGTCAGAACTAGAAAAAATGCGCATCCTTTTCTTGCTACGACACCCTTTCAAGTTTTCCTCTTCACTATCCGAAGATCCTTCTATCTCTCCACTTTCAATGCATTTTTCTTTCACTCTCATCTTCGCTTTGGCGTAATTCATATTATCTTCTTTGGAGGTATTCTCTGAACAATCTTCATCGATGTTGACAAATTTGTTCAATGTCTTATTATATCTCCTGGATTTACTCATGACTGCTAGAAAAGGGAGATTGGTAAAAGTAACAAAAAAAAAAATACTGTGCCCAACTTCAATTACCCTGTTGTAGATACTTACAATAAGCGGAGACTGTCTACAATAACTGAAACTTTTGCACCCTGCCTTTGAAAAACGTCCTTACACTCACTACAAAGAAGCAAATGTATATGGATTGTTTATGAAATTAGCTAGTCCGTCAATTCGACGGGTTTCGTATAGATAGGTATACTATGTACAGATTTTAATAATTAGAAGGCTTAGGAAAAAATAATTCTGTGTACAAATTCTTTCGATGAAATGATTAATTTACGATACAAAAATGGTTAAAATTAATGCTATGGTTTTTTCGGTATTTCTTTTCGAAGTTTGAATTCCGTCAAATTAACGGGTCCCGTAAACCTAGTGTTAAGTACCAGGGTAACCAGACACGATGATTAGTTAACGTGAATCCGTGAACGTACAAACATGAGATCTCACATTCATCGGTGCCATTCCTACACTGAAATATACCGTCGGAATAATTTGTGGAGGGTCTATAGAGCTATGTAAACAAATTATCGACCACGAACTGGAATATTAATCCTCGTGTATAGAGAAATAGCTAGTCGAGGAATTCTCCTGAGACAGTATCAAAGCGAGAATTCCTGAGTACTCGGGTCCAAAGTGTTTTCATCGTATACGCCTCTCGTACACACGTGCTGATTTTGAACAAATTACCAGAATTTGAAATGGGAAGATATTAATAAAACCCGTCTCGTTTGAAGGTTAAATGTATATTTATGTCCGCTTTGCAGGGGTGAGCTCCAGACGAACATTAAATCGAAACTTAACCTCACTTTTCGAATACTAAATTGAACCTCGTCCCTTATCCCAGAAATAGAGTTTAGTATGAATTATTAACAAAGATTGTCATACTAAAATATTCTTATTTAAGGTTCTAATTTATATGAACAGAATAATGCAATGTAGTCACATTTCTAATGAATTTCCCAATTCATTTCACATCGTCCCTTCTCATGTAACTAGTACTTTGATGCATTTCAAATTTAAAGCGTATAAAATAGAACAACGATTTTATTCTGAGGTTTTTCAAGATTCGACTAAAATATTCCTGGGACTTTGAAGTTCTAATGAACAAAATTAACTCTCAGGTTCCTAGGGAACTAATTAAAACGAACGTTTGTGTCAGCAAGCTGAATGATCCAAAGAATAAATGATTTAAAGATTGAAATAAAATGAATAATTTCGATGCGGGAACGCGTAGAAAAATAGTTCAGGCATAATACAAAATTTGATTCGCTTTAGCAAATATGAATCATTTCAAAATATTAACAAAATTTTGTTGCCCGAACTTTTTTACTGTATAGAAAACAAAACAACTACTGCATAACTAGGGCAGTACAAATTATATACATGATTGTAAAATTCTTTCCCGCGCTCAAAAAAATATATAGTTATAGGTACTAGAACTATTTTCGATGTTATACTGACAACATAATTTAGTAATAAAAATAATAGGAAATTTAACTAAAAAATTATAATTTCATTTATTATGGTAATTAGTATTTTGGTAATCGGTAATTCGTAATTGGTATTTATGGTAATTTATAACAACTTTTTTCTCTCCGTGTAATATGACCAGCATAGCTGCATGCGTGTTATTTGGCCACGATGGACAAGAACTTTCCGTAACGAGAAGAACGAGGAAGACATTTCAGGATACTTTTGATCCGAGTGCTGTTCCAAATTGTGAATTATGCAACAGTAAGATTGAAATGCACATTAAATTGTAATTGTTTATGTCGCCTTCTAACATTTAATTTCACCTTTTAATTGCCTAGCATATGGAGCTTGCAAATTTTCCTAATTCCGTTTGCGCGATACGAGGTAGAAATTGAAATCGTTTTTAAGCACAGTTATCGGTCACATACCCGGTGCATTTGCGCTCAGAACCTTTTCCCCATTAGATTCAGTCCAGGGATTTCGCGTTTTGGTTTGGTGGCTACAAGATCGGGCGAATAAGCACGAGCGAGGTGTGAGTAGTATCACCAAAGATACAGAATCGACTCCCGGAGTCGGACCTCCACCCGATCGGTCCTACCAGCGGGATAATTAATACCCTCGCGCGTAGTCATAAGGAACGCACCGTAACCCTGAGGTGGTGGAATCCTCGTTTACGAGGGTATATAAATAAAGTGGACGGTTCGCGGCAGGGTCCCGTGCTCGAAGTGCGGCCGCGGGCTTGGCGGTTTACGGGAAATTCTATCCGGGCCGGCCTAAGGGGTAATTCGTTTCCAGTGGCGTTCGTTAGTCGGGTGGTTCCCTCCTGGAGAGTCCTTCGGCTCTAAGAGGAGAGGCCCGGGAAAAAAGGCAGCCGACTCGGCGCCGCCGCCGCCAGTTGCAGCTGCAACGAGTAAGAAAGCTCTCTCCGCTCGGTCGAGGGACTCCAATAACAGAATAAACATGGCGCGCTAGGCCTTGCCTCCTACAATTACGTGGCATCGTCTGGACCCCTGTTACACCCTTAGCTACGCGGCTACCTATATTCCACCGGCTTCGGTACGGGACAAGCCGATAATTTAGCGGTTTTGTTGCTTCCACGATCCGCGCTCACCGGCCGTGGCACAGGCCGCGTTTTACATGCATTAAGACCCTCTCCTGGACTGCCCACGGCCTCCGCCTCGCCTGACTCCTCGCGATTTCTGTTGGCCCGAAGGTCTCTCCGGCTGCGTCAAACCGAGCCGTCCCCCAGCCCCATCACCGGAAACACCACTTACTCACGAATCCACTGATATTTAGCGATCGTTTATCCGCTCCGTCGAGCTCCCCGCAGGTTCTGGTCTGAGACACTCGGCTCGACTCTACCCCGAATGCGCGCAACTCCTTCGAGTTCCACCAGTCTCGAAACGGGTTTCGACCGAGGGCTTCGGTAGCAAGGGCGTCTTTCGATTGGCGACCGTTTCTTTAATTAAGATGTACGATCCGCGAAAAGGATCCGGGGCCTTTGGGTAATGGGCTGGGACTCGAACTCGGGCCTTTCGTGATAAGGACGAATGCTCTACCAACTCAAGGCACCAGGTCCTTTGGTGAAACCCTTCCGTGAATCCCACTTCGGATGAAATGGAGGAATCCCGATACAATAGATATGGCAGGGGTAAAGTTCCTTATTTATACGCGTGTTTCTCAAGTCCAGGATTAAGAAATGCTGGAAATGCCATCTAATAGCATCATCCCACTCGACGTACATATTATGCATCATCTTCACTGACAAAACATGAATACCAAATGAACACAAATATTTCTCATCATATGTGATGATCGCCTTTCTTAATGGGTAGGAATTTTGCAATAGTGCATGGTTTAACTGGACATCTTTTATTGGAAATACAGTATTTTATACTTAAACAAACCAGAATAGCAACTGAGCCAGGGTGCATAGTTGTTACTAATGATAAGCTCTTAAGTCAGGCGTTCTCCAACATTTTTTCGTATTTCTTAACTTCTTATGGCGTTATAGTATTCGCGGGTAGGTTTGCACATTATGCAAAGAATCTTCTCCCTGTAATAATACCGCAATTTACTTAAATGTTTTCATTACATTTATTTAATTTCGATTTATTGTGCAAACAGTCACTCAGCGACTATGCTGTTGATTTGGCGAAGTTGGCAGTAAAATTGCCGCTTTATTTACAATTAACTACTATTTAATCTCATCGTCGTGTTTTAGTATTGACCGAATTTGTGCAAATTTTATTTTCACCGTTAATTACTATTTCTATTCATCTTTGTACAGGCAATTAGTAAAATTCAAATCGCTTGAATTCGTGACGTTTTAAAGAAACAAGATGAAAAATTTTGGTATGTGTATGGTGGGGGATGATTGGTGATTGTTGAATTCCAGTTAATTCAAGTCAAGTATGAATGCCACTTGAATACCGTTGCATCGGAAGGTCGGTTAGTAAAATTCAAATCGCTCGAATTCGTGACGATTCGAAGAAACAAGATGAAAAACTGCGGTATGCGTATCGCGGGAGGATTGGCAATTGTTGAATTCCAGTTAATCCGAGTCAAGTATGAATACCACTTGAATACCGTTGCATCGGGGGATCGGTTACATCATCAATGCATTTGAATATGATCAGAATTTATTGATATAATCTAATTTTTTATACAATTAGTAAAATTCAAATCGCTTGAATGCGTGACAATTCAAAGAAACAAGATGAAGAATTGCGGTATGCGTATCGCGGGAGGATTGGCAATTGTTGAATTCCAGTTAATCCGAGTCAAGTATGAATGCCACTTGAATACCGTTGCATCGGGAAATCGGTCACGTCATCGATGCATTTGAATATGACCTGAATTTATTGATACAATCTAATTTTTTGTACGATTAGTAAAATTCAAATCGCTTGCATTCGTAATGATTCAAAGAAACAAGATGAAAAGTTGCGGTATGCATATCGCGGGAGGATTGGGAATTGTTGAATTCCAGTTAATCCGAGTCAAGTATGAATGCTACTTGAATACCGTTGCATCGGAAGATCGGTTAGAGGAACGACTATAAACCACGAAGAGAGCGGGCACCATACCGAATCCCTATCTCGATTTAAGATCGCAGAGAATGCTAGCGGAAGCACGGGAAGATTCACCATAAAACACGGAGGTGAGGTAGTTCTTGAGAGTGACCAGAACAAAGGTTCTCTTGGTGTAGGCACGAAGAAGAATTCTCGCGACCCTCGGCGAATTAATGGCATTCTCACGAGTCAGTGATACCGAACAGAGCGATACTTTCTCACGTTCGAGTTTTTCGCAAGTCGGAATGTCGATAAGAACAGTTAATGAAATCACCTTTAGCACGTGTGCGACCGAATTGTATAAATACGGTTAAGAAATGGCAATGCACGTGTCCAATTCACTAATTTTCGAACAGTGACTCAAAAATCAGTCCATTTCTTCCAACTTTCTCTTAAGGGGATGTGAAAGTGGCATCCGAAGAGTCAATCGTTCATGAAACTTTTCTCCGAAATGAGTGTACCCAATCGTTTCGAAATTTACAACGTGAATATGAAGGCTACAAAGAAGGTTCAAACGCCCGTATAATTTAAATAAAAACATTTAAAATACCTATAAACAAATATTTAGAAAATTGAAATTTCATTGATGTTAGGATTTTCCTTATGACCGCAATATTCACATTGTAAATTTTGAAACGATTCGGTACACCCAGTTCGGAGAAAAGTTTCATAAACCAGACCTCTTTGAGTCCACTTTCACATCACCTTAATGTTATTTCCTTAAATGAACTTAGCCTAACTACTGAACAATGAATTAGTTCACCACACAGTGAAGTGGCCCTAATTAGTGTTTAACTTCTGCAGCACAGAGTGTATCGTCGTTTGCGAAAGTGTGAAATTTTATTCGTCATACGCCTCTTGCAGTACACTTCACACAATTAACAATTAACCCTTTGGCCCTTAAAAGCGCATAAAAGACGTCCGACATTTGGTCCAGTATTGCCTGCACGCTTTGATGAATTTCGCCCATATGTCGAAAGGGCTCCGTATTCAAAGGGTTAAGGTGAAGTGAAACACGTCGAGGAACTTGGTCGACGTAGATAAAGAAGATTTTTCTAAATGCCTACGTTGCCGATGTTCGTTTTTATATTGACAGCT
Source organism: Orussus abietinus (assembly GCF_000612105.2). Taxonomy (NCBI): domain Eukaryota; kingdom Metazoa; phylum Arthropoda; class Insecta; order Hymenoptera; family Orussidae; genus Orussus; species Orussus abietinus. The sequence goes on from NW_019394250.1 coordinate 531,669, forward strand.
GGGTCGAATTATATTGGGTATTGTACCAAATGGCATACTCCACCTGTCGTTTTCGTACAATAATTATAAAGAAATTTAAGTAAAACTCCAGAAATCCTCTGGATTCATGCTTTCTGGGGCCCTAATTGACTGCAGAGGGATTGTCCTGACCCTATCGATTCTCATATCAGAGCCTTCGATAATTGTATATTGATCGAAATATGAGAGCTCGACGCCATTTTGGTTCTGGTCTGGGCTGAGTTAAATAATGTTGTTTAAAAATCCAAATCTTGAATGTGTCAGGACAATTCTTAGATGATCAGAAGTGACGTGTCAAAGTTTCGGACAGTTTGGTCTAATACCCTTAGAAAAAAGTATTGTATTCGAATCGACTGATTTGAAGGGGGTTTCACTTCACCTTAACAATTATAAACTACTTCTGAGGGTGCATTTCACTACTTTGGGTTTATCAAGCCTGAGGTGAATGTGCCATAGGCGAAAGATACCGAACAGAATCCAGTTTGCAACCGAGGGGCTATTCACTTGGAAATCAGTGAAAACGATTTCCTTCTTTGAGTACCGATTGCTTTCGATTTCATATGATAAACAACAATGCGATTCGGTAACAAGTGACGTTTGGCCTAGAAATGTTACAATTCGTTCGTTTCGTCTGATTTCCTAGATATGGTTGAGGTCCGGCAGTTAGCGAGTCTGCGCTCCTTGATGATGTGTACTGGGAGACATCAATGCCCTTCCATCCTGCACAGGCAATGCCGTATCTGCAGGGGAGGCATTCATGTCCGCCACTGCACATCGTGCTGCAGCTTTGTTGCAGCATGCGAGGTCGCGTGGTAGGGACTTCCGTTTCAAGATATGCGGTTTCTGTCGGCGGCAACACACGAAGATTTCACCTCCTATAAGATGGGTTTCGTCGGCTGAAAAAAGTACAGTGAGCGGTGCGGTCTCGTTACGCGGTTACTTACACCGTCAATGGTAGTAGACGATGGGGTATTCACTCAGGAAATCGTGGATTTCAATGCTCGAAATTACCTTGAAACCTGCTAGAAATCACCGAAATCCTGTCAACATTTCAAGGCCAAACGTCACTTGTTACCCAATCGCATTGTTGTTTATCATATGAAATCGGAAGCAATCGGTTCTCAAAGAACGAAATCGTTTTCACTGATTTTCAAGTGAACAGCTCCTCAGTTGCAAACTGGATTCTGTTCGGTATCTTTCGCCTACGACACGTCCATCTGAGACTGGATGAACGCAAAGTAGTGGAACGTACCCCCAGAAGTAATTTATAAGTGTTAAGGGGATGTGAAAGTGGCATCCGAAAACTCAATCGTTCATAAAACTTTTCTACGACCTGGATGTCGGAAACCATTTCATACTTTAAAACGTGAATATGGAGACCCTAAGGTAGGTCCTAAAACTCGCGAAATTTCATTTTTTATAAACTATTTTTAAAATACCTATAAACAAATTTGAAAAGAATTGAAATTTCATGAGTTTTAGGACCTTCCTTATAGTCTGCCTATTCACGTTGGAAAGTTTCAAAATATTCGGTAAACCGAGTTGGGAGAAAAGTTTTATAAACAAAACCTCTTCGACACCACTTTCACATCACCTTAACCCTTTGAATATGGAGCTCTTTCGACATATGGCCGAAATTCATCAAAACGTGCAGGCAATATTGGACCAAACGTCGGACGCCTTTTATACGCTTTTAGTGGCCCAAGGGTTAATTATGTGAAGTGTACTACAGGAAACTGTGTTCTGCACGTTCTAATATTCGTTCTTTCTACGTCAGTTTCAACGTTGATGCTGCGGATCTTCACGTTCATTAATAAACTAGCTCTCCCTTCCCCTGGCTTCGCACCGAAGCCATGAAAACCCTTGTACGACCTTTTTTCACCGACTTGCTTTATTACAATCCTCCTCGCTCGGTTCCCTCTTGTCATTCATTAATGTTTCATAAAAAAGATTTCCAATAGGCAAGCGCCACGTTTTGTGCCGCTTTATCCAGGTTATGCAATAAATGATGCCTCAGCGGTCATTTCTCCTGGGACTTGCTTTACTTTTACCATCAGTATTCAGCTCCTTATTAATAAAGCATGAAAATGTGTAGCCTACGTCCACCGGAAAGAAAGAAAGCTTTTCAGCGTTGAAAGAATTGTTCGAATTCATTCAGTAGTTTTCGAAATTACCTTAAATACGCAAACAAACATTTTCATTACTATTTCGGATAACAAATAAAATTGGGTCAAACATAGTTAATGTTGAGGGTGCAGAAAGTTACGTAGCATAGAGTATTCTGGTACCCATACTTTAAGATTAGTCAACTTGTAACATTCTTTTGACGTAACAGCCACATTAAAATTAGATCGATCTAGGGTCCAATTTGAAGTACAATGTTACAGTTGTTGAACACTGGTGTAGACAGTTTCCAATAAGATTGTGCAGATTTTTGCAGAACAAATGAGTTGACTATGTGTATTCTTATGAAGCTGCTCTTGACGTCGGAAAAGGATCAACAAATGAGCCGCTCAGTGCACACATTGATTAACTCCATAAAAGAAAAAGTTGAGAAATGCGATGAAGTAATATAGATTCTTTTTTAAAATTCCTATTATAATATAACTTCAAATATATAATGTAGAATACATAAATACAGTTATAGTTTTCATTTAACGGTATATAAAATTAATAAGAAAGAATAGCTAAAAAATAATCGTCTGCATTTTATATCGACAAATGTTTTTGCAGGTATTAAATTTCCTCCCCTATTCCTGTATGCCAAACCTTTTGTTCCGTTATGCTTTTGTAAATTTCGTGCCATTTATCAGGATTACGACTTCTTTTCCTCCCAATCGATGCGTTTGTTGGGGAATTTGTACCGTTGCAATCAGATGAATCTGAGAAACACGATAAACGTCTTCTTGCCCCAGACTTTCTGCTGATAAACCGTATTGAAGAACCATCACTGCTTTCCACATCCACATTGTTATTAGTTTCACTCATCTTGATTATAACGGTATAATATTTAGTTCTTTAAAAACAATCAGGGAGTAATGTTGAAAAGACCAAAAAATATGTAGTCCGTGTAATATTGGTGAAGTATACGGTAACATTCAGCGTGAGAGATCACTGTTATACTAACTACCGTCTGCATTGCGCTTCTTTCTATCTGTTTGCTGATGCGATTTTATTACTCATATTGTTGAAAGAGGGAAAGCATCTTCGGCTGTTTAAAAAAAAAAGCGTCGATGTACGGCCGCAACGGATAATCCAATAATACTATACTGCCAGGTATTCGTCTACGATTTACATTAGAGTATGGAGTTAATCAAAATGGCTTCTGAAATAAATTACTTATTATTCAATGCCCAAAAAAATTTTGCCGTTTAATGGTGTAAATCTCTATTAATCAGGAAAGATATTATAAATATAAAAAGTTATGACTATACCAAGTGCTTTGACACCTAAATTTAAGATTTTTCAAAAAGTGGAGTTAGTCGATGTGTGTACTGAGTGGCTCAAATATCACGGCTCATTCCCTCACACATTTGCAATCCAGGGCGTCCCGACGATGGAAGACGACTACGGATGATCCAACTAGAAATAAGTCCCACTACCTTTCCACGCTTTTCAAGAATCCAGTTTGATCGGCTCAAAATCCATCGAAGGTGTGACGGCATGTCTGGGAACAAATGGAGGCGCTGACTCACTCTCGTAAAGTTCTACTGAGAATTTATTGATAAATAAAAACAAGTCTACGCGATGATGGGACGGTAACCCATGACTTCCGTAAGTTACAGTGAAACTATAGTAAAAACTCACATTGCCGTCTCTAGAAACTGTGACGGTTTGCCAGCCCAAGAAATAAATTGGAATGCTGCGTCATCACTCCAAACATTAATAGATTGATTATGTGCCATGTAGGAAAAACATCTACGTGAAATGACGTGACTAGACGATTTCATGGTTTTCTTGCAGATTTCTTTGCAACAAAATGTGAGGAGCAGCATTGCAGGCTGTCAAAGTCATAATGTTTGTTCGAGTCACGAATGAAACGGGTACCGCTTTTCAAATAAATAATACAACAATAGGTAAAACATGATGCGAACTTTTCACTTCTTCTAGTCGTGCTAAAATAGAAGAACTGGGACTAGTAGCCGTAAAACTGAAATAATCATGAGATGCAAACACGTCACATTACACAATGGCAGATAGTCTAATGTAGAAGGCGGTAAGGAGATAAAGGTCCTTCATTCTACGTCAGGATAAAGCGGTCAAAATGAGAATATCAGGATGGTGAAGGAAAAATTAATATACCACTAATCACTTCATGTAATGATCAATTATCGACTGTTGGGTTGATTCGTCCATTTATTACGTGCGATATCAAAGGTACGAAGCAGACTAATTTCCTAAATCCCGTATCCCACAATATTCAGGACCAAGAACGCAGCAATTCCGGAGTCCTAACTCTACATTAACGGCCCAGGCAACCCATGAAGTGGAATGTACGTAAATTAATCGTCTAAATTAGGTCTATAGGTATAGCAAATATACATCGTCTATCATCCACCAAAAAGAACATTTTTCATACATACTTAATGTTTATATCTAAATTCTAACTTGATAAAACTGTTAATTTCGTCCATACTCTGATTTTTTATTTACTTCCTCTTTGGTTGGTGACCATACATCATGATTTTTTACCACTGTGTAAGTTATGATGTATTACCAGGCACCGTATGAAGTATAATATACTTATAGTGGTCTTTATTAACTATTTAAAACCCTCGGATCTTTCGTGTTTCCCAATAGATAATTACCAAGCGGCACCACAGCAGTTATTGCATTCCGCATCCTTGAATTCCAAGCAAAGCAATAGCGCTTACCTTTTTTTTTTTAATAGGAGACTATCATTTAAGCTGAAAAAGAAAATGATATTTTTCGACAATTCAGATGGATTTCCTCCTGTAATAATGAGCGCAAAGGAGCAAAACGACGCGACATAACGATCAGTGTACGGCTTTCACGAATTAAGGGGGTATTCGCATTTTGTTGAGTCCAAAATCAACTCGTACGCTGAGCAAAGTTCTTTGATAACGAAGGGTAAGGGCAATGTGAGACATTCTCACACGAAAACGAAGAAATGTTTCGAATGGGTGGAGCCAGAAATTTACTGGATTTGGCGTTTCGTCTCGGACCTGTCTGAGAACTCGCCAATAAGACTATAGATAGGTCCTGCCTTAGACCCTGAAAACCTTTATTAACCTCTTCGCTTACAATATCGTGTGAGAAACGTGGTATATCAATCGGGCCAAACGTGAACAAAACGTATGAGAGACGTGGTATGTCAATCGGGCCAAACGTACACAAAACGTATGAGAGACGTGTGAAACTTTGAACGTTCAACCAAACCGTGAAATGGCCCGATGTATGACCGACATTTTTCTTGTTTATGGCACGCGCTATCGGAATTTAAATCGTAAGGCAAGGGGTTAACCGTTTGAATCCCACGGACCTTTCATGTTTCCCAATCGACAATTGCCAAGCGGCGCCACAGCGGTTATTGCATTCCGTATCCTTGAATTCCAAGCGAAGCAATAGCGCTTGTCTCATGCCGTGTCTAAAAATGCAAAGGGGCGAGATTGCGTTGCTTTCTATTCCTTTGCGGTACACAGTACACATTCTATGGCCGGTAATCGTAAAGACACGCATCGACAAAAACCGAGGGTCCAATTAATGTTGCCTTCACAGATTACAGAGTTGATACTTTTGTACACAGGATAGATGAAGCGCCATCGCGCTGCTTGGCACCCAAACGGTTAAAAAGGGAACTGAACCTGTGGTTTGCTTACTCTGCTTTTATATTGAAACTAGAATAAGTTTGGGCAAATTATTGGCAACCACTAATCAACTATCGTTCAATTACGTGTTTTGCTTTACTCTGGGTCCAATTGCCTTCACAGTTTACAGAGTTGATACTTTTGTACACAGGATAGATGAAGCGCCATCGCGCTGCTTGGCACCGAAGCGGTTAGAAAGGGATCTGAACTTGTGGTTTGCTTACTTTGCTTTTATATTGAAATTAGAATAAGTTTGAGCAAATTATTGAAAACCACTCATCAATTATCATTCAATTACGTGTTTTACTTAACTTTTTGAGGCACGCTGGTATTAACCCTTTGCACTATAATTGTTTTCCTAATGTGTTCACACCAGAGGTGACATAGTGCAAACGATTAAAAGTGTCCCACCTTTTTAATGCGAGAATATGCACGGTGGGATATTTTTTTACCCATCTCGAAATTTTGCAATTGCTACGTGCTCATAGGTTTATTTTTAGTCTCACTTACGTAAAGTAGGTGGCAATACCATCAACAAATGCTATAAATGTGTTCGCTTGTGTTAGCAAGTTTTAACATGTCAGTACAGGTTCGTTATCTGTTGCAAGCAGAAGTTTTTATTGCGACAATCTTTTTTTTTCTTGGTTTCATGTAAAAAACTGTAAAAGGAAGTTTATTTTTATTATAAACTATCAAAGTTACCCATTCTAAGAATGGGAATGTGTCGTGTTTGTTATTTCATTATTCTTGTTAGGCCCTATCAAATGTGTTCATTTTTGTTTGTTACATTATACATTTTTCATAAAACTACTACTTCATCTTTCATTTACGATTTAAAATAATAAGATTTACATATAGTTGAATCAGAGATCTTCCAACTAACACGACTCTATATGCATTTTTTATTTTTAAGCTCTAAATGAACACTTACATTTTTTTTCTTCATTTCTGTTAAAAAGATAGGTCTAAAATAATTAAAATTCCTTTGTATATATATATATATGATTACTTTATTAAAAATAAACCAACTTTGTTGAATTTAAAAAGAAATAAAATTTCTGTACATCATGTGCCTTTTTATTTTCTAACATTCCGTGCCTCAAAGGGTTAAGCAGGGTACAATTCGTGTATCAAAAATTGGACGTAGTACGGTACATGTTGCCAAGATAAGAGAGAATATTCTTTGTTAAAAGTGGGTACAGTCATGAATATAGTAAACTAGTAGTTAGGTCATTCAGAGAAGTTTACTCGTAAAGTGAAAGGTCGCCTGGCGCCAGCCCTCCACGGAAATATCGTTGGTTCTGGTCAACAAACGTTTTAGTGACCGATCAACTTCTATGAACTAATCGCATTCAAACTGCGATGTATCGGAACTATAAAATCCAATTATTTCGGAGCAACAAACGATGTAAGTGCCAAACTTAAGATAGGTTTTATTTTGAATGTAACACACAATACAAGTGTTCAGCTAAAGTGATTCCATTACTTCAGTGCACTCAATTATTTTATGAGTGTTTTGTAAACTTTTATTTCACGTTGAACCTAAAATGCATGTATTTGGTAAATGCGACTGACTTCATTACTTTTGCTTGCTTAATTATTGATTTATTGTGAGATTGGTTTTGTAAAAGAATCTGCCGAAGTAACCCAGTAACATTTAACGCAGCGACAAATGAATTGTCGGTAATGATTATTTATTTCTCATAGTGCCCGTCAAAGGACAAAGAAATATCAAAAAATAAATATTACATTAAACTGGATGTGTATAATTTTTAACAATAAAACACTCGTATTCAAACGCGAGGTCAGTTCCGGCTTTTATTAAAGAATGTTAATACCTTTTATAATACAAGGTCTTCAATATGCAACAATCTATATCTATTTTAAATGCGAAGGTAAAATATAAACAAACATGTACTTTCGTGGATAATGATCCTTTATTGTTGCATAATTTCGGAATATAATAAATATTTCTGCTGCCATTTCTCACGGGAAGCGCCTTGTCGTTGTATGTATTAAATTCCTGTTGTCTGATGATTTTTTCATGCACGTCCCATCTCGGTTTTCGTATCACCCACCATCGTCGTACGAACACGGTCCCGTACGTACATCTCTTGTTTCTCCTGAACGTCTGCCACGTTGGTTAAGTTATGGCGGAAGTGAATACTCAGAAGTAAGGAAGACCGAGTAAATAAGGAATATTTCTTTTCATAGAGGGTTTGGAGAATTGATATCTTCAAAATGCAATCTCCCTGGAATTTTCTACAACTTCGTAACGTACAGTTACATTGAGAATTTCAAGACCACACACTGCTGCTACATTGTTGTATGAATGTCGCATAAGATATAAACACACCAATTCAGTTTGAAACGATGATTAGTAGGATGTATGTAAGTAATGTAATACATTGTTAATAATTACAATTAGGCGTAGGGGATTCGTATTTGCAGGGAAGGATGGTTTGTGTGTCCTGATGCGCATTGCTTTGTTTTATTGTTTAACACATCGATAGGTAGCCTTACAGGTTCAGAACTCTTATTGCGTACGTACATCAGATGTTTCGTGTAATAATCATATGATCGCACCTCGTAACGAATTAAATCGCGAATAATTTCGAATGCACGGGAAAGAATGTTTCTTTAAAACCGAGGCAGAGTCCTGCGTGAATGGGTAATGCGGCACGCAGATGTTTTATGACCTGGAACAAGGCGGAGAGTTTCCTACCAAGAACATCATTACACCAAAAAAGGGGCACGGTATTTTTTGAGCGTTCCCAAAAACCTTTCCCATCATCGCAGCAATGTACTTCAGCTGCGATTTGTGAAACTCTCCCCTTTTGGGTTCGGTCCAAAACAACATTTTTCCGAGGAAAGGACGCCTCTGCTTGGAGCCTTTTTAACATCGTTTTCTATCCCTCCATGGCGACTCAATTCTCCTTGTACTTCAATCGCAGCAACGAATTTGCTAAGCGTTCTGAAGTCTTAACCAATTGACGACCTCTTCAATGTATAGATCCATCCCCTTAGATTTAGCGTTTTTTAGCGTTTTTGACCGAACAGTCAGTTGCTGCTAAATCGTCCACAAGTAATTTTCTGTACATTTTCTCGCCTCGATTTGTCAGCACTCCGCAAACGTTTACACCACATCCAACGACTAACTTGTGCCGTAATTTGTTATTAATATATACCCTGTTGGATATCCATTAAATTCAGGGAATTATTTATTTCACGTCAACCTTAACCAAGTACGGAATATTAAGTTGGCGCGAAGGGTAGTCCACCGAAAGCGTTCACGACTAGTACATGTTGGTCGTGAGATCGGGCTCTACAACCCTGGTTGGGTCCAATACCCTCGCATCTTTGCGGACGAGACAACAACTTTCTCACTCAGTATACGTCCTTCAGGATTACTTCAGCAAAGAGCAAATAGCTTGTGTCCTCTTACGCGTGAAAAGTAATGGAGTTGACAACGACGACAAAAGTGGGAAACTGTTCGGCAGACGTGGATGACACATCCCGATGTGATGGAACGTCGGAAACGCGCACGATAGAACCGGGAAGGAGTTTCCCGCGGTCTGAGGGTTGCCTTCAAGATGGATCAGTTCTCAGCTGAAGAGGATCCGTTTCAGCGGACCATGCTGCATTCTGATGCACGTGCATCCTCGTATAAGCTAAATTAGTCGGCCAGTTTATCGTCCAACGAAGGAGTCTTCTCGGTGGTAACAGCAGCTGAAGATGTAGGTGTTGGTCCTTTCAACAGAAGCAGAAAAGCAAATGACAACGATACCAGCTCCTTCGGTGAATTTCGACAGTGAGGCAATGGAGTCCTAAAATATTATTCGGTTGAGGTCATCATAAACCGAAGTGCGATTCGCGATATGATGACAGGGGCACTGATAAAATTCGCACGTCAGGATTCATAAACTTTAATCGTAAACTGCAGTTACGAGGAGAAGAAGGGTCTAAAATTGGTGTACAGCCAGGATTTAAATACTTTACTTCGAAGAAGAACTATACTTTTGGTAAATGTTCAAGGTAAATGGCTTGTAAACAAATCAGTTTTTCCGTGGCTGTGCTCTGAATTCTTTCATCGTCATATGATGACCATTAAAGTTCTGTAGAGAATTATTAACAAATTATTGGACTACGTAAATTAATTCCATCTCCCTTCCAAGAGTTACATTTATGAAGTTATTATGAATAAGCGTCCTATGCTTTATGAAGCAAATTTGATGAAAATTTTACATAACTTCATCTATTTGGGTGGCTACCGAAACGCATTGTTGTCTATCATATGAAATCAAAGGTAATTGGCTCTAGGAGAAGGAAATGGTTGTCGCTGATATCTGAGCGAACAACCCCGGTGAATACACAATGAAACGTTCGTAAACAAAATGAAAAGTTCGCTGGGTCTTAACATAGCGCTATGCTTTTTAAATCCAGATGTGTTTCCTTGCGACTCTCGGTACAGGTCTGGAATTGTTTTACTCACTATTTTGGTGGTAGTAAACCAGTAAACTCGCTCGAAAAGGGAGCACGACTTTACCAGGCCAACCTCGTGCATTTATACAGAGGCGAGTAACAAGAAATGCGCGCTGCGCGGTCGGTACTTCAAAACAAACTACATAACTACGAAATATGCGAAATTCAAACTTCTCATAGAAACATAGTTTTACGACACTAGCGTAAACTTCTTCTAGAATTTTGTAGTTAAGGTACGCAAAGCGAAACGATAATCCTCGCATGATATGAGCCGCTCAGTGCACACATCGACAAACTCCACTTTTTGAAAAATCTTAAATTTAGGTGTCAAAGCACTTGGTATAGTCATAACTTTTTATATTTATAGCATCTTTCCTGATTAATAGAGATTAACACCATTAAACGGCAACATTTTTTTGGGCATTGAATAATAAGCAATTTATTTCAGAAGCCATTTTGATTAACTCCATACTCTAATGTAAATCGTAGACGAATACCTGGCAGTATAGTATTATTGGATTATCTGTTGCGGCCGTACATCGACGCTTTTTTTTTTTAAACAGCCGAAGATACTTTCCCCCTTTCAACAATATGAGTAATAAAATCGCATCAGCAAACAGATAGAAAGAAGCGCAATGCAGACGGTAGTTAGTATAACAGTGATCTCTCACGCTGAATGTTACCGTATACTTCACCAATATTACACGGACTACATATTTTTTGGTCTTTTCAACATTACTCCCTGATTGTTTTTAAAGAACTAAATATTATACCGTTATAATCAAGATGAGTGAAACTAATAACAATGTGGATGTGGAAAGCAGGGATGATTCTTTAATACGATTTATCAGCAGAAAGTCTGGGGCAAGAAGACGTTTATCGGGTTTCTCGGATTCATCCGATTGCAACAGTACAAATTCCCCAACAAACACATCGATTGGGAGGAAAAGAAGTCGTAATCCTGATAAATGGGCACGAAATTTACAAAAGCATAACGGAACAAATGGTTTGGCGTACAAGAATAGGGGAGGAAATTTAATACCTGCAAAAACATTTGTCGATATAAAATGCAGACTATTATTTTTTGGCTATTCTTTCTTATTAATTTTATATACCGTTAGATGAAAACTATAACTGTATTTATGTATTCTACATTATATATTTGAAGTTATATTATAATAGGAATTTTAAAAAAGAATCTACATTACTTCATCGCATTTCTCAACTTTTTGTTTTATTGAGTTAATCAATGTGTGCACTGAGCGGCTCATATACAGAATGCGATATTTTTAACCCAATAAAGACCAGATCATTTTGAATTGCAAGATTTCATCGAGGAGGCACTCTCGACAGTAGATAGGAAAAATGCTGAAGATCTTGGACCCCTAAACTGGAGACGATTGCAATACCTGACGTAACATCTCCGTATACTATTTCCTGGTTTTTTTACTTTATAATGTTAAACTGCCCGCGCTAGAAGTGGACGGCTGAACATAAGAAAGCCGGCATTGATATTTGAAAGGCGATGGTCTGAATCCACTTCAGAGTAATGTGACATACATTACAGGACTAAAAACGTTCCCCAGTCGGGTTACACCACGATCATTGACGGAGTAACAAGTAGTAAAATCATGAATTTTTAATGCATTCTTGCGATTCTTCCTTCGGCACTGGCAGGTTCTTCTGTAGCGGCACGAACCTTTGACAACTGCTTTTATGAATAAAGATCGATATAAGAGCACAGAGCTACTCATCCTGTAAATATTCAGGAATCCTGCCCAGGCAACCCATGAAGTGGAAAATACGTAAATTAATCGTCTAAATTAGGTCTATAGGTATAGCAAGTGTATATCGTCTATCACCCAGCTAAAAAAAATATCTAAAGGATATGTATAAATATATAGGTCTATTGTAGATGAAAAGTATATATCCAGTATTGATCTACAAATATCTACTTATTTCTTGACGCATACAAAATATATAATAGCTCTAGTAGACATCTACCAAAGGTTAATCAACATCGTTGAAAATACGTTTAGAAAAATAATAAGACACCTCGTGTACACAAATTAGTCGTTGGATATGGTATACACCGTTTACGGAGTGCTAACAAATCCTCGAAAATGTACAGAAAGTTAATTGTGGATTTAACAGCAACGGACTGTTCGGTCAAAAACGTTAAAAAACGCCAAGTTCGAGGGGTTGGACCTATACTTTGAAGAGGTCGCCGACTGATTAAGGTGAAGTGAAACACGTGGAGGAACTTGATCAACGTCGATAAAGAAGATTTTTCTAAATGCCTACGTTGCCGACGTTCGTTTTTACATTGACAGCTAGATCAAATTATATTGGGTACGGTACCAAATGGCGTACTCCACCTGTCGTTTTCGTACAATAATTATAAAGAAATCGAAGTAAAACTCCAGAAATCCTCTGGATTCATGCCTTCTGGGGCCCTAATTGACTGCAGAAGGACCCCCTGTGCCATCTGTGATTTCCAGGTCAATTAAATTTTCACTCCGAGACCTCGTATTACCATCTTTTTAGCAAAGAAGCGCATACAACACTTTTTTTGCCTCTATCCAGTTGAAATGCGAGTTTATCGATTACCAGAGTGTTCTAAATTGTCGTAAAATTGTCCTGACCCATTCGATTCTCATATCAGAGCCTTCGATAATTGTATATTGATCGAAATATCAGAGCTCAACGCCATTTTAGTTCTGGTCTGGACTGAGTTAAACAATTTTTTTGAAAAATCCAAATTTTGAATGTGTCAGGACAATTCTTAGATGATCAGGAGCGATGTGTCAAAGTTTAGGACAGTTTGGTCCAATACCCTTAAAAAAAAAGTGTTGTATTCGAATCGACTGATTTGAAGCATGTTTCACTTCACCTTAAGACGTCAGAGCGCTTAGTAAATTCGTTGCCGCAATTGGAGTACAAGAAGATTGAAGTCGCCATGGAGGGATAGAAAATATTGTTAAAAAGGCTCCAAGCGGGGGCATCCTTACCTCGAAAAAATGTTTTGGACTGGACGCAAAGGGGAGAGTTTCACGAATCGCAGCTGAAATAAATTGCTGGGGTGATGGGAAAGTTTGTAGGAACGCTCAAAAAATACCGTGTCCCTTTTCACGTGTAAAGATGTAATTTGCAGGAAACTCTGCGCCTTGTTCCAGGTCATAAAATATCTGCGAACATCAAACCATTCATGCAGGACTTTGCCTCGGTATTAAAGAAATAAATTCGATACGAGGAGCGATCATATGATTGTCCCCATACAAAATATCTTATGTAACTATGTGCGCAACCAACATCTCCTTTATTTCAATTTAATTCAATATATTCATGGCAGGTTCTTTAATTTAATTCAATATATTCAATTTAATTAACCGCATGAGTGTTTAAATGTGTAAATAAGTAAAGCACTTATATATTCTTATTTATTTCAATTTTCTGTCGTAATTAATTTCTTTGTAATTTGCGTGCGAAATCGTGTTCATGACATCTAGTTGACGTTTGTTTGACGTACAATTGATGTCAAATTTATATTGCGTTCTTATACTTGGTGTTCCTTTGACGTTTTTTAGATTATAAAGTTTACATCAACTTGACGTTAAGTTGACATGCGTCGCGATTTCGCTTACGGACCATCCTTATTGTAAAGTTTACTTAAATTTGATGCCTGTCGAATATCGAGATCGATGTCTACTACACGTTTTTTTTATTTTCATACCGTGGGCATTCGGACGTCTACCTTACGTCAGTTTAACGTCGACAAGGTCTCATATTACATACATTTGACGTAGGAAGTCCCAAAATCGCACGTCAATTTCACGTCTTTTTTACATATATGCTCCGTTAGGGCGAAGTAGGTGCAAATGGATGTAATTTATTTACTGTCTTATCCACGACACAAGTATCGATTTAGACATCAAAAGTACACGCTGATTTATGTCGGAGTGATTCCGGAAATACTTTATCACATACCTCTATCCATTACTTATACCCCATATCACCTTTCAGATTTAAAAGACTGAAACCCTAAAAATCAATAAAACTCCACGTATCTATGACATGACAGCGGTCATTGAAATATTGAAACGTGTTCACCTGTCTCTACATATGTTACACCAATACCACGTTACCTTGCCTTTAAGGTAGAAATCTTGTCTTTGACTTGTACGTTATCACTTTTTCGACGAAAACATTTATTAGCTGTACCATGTATCGTGTTAAAAGGTGTCCTGAGCATTTCGTTTACCAGTTGTATCGCTTAAGGTGAAGTGAAACATCCTTCAAATCAGTCGATTCGAATACAACACTTTTTTTTAAGGGTATTGGACCAAACTGTCCGAAACTTTGACACATCACTCCTGATCATCTAAGAATTGTCCTGACACATTCAAAATTTGGATTTTTCAAACAAATTTTTTAACTCAGTCCAGACCAGAACCAAAATGGCGTTGAGCTCTAATATTTCGATCAATATACAATTATCGAAGGCTCTGATATGAGAATCGAATGGGTCAGGACAATTTTACGACAATTTAGAACACTCTGGTAATCGATAAACTCGCATTTGAACGGGATAAAGGCAAAAAAAGTGTTGTATGCGCTTCTTTGCCAAAACGATGGTAATACGAGGTCTCGGAGTGAAGATTTAATTCACCTGGAAATCATAGATGGCGCAGGGGGTCCCTCTGCAGTCAATTAGGGACCCAGAAAGCATGAATCCAGAGGATTTCTGGAGTTTTACTTCGATTTCTTTATAATTATTGTACGAAAACGACAGGTGGAGTACGCCATTTGGTACAATACCCAATATAATTCGACCCAGCTGTCAATATAAAGACGAATGTCGGCAACGTAAGCATTTAGAAAAATCTTCTTTATCGACGTTGATCAAGTTTCTCGACGTGTTTCACTTCACCTTAATACTACTTCCAAATGACGTCCTTCGCTATAGCCCTCAATCTTTCCCACTAGAGTTAGAATTTCTCCTGTCTTTGTTTCTAACTCTCACACTTCCCATGAAACAAAGAAGACCCGACATGTCATCGATGTGTACCGTAAGTGAACAGTCACCACACATATGTGTTGGATACACATCCAACCTCCTATGGATCACGATCATTATGATGACTTCTGAGACCTTTGAAAATGCAAATATCTAATTTGAATGGAAGTTACGAGGCCCAATTGGCATCAGTAATCTTTTATCCACGGTCAATGGAAGCAAAATGTTCATTTATCGGCAAGCAAAAATACGATCCCCGGTTCAACTTGACATCGGGAAATATTTTTGCTTATTCTTTCCGCAACTGTTCACGCCTGCACGTCTGTCTAAATTTGCCTAATATTAGTTAGTTGATATTAATCAACATAACGTATAGGTTTTACTTATAGAGTGTAAAGCGGAATCCTATAAACTCCCTCAACTCGTTACAACGCATACAGCAAAAACGCGGAAGGATCTTAAGAATGCATAAATATTCATCCAAATTTACATAGAATATTAAGCAGCAGTGAATTTTATCTACGTGCTGGTTAAATTACACTTCCCCATAAACGTTCTTAATGTACCTTACCGATTCCCGTTAAATACCTTTCGTTAACGAAAATTCTGAGGCCATTTATATTCCCACTAAACGCGGTAATTATTCCACCGACGTAAGACTTCCTTCTCTTAGGAGATAACTTCTCTCGAATGTATTGCGCAGGCACGCGCGCATTTATTAGCTACTTATCGGTATTTTTCTAACTTCCTCGAAGTGCAGCCAACGGCTTAGCACGAGCGCATAGCGATGTAAATGCAAATCACTTGGCGCCCAGTTCGGCCCAAAGAGAGAGGACCCTTCGGGTTCCTGGCGGCCTCGACTCGAGTCATCGAACGACCTCTCGCGGTATTCTTCGGGCACATAAAAAAAACCATGTTGAATGAAGAAAAAGATTAAGCAGAGCGTCCTTCTCGTCTTTCCCTCCACCACTTTCTCTCTGTGTGCCCGTCTCTTCCTGGCCGGAGGACACGAGTGCCTTGCCGCCCCAGTTAAGGTGACGTGAAAGTGGCGTCGAAGAGAATTTGTTTATCAAATTCTTTTTCCAATTCGGTTTACCGAATTGGGAAAAAAATATGGCCTCAGGACCCAGTTCGTAGGAATGTTTTATGAACGATTGAGCTTTCGGATGCCACTTTTACATCACCTTAAGGCGAAGTGAAACCCCTCTCAAATCAGTCGATTCGAATACACTTTTTTGAAGAGTATTGGGTAGAACTGTTCGAATTTCTGACACATGACTCGTGAGCACCTAGTAATTATCCTGACACTTTCAAAATTTGGATTTTTTAAAAAAATTGTTTAACTTAGCCCAGACCAGAACCAAAATGGCGTCCAGCTCTCATATTTCGATCGATATCCAAATATTGAAGGCTCTAATCTCAGAAACGAAAGTGTCAGGACAATTGTACGATAATTTGAAACACTCCGATAATCGAGAAACTCCATTTTAATTCCGTATCGCTGTCATTTTTCACAACGTGGATATACAATTTTTAAAGAATGGTCTCCAGATTTTAAACTCTGAGGAAGTATGATAGAGAAAACCGATTTTGTTATCCATTTAACATGACATTTCCCCTTGGTACCTTTCATTTGCAAGGTAAATATCTTCTTAAAGTTAAAACGGTGAGAAAAGAAACAACGTTTGAAAGATTCGCGGTATTCTTATCATATTGCCTCTCGTAGCACACCAACATTCGTCATCGATTCGTGTATTTTGGGAAATACTATAAAGACAAGAGAGCGAAGTTTTTTTAGGATGTCGGTGCCAGTATTTCATGGACTCAGTAAAATCAGTCAACAGTTGCCGAGGAATGGAATTGCGGTTAACGCAAGCCAAGTGCCTGTTTATGAAGATTGGCCTTCAAATTGTCGCCGTTCCCATTAGAATGATGAGAAGTTGTGGATTATGGTCTCTTGGTGGTGATGAAACGGTTTCTATAGTAAGTTTAAGAACTGCTTCCAGTGAATGTCGAATGAGTTCCTTTATATTAGCAGGAAAAGAGGCGAAACAATGATTATGATCCTGCGTCCAACAGGAGACTACCCTCGACACTATCGGTCATAGTCGAACCTCTTATTCTTTTTACCGTTCAGTTTGTAGACAAAACTTTCACTCTCTTTTAGTCCACAGGACCTCACAATTAGTAAGTTTAAAAACTGCTTCCAGTGAATGTCGAATGAGTTCCTTTATATTAGCAGGAAAAGAGACAAAACAATGATTATGATCCTGCGTCCAACAGGGGACTACCCTCGACACTATCGGTTATAGTCGAACCTCTTATTCTTTTGATCGTTCAGTTTGTTGACCAAATTTTCACTCTCTTTTAGTTAACAGGAACCTCACAATTCGCTTGTCTCACTGTCTTATTCTCTCAATTAAAAATTGAATTCAGTTCAAACTTGAAAACTCTCATAATAGAATAGTTCCATTTCATACGAGTTAGACCTGAACATTTTTAAACTGCTAGTCATTAACAGAACATTACAAAGACATGCTGTATCATCATATACATCTATTTTCAGTGCATATATCATAGAAGTCTAGATAACCTGCACAGAAATCTAAACTATTCGAAAAAGTTAGGAGATACGCTACCGACTATACTATACGACAATTGTCCACATTTCAAGTGTGAAGGAATGGGGATATATTCTCTCCATTCCTATAAAAAGGAAAATGAACGTTTATTAGACTCAAAAAATCCAGCGAAAGATCAGGAAATTTAAAAAATTTACTTGACTCCATCGCTGGTACAATGGCGGACATGAATGCCTCATCTGCAGATACGACATTGCCTGTGCAGGATGGGAGGGCATTGATGTCTCCCAGTGTACCTACGCAAAAATATTACTGTTTCAATTTTAACGTACAACCAGAACCGTGTAGTGTATCATTGTCGAACCTTAGTGACATTGTGGAGGGACTTCCAAGCGTAATTTCTGAATGGATGATTTTGTGAAGCATAAACTTTAAAAGTAGAGATAATAAAACTCACAGTATTCGTTCCAAAAACAACTGTAATGGGCATTATATTTTGGTCACCTCAACGGAAATAAATTTATTACTGAATGATTCTTTTTGCTTGCGGCAATATTGCGTACGTTATTAAATGCACTCACCAATTGGTGACTATTACATCAGTTGACTAGTTCGTGCCTCCATAATTATAAACATTATTCGTTGTAGTGTTGTAAAGGTAATCACCTTCTGTGATAATATATATTTTAAGCTGTGCATTTTACACATTTATTAGAGTAACCACAACTCTGAAGAACTACTGTCCTTATTTGTACGTGTTCGGATTTCGGCCCTTTGTATTAAAGGCCAAGTACTATTGTCTTTGGCCAACACTACGCGATACAACTTCTTGATGGTTCAAGGAAGGACTGTGTCCGATGTCGTTTAGCTTTGGGAACTTTGCGGAAACCGACGCGGAAAAAAATGATTGAGTTTGATCAATTTCGCGGTTACATGAATGTTGAAACTTAAATGCACATAGCGACGTCCCTTACACCGAGCTAACAATAGGCAATTATATTCAGCGGGTCGTCCGAGGTCCTCACCGCGCCAATCCGAAAAAGGGGCATTTATGGCCCCTGCAATAAGGGAATTACCGCCCGCGGAACCTTCTAGCTTAAAGTAACGAGCAACAAAATCTATTCTTCATATTTCAATAGTTTCCGTGTCCCTATAATAAATACTAATCCGTTTCGAGCCCTCGCTCCCAGCTGCAAAATGTGTCGCGCACATTTTTCGATTTACCGTCACAAGTTAGTCCACCCTCTACGTGGCTTTTCGGGAATTTCAGACCCTTCCTTTATTTTCTATTCCATCAATCGCGATGCGTTTGCTTACGCCTCCACCTCCGGTTAAGCAAGTAGCATAACTTTCTCAGCAGCACGAAATCAGACTTCGAGGAGTCTAAACGAAAACCAAGGACCGCGACCACCTCAGTCATCCCATTAAAAAATAGAATCCTTGCGCGCCAAAAGCAAACAAGGATTGGGAATCAGTGCTCCTTAGGATAGCCTAGGCCAGCAGCACTACCTTCTATCGTTACGTGCGACTTGCACCAACAGATTCTCAAGAAGTCATCGGTCGATTCACAGGCGTGAGATTGAAGAACCTTCGTCGATCACGCGCACTGAAATTGCTTCTTACTCCGTAGCTTTCTGTCTTGTTTAATTGGTAAGGGGTTTTCGGAGAAGGTGACAAATGAGCTTTTCGCGGAGCAGCAGGACTGTTGGTACCAATCAAGTATGCGACGCAAAAGAAGTTGTAGACTGCGTGAGTCTCATTTCTTCGAGGTATTCCGTGCTCAGTAAAAGTGAAGCAATTAGATCGAATCGAACCGTGACGTAAAATGTCCGACGACGGCGCCCTTCTTCTTTTCTGCACTTTCTACGTGAAGTATCTCTTCATTCTTCCGAGAAGCGTCTGGGCTTCTCGCATTCGTATTACAATGGAGTTGGAGTTTTCTCACGTATTTGTGGATACTAACGAAGGTGAAACGAAATTTTTTAATTCAATAGCTACCAGTAGAGGTTATATTTAACGGAATGTATACGTTTACAATCAAGTAAACGGGGCTGAAACGTTTGTAAGTTGAATAACCATATGGCTCAAACTCGTATTCAATCATTTGCGCTTTTGGTACAACTCCATTTTCAATGACTTCGCATCAGTTTGTAATTATATGTTTAGCTTTAATCACTTTGAATAAGTAGAACTAAATTTTGATGATGTCTCATCTCACTAGCGATTAAGTGAAACTAAATCCGAAAATATGTATTCTATGCAAAACTATAACTTTACGTATGCCGTCCGCTTTCAGCACTTTCATTTCTTTCAACACATTCATTTGCATTCATAAGGCACTAAACGGAAAACTCGAAGTACATTTTTCGAGTATATTGGTCATACGAACAAATACGACATCTACATATACATAAAATATTCCTAGTGATATGTTTCATCCTTTAATAAAAAGGACATGGACTAGTATAAGCTTCGAATCGCTATGATATTTAGCATTTTTATTCCATTACGAGCAATACTTTGTTTAAAAGAATACACATTAACTTTAGGAGTAACAATTCCTTCTTACAGAAGTTCCAACTTTGTGTGTAAAACCTATTACCTATTGACTTTCCAATCCCTTTTCCTTTCTTTTAAACGAAAAAAAAAGCTGGCAATTCCAATCGCAGTACCTATCAAAAAAGATCAAAGAAATTTCACAAAATAAATGTTAATATACATATATATCTGTATCATTTTAACAACAAAAACGAGCGATCAGTCTCATGACATAAATATTCAGGACTTCTTCAAAATATCCGTTCCATACGCTACAAGCATGTCGTTGCTCGGAATGAAATCGATTTGTTTTCGGAGAATTTCCTTTCTTATCCTTTCTTTAAAACGAAAAAAAACACACGGACAATTCCAATCGCAGTAATTATCAAAAAAGGTCAAAGAAATTTGACAAAATTAATGTTAATATACATATATATCTGTATCATTTTAACAACAAAAACGAGCGATCAGTCTCATGTCATAAATATTCAGGACTTCTTCAAAATATCCGTTCCATACGCTACAAGCATGCCGTTGCTCGGAATGAAATCGATTTGTTTTCGGAGAATTCTGTGCAAGATGCGAAGGCTGAAGTCGTGTCGCTCTTGTTCGCCAAAAAGAGAATCGACCATTGTGCCTCGCACTGACACGTCGCAGTCCTTCCGTTGCGGGTACCGATACCAACAGGATGCGGCCCGAGTCCGTTTTACCTGGCTGACGAAAAACCGGTAATTCCCGCGGGTCCGCGACTCATACCGGCCTCGGTCCAGCGGATTAATTATCTCCCGTTTGCAATCGGATGGGCGCACGTTACGGCGAGTCGGCGCTAATGCCGCTTGTTTATAAGCCAAGCCGTGGGTTTAGGTGGTCGCGCGCCGCACCGATCGTATTAATTACCTACTTTTGCTTCTTGCCCGATAACGCCGGATCGACAGCTGCCGAGCGACAGGCTGAACTGGAATCGGCCGAGCACGGATTCGCGGGCCAAGAGCGAGGAGCATGGAACTATTTTAATTGATCTCGGCCAGGTGGATCTTTATTTTTTTCTAGGTGGCCGTGATCGGTAAGCCGATTGCTCCCAAGGTGCGTCGCGATCCCCCGGACTATCCCTAATAGGACTAGGCACCAACAGGATCCTGGTGGCGAGCAGCCAAGCTTGGCTGATTAAGCTATTGCAGAGGTATGAGGAAACGCAGCCCCAGAGGAGCTGCACTCCCACTATCGTCCACCATAACGAGATCGACAGCCGTCCCGAGGCGACGAGGGTGATGGGAGAGCTCATTGAATCTAGACCTAATAAACCGGGGCTCATTGAAGCCTTGATGGCGATGTGCTTTCTTACGAACTACCGACCGAGTTAACTGAGTCGTCGAGATCTGGCGCCTACGAGCGATGGACGAAAGATATGAGAAGAGGAAGGTCGGACGGAAAAAAGATTCCTTTCGGCATTCCCGATTTTCCTGAAAAAAGCGACAAGAGCGAGAAGAGAGGTTCAAGGTTGGATCGTCCTCGATCGGTTCAATGCCGTAGCTTTAATTTAGAATTAGATTTAGATTAATTAATCAATTAATTCGACTACGCTAACAGTGCCAGCGTACCTGCACTCGAACCACGCGGCCCTTCGCGCCGTCGTAACCTCTTCGCCAAGGGCAGACGATCCGCATAGAACCCCCTGTGGTCAAGGCGCTCGTCTCCCTTTTTCGATGGTTTAGAGGTCTCTTCTTTAAGGGCACTCTTCTGTCTCTCTCGACTCACATGGAAAACAACAAGTCGCAAACGTTTCCAAACCTTCCGAGAAGGACGATTTATTTCTTTAGCGCTTCAGCCTTGCTTTCCTAATTTCGGCACCTACATGATAAGAGACAATTTGTCCCCATATTCCTTTGGTCCTTTTCCGAGTTCCTTCTTAGAAGTACTTCTCCAGGAGTCCATTTTGCAGTCCCCACCTACACCTCCTTGACTGCATTAACTTCCCTTTCTACGTTCCTTTGCCCCCATTCGGCTGCATTGCAAAATGCAGCCTGTTCTTCGTCTCAACCTATCCTCGGAGATCCTTCCAAAACTCCGCCCATTCAAAACTGTCTCCAAGGTCTCCTTATCCTGAGAATTTCATCGCTAAGGCAGAATTTGTTCATCCTACACAAAAAGAACTTTCTCCGGCACCGACGCGACTAGCCATTCAGTTTCAACGGGAACTCTTTCGCTCGGGTCGTAATGTACAAACATTGTCGCACAATTCACCGTTCCATATACGCAAATAAACATTCATTATTACACGAAAATACTCCGGGGAGTTTTCGTTAAAGTCAGCGCCAGATCCGTCGCACTGTAGTGCACGGAACAAAAGTAACGAACGATCGCTGCCAAAGGTTCCTTAACCTCGCGTCCTCGAATCGTTCGATGAGTCGTTAAGCATTTGCGAGTCTCTCCGTTCTTTCCTCC
The DNA here is from genome assembly GCF_000612105.2 of Orussus abietinus. Taxonomy (NCBI): domain Eukaryota; kingdom Metazoa; phylum Arthropoda; class Insecta; order Hymenoptera; family Orussidae; genus Orussus; species Orussus abietinus. The sequence goes on from NW_019394250.1 coordinate 554,576, forward strand.
GTGAAACGAGCACCACGGCGGTACTCTACGTTATATACAGCCTAGCGATCACGATCGACCGATCGAGCATAAATCCTCCCTACGAAGTGATCGTAAAGATCACAATACCGTGAACGGAGACGATCACTGCGCGGTTTCGTGAACCGATTCCTGGCAACCTTTTCGCCTCCTTCGTCCAGCCACCTTTCGTTGTCCCCAGTTTCGTACTCTTTCCTGGTCCGTAACCGTTAGTCGTTAAATAAAGTTCAAACGGTTCGATCGAACTGTTCGAAGCGGCTTCCAATTACTGAATTGCAAGCCACTGTCCAACCAAGCGGAACTCTGTACTCCTTCCGCTTCTTCCGATAATGACCACGCGTTGAGAAATTGGAGGGATTAGACTTAATGCCACGGTACCGCTATCTAAGGGGTCTACTCCACGAATTCTTGGGAAATCGTTGCGTTTTATTGTTTCCGAGCTATATTCTTCGAAGGTTTTCAAAGTTTTACGCTTTCGACAAATTTTCAATCGAAAGGTCTTCGAGTAACGCCACTTTTATGGGGCTTCTTGGAGGAACTTCAGTTTTATGTCCAGCTGGTACTTCATCGATTTGAAATCTTCCACGGACGAGTAAAATCCAAAATGTGTATGTGTGTTTGACATTCTAACTCCATAGAGAAATAATTAGTAACTGTTATTATTGTTTGCGTTATGGAAAGTATTGATTATACCCTTCGTCGATCATATTTTTAGACGTATTTGTGTTCTTTGATATCTCAATTGTTTCTGATCAGCTACAAGTTGTACAATATTTGAATAGCTTGTATTTTGTTAGCTTTGAAACATGGAGTTGTTACTGTAGGTACGATCAGCATAATGCCTGCCTTCATCGATTAGGATGATTTAAGTCTCAAACAAAAGAAGAAAGAATTATTAGTGCCAGGATTTAAAGAATTCAGTATCTTACTGCAAGAATTCCAACTATTTAGAAGAAATGAAACGTCCATGTGCCTTCGGCGACATGTGGATTAAAGAAACACAACCCTAGTAGCATAGAATAATTTCTAAATATTTCTTTGTAATCTTTGCTAAATATCTCAAGCGACAGATTTTTTTAGATTTCTTGTAGATTTCATTCGAAGATATTTTAAATATTTGTTGAAAGTCTCAATGACATATTTAGTTTAAATAATTTATAAACATAAAGAGAAATATGTTTTAACTTATTAACATAATAAAAATACATTTTTTACTTCACAACTATTATCGGACACTTCCTTTGGTATCAAAAAACACGAGTAATTTTTCTAATATTTTCGTTCCGCTTTTCATTATGGGAGCAAAACGTGTGAATTTAATTTTAAATATTTTTAAAATTTCAATAAATTACCCTTAAACAAATTTAATAGTCTAATTAAAGTTATTATGTTCATGTTTGTGATATCATTTAAAGTAATCATCGCCCATTAAATTGCTCGCTGGTATTCGCGATAGCCTATGACAATGATTGGTATCTACGACCGGTACAAATCGTGATCGATAAATAATATAAAATTATTTAGTCCTTAAGAAAGTTTAGTATCTGTTCGTTATTACTGGTTGCTTTGAATATCTCTACTTGTGTACAGTAGCAAAGCAGTAAGTGGCGCATTAGTGATCCGTGAAAATAACAATTTAAAAGACGTATAAAAACTTGAAGGTGATGGTAAATGAGTACCTAGGGAACTCTTAAATACCTGGCACAATGACATTACCTTTAATGGATCCTTAATAGTCTCATCAAACGTCTTTACGGCGTTTCTTCTGCCCCCGTAGCCGATTAGCCATCGCCCAGAATGCGCATAACACACGCGCATGCGCGTATTGCGTCAGACACGCGCATGCGCACATTGCGTAACACTTAAGCTCATCCGTTCGCTGCCAAATAGAAAGTGGCGCTATGGCGTTTCTTTCAAGACAGAAGATAATATTACAGAACGTAATATTAGGAATTACACTTTTCAAATTTGCTGATTAACAAGTAAGATGTAGCTCGGAAAACCTTCTGTAGAACATTGAAATTTAGTACATGACATTTAATTATCATTGCGGGCAAATGCGGTTAAAGTATAAGTCACGTAGCTGTTCCGGTTACTATCCTGCATAACTTCGATGCAGTCATCACAGGAGTTATGACTACCAACCCTGACCGTCACGTAAAATATAAGCATTACCAATTAATACTTTTCCAATAGCTAATAAGGTCGATTTTTGTCACATAAATTGATTATCGCCGGGGCTTAAACCGAGACGATAATTAGAGATGTCGAGATACTACTCGGTGTCTTATCTTCTTGGGACCATCATCGTCGGTTCGCGTCTTCGTCTCCCAAGATGAGACCAGACGTTCGTCACGTCGAATTTTTCGAGCTAGCGCGGCTCAATCAAACTGCAAAAGGCAGGTAATTAATTAATATTAATATGGACTGTTTTTCACTTCGACACTTTGAACGAGTAGCCGTAAGTCTTCATCCGTCTTCATTATTTGGTACCAATTATCGCCGGATAACATCATTTCTTTTGGCTCCGTCGGCGAACCTGAATCTGCTCTTGGATCGGAGAACGTGACACGAACCCATCTATACGCCGCAAGGAGAAACCTCCTTCTTATCCGGCGCTGATCGATCCTCGGGTCGATCTTGGAAAGCTCGATACCTGCCAGCGGATCTAGAGACTTTTACTAAAGGTACATTGCAGTCGCGAAGCCAGCGGCTGCACAACGCATTATAACCTCCGCTCGATGTAGATCGTAAATAAAGACGACAGAATTAAGGATTCGACGTTATGAGGAATTCCGTCAAATGTTATAATAAAAAAAAAAAACACCTGTAGGGTGCAAAAACCAAGCCAAATACATTTATCATTCCTTGATTATTTGAAAAAGTAGTTTAAATGGTTTGTCTTAATAAGGACCCCATATCGATAATTTTTGTCACGATACATTCTGTTAAAATATTATATATACATGATACAATTTCACACAGTCATCTACTAAAAAAATTATAAATTCTTTAAACGTTGTACGTTTACGCAAATTTATAGTCTTTTACTCCATATAACCAATTAACGGCAGACGCTCAGTTGCATTCGAGAAATAAAGAGCGATCTTTAAACCCCAAATCCCGTGTAATCACCTTCCTCTCTCGATTTCTATAACCGGGCACACGCACGCCCAAAATACATGGATTGTGGTATCTATAAATTTGGAAATTTAGGTGTCCCGATTAAAACAAAATTGTTTTCCTTCTTTTCACAGAAACTAGTATGTATTACAATGTATGCTATACATGTTCCGGCATTGTCTTTTCTGTACAAATTCTGTTAAAGATTGGCTGACTACGATTACTTTGCATAGCTTCAGAACGATGTGCACATAAACATAAATTTTCAAAAACTAGAAAACAGTACACGTATGAACGGTCGCGCACGCTGAAATTGTCATGCATAATGCTACTTATTGTTAGGTGCCAGATCTACAAGGTGTAAGGGTAGGGAGATATATTTTACGAGGAATTTTCACTTTCATTACATAAATTTTGTATAAAAAAGAGTATTCAGAAGCGTTCGAAAACATAAAACATTTACATACCACGCATCCACTTTGTAAAGTTAACATTAATGCTTGCATATAAAGACAATTTTTCGTTTTCATCTAATAGTTGAAGTGCCACATTTTGTTACTCGGTTCGACTTCCTTATTATTTTTCCCGCATGACATTTCTGTTTAGCAGATACGTCTTGCGTAATTTAAAAGACGTCTTATTTTGTTTTACCACATAACATAATTAACAAACTCTGTATGTCTACTTTCCCATAAAAACATAATATGGTACCCGAATACTCGGGTATTGAACAACCATGTAGACAACTTTGATGATAAATATTTAAAAAATATGCTTAATAAGATAAATGTTGTGTCGCGCAGAAACATTGAAATGAATCCCAAGGAAAATGTCGTGGAGGCGTTTTTTACTATCTGTTCGGGAAGAACAAAAAATTGATGTAGAAAGGAGCGAAAGGATATTCGGGTTCCTGCGCCGGGAACAAAACAATATAAAGCATTTCCATTACAAACCGTGGGACTGTTCACTTGAAAATCAACGAACACGATTTCCTCCTTTGAGAGCGGATTGCCTTTGATTTCTTATGGCAAACAACAATGCGATTCGATAACAAGTGATATTTGGCCTTAAAATAGGGACAGTATTTCGGTGATTTCCAACAATTTCCAGGGATTTCGGCTTGCGATTTCCAGCTGATTTCCACATGATGTAGGGCGTTCAAATCCATGATTTCCTCAGTGATGATCCTTGCTGCGAACTGTGAAATAGGCGCCAGTCCCTAATGGGACATGGTAAACAATTGTAGTCTGTACATTTATGACCTATAGAGTTATTCTTCCCTTCTGTAGTTGTATATCGTACCACTCTTTAGCGACTGGCGTCTCTACTTCACAATTACGTTTCCTTAATGTGGTCATTTACATGAGCGTTAAACGGTTAGCAATTTTCCTACAGTTTTTTCTTCTCACTTGCAGTAGTCGGTTCTCCGTAGTTCTTTGCCAAGTATTTTCACGTCAACATCAGGAACCTTAGTCCAAGAGGCGTAAATCCATGACGTTTGCATGGTTAGCGGGTTCTCTTTCGTGAGAACGAAACAACGGACGGTTCCCGGATGGTTGTTGATCGGAGGAGTAGAAGGCCGCCACTGGGAATTCTCTTCCATTCTACTTCCTTCTCGGACTACCTACCATTACATCAAATATTTCTGCAAGCCACCAACCCAGGCATCGCACGAAGTACAATACCCGTATATTACTTGTATAAATTAGGTCAATAGGTATAGCAAACGTATATCGTCTATCATCCACCTAAAATAAATGTCTTTTGTAAATATATAGATGTATTTTATGTACATGGCTACACAATATATTCCATAGATATTCAAACGACATAAGGTCTTTGAGTAATACGGCCCATGATTATTTTTCACTATGTAGCAAAAGTGCAATGTTTGTGGCTCCCTCTGCCAGTTAGTAGGACAAAGAAGAGTCCATTGGGTGTACTGCCGGGACAGTGGACGAGTCCATGGTAAACTGAGATTGATAACAAATATTTCTGAGTGAATTTGATAAAATGTAACGCAAATTTTTGTGAAGTACTACTCTGTCCAGCAAGTATTGGGTTGATGCATAAGTCATTGCGCACTTTTTCAAATATAAAAATGCGCGCAGAAATTAAATGTTTTAACATAATGTTATATGTTATCTTAAAGAGAAACTTTTGCTCTACAAGACAGTGTTTTAATAATTTTGTTAGATTTAATTTTTGAGTCCATTTCTTGTGCCAATTCTCTGGTCGATTGTCGCGGGTTTTCATGGATCCTCCTGAGCCAAGGCCCCAACAACCTAACACTGCCTCCTAAGATACACTTCTCCATCAATTTACGCGGCACTTTTGTACGCGAGTCTCTTCTTTACGCAGTAAATTATAATATAATTTACGCGGTTTTTATTTCCAACATTTTTTCTTCTGTACTGACAGACTTTACGCAACGCGATTTTCAACCGTATAAAACGAATCCATGTGCAATGGATACTCCGCGTAAATTGAAGAACAGGTGTACCTTCACCGTGACAATTTCTGTCTCTCGCGTTTACCTCTTCGAATTCCCAAGGAAAATCTGGAGATTTCGACCTAACAACCTCATTGACTACATTGAAAATGATCTGCAATGTTCTTATGCAGTACTTTTTGCGTGTAACTGTTTTGAGATCGACCGAGTAAAAGACTCATAATCGGAAGGATCTTGTCGTGGCAACGCACACGAGAGTATGCCGAGCCACAACTGTTTTAATTTGAACGAATAAGAACCACGGAGAGATCGCGCACCTCGGGACAAGTTTGTTAAAATGGGAAAACGGATCACGGGAGTTTTTACGATGATTGAGATAGGATGATTAACGAATTCGTTAGGTTCGATCTTCGTTCGGTTTCCATGTTAACCGTTCGATTGACTTTTTGGTTCTGAGTTGTGTCTTTTGAACAAGAGACTTTAGCACTGTTGCGGAGGCGTGTCGCTTGTTTTCTAAAGAAATTTGATTAGTTCGTGGTCCTCTGCATGCGGACGCCTAGATTCCAAAATGTGAACGTTCATTGGTTGTCGAAATACGCGCTGGAGTCAAGGGACCGCCCGAAAAGCCAAGGACCACTTCGGTTATTTTTTTCCCGGAAAAACCCAAAAAGATGGAGTGCACATGGCCTCATCGTAGGTGGTCACTGTCGCCAAAGATCCAACAATGGCCCGCGACGACGCGACGCTAAAGAACTCCGCTTAAGGTGAAGTGAAACATCCTTCGAATCAGTCGATTCGAATACAACACTTTTTTTAAGGGTTGGACCAAACTGTCCGAAACTTTGACACATCACTCCTGATCATCTAAGAATTGTCCTGACACATTCAAAATTTGGATTTTTCAAACAAATTTTTTAACTCAGTCCAGACCAGAACCAAAATGGCGTTGAGCTCTAATATTTCGATCAATATACAATTATCGAAGGCTCTGATATGAGAATCGAATGGGTCAGGACAATTTTACGACAATTTAGAACACTCTGGTAATCGATAAACTCGCATTTGAACGGGATAAAGGCAAAAAAAGTGTTGTATGCGCTTCTTTGCTAAAACGATGGTAATACGAGGTCTCGGAGTGAAAATTTAATTGACCTGGAAATCACAGATGGCGCAAGGGGTCCCTCCGAAGTCAATTAGGGCCCCAGAAGGCATGAATCCAGAGGATTTCTGGAATTTTACTTCGATTTCTTTATAATTATTGTACGAAAGCGACAGATGGAATATGCCATTTGGTACAATACACAATATAATTCGACCCAGCTGTCAATATAAAAACGAACGTCGGCAACGTAGGCATTTAGAACAATTTTCTTAATCGACGTTGATCAAGTTCCTCGACGTGTTTCACTTCACCTTAAGGGTTCGGAGAATGAAGACAATACGATGGGTACGAAGTACGTTCTGAAAGTAGAGAAGGGTTTTCCGGAGAATGTTTTTGGGGATAATAAATTATCTTAAGCACATTGCTTCGCGGAATACTCTGCGCGAAGCATCAGGACTGGAACGGATGATGGTCTTTATATCGAAACATCATATCTACCGGCTCAGGATCTGTTTTCAACCAAACGTTTCTAAGAATCATCCTGCGATTCTGCTCGTGAGAACAGATCCGGCGCCAGCGAAAAGGTTCGTCATAATTAAGCGGAGCTTATCGTTAATCGTAAATTGCAGGTGTTAATGCGTCGGCCTCTTATATCAAATCGTGAAACTCATTCCTGACCTCCAAGTTATAATTATCGGATCCAGATATACAACGCACACCCTCATAACACAGGGGCTTTGCGTCACAACTAAAGAAGCTGATAATTATGATTCTGTAATTAACCATTAATAACAAGACATTTCGAAACCATATGAGCCCATAATTATGAAAGTGGTCTAAGTCCAAATTAAACGAAAATGAGTTTATCAGGTATTTCACCCCACATTATCTTAAGCTAAATTAATTCGATGTCATTTTTACGATATTGTCAAAAATGAACCATTAGAGAGTGGTTGTAATTTCAACATTATATGGAATTCATTTAGTATTAATTATAAAAGTGGTCTACGTCAAAAATTTAAAGAAATTATATAAACATAACCTTAAAATGGCACGTGGCCGTCTTTGGCGCGTTTTTGAACTACACGATAAGCCGACAAATGACAATCAAATGATAACAGAAACGACAATACTTTCCGGTCTACCTAACAATACATGGAATTCATTTAGTTCTATTATGAAAGTGCATTAATTCAGTTGGGCACTTCCGAACTAATTATTGGCGGAAAAATAATTTATATATTTTACCACTATGTCCGCGGATAGCGGTTCAGGTAAGTTAATGACAACGTACATATTATGTGAATATGTTAATTACTATTCGGATATGATGTGATTTGCAGATATTATACGACCACGTAATACTTCTTTAGATGATTCTAAATTCCACGTTTTGAATCTTTCGCCTAAAAGAGGAAGACCAANCTTCGATAATTGTATATTGATTGAAATGTGAGAGCTCGACGCCATTTTGGTTCTGGTCTGGGCTGAGTTATAAAATTTTGTTAAAAAATCCAAATTTTGAATGTGTCAGGACAATTCTTAGATGATCAGGAGCGATGTGTCAAAGTTTCGGACAGTTTGGTCTAATACCCTTCAAAAAAAGTGTTGTATTCGAATCGACTGATTTGAAGGGTGTTTCACTTCACCTTAACTGCCCGAAACTTTGACACATGACTCGTGATCACTTAAGAATTGTCCCGGCAGTCTCAAAATTTGGATTTTCGAAAAAAAATGTTTTGACTTAGCCTAGACCAGAACCCGCTTCGAGCTCTCATATTTCGATCGATATAGAAGTATTGAAGGCTATGGTTGGACATGAGAAACGAAAGTGATTGGACAATTGTACAACAATTTTGAACACTTTAGTAATCGATAAACTCGCATTTGAACGGGATAAAGACAAAAAAAGTGTCTTACGCGCATCTATGCTAAATCAAAGGTACCACGAGATCTTGGAGAGAAAATTTAGTTGATACTAAAATCACAGATGGCGCAGGGTAGCATTCTACAGTCAATTGGGACATCAAAATCCATGAATTCAGGGGATTTCTGGAGTTTTACTTCGATTTGTTTGTAATTATTGTACGGAACCGACATATGGAGTACACCAATTATGACACCCTAAATATGTCATTGATATTTTCAACAAATATTTCAGATATCTTCGAATGAAATCTACATGAAATCTTAAAAAATCTGTCGCTTCAGATATCTAGCAAAGATTACAAACAAATATTTCGGATTTGTTCTATGTTATTAGGGTTAATGTTTTACGTAATGGTAATCCTTTGCGGACGGAAGTATTTCTTTGTAAAGACTTTTGGGCAACTCTCTGTAGATGCGCACTCGCAAAGAATTAAATAATAATTAATCATGCGTAAATATACATCAGAACATGAATGAGTAGTAACATTTTCAAACTCTCATATAAATACGTTAAATTGATGTCAACCCGGACTGGTAAAATAAGTATATATGTAATCGTGATTTATGTACTTAAATTTGGAATATGATTTAAATGCTTTTTGTATGTAAACTTTACCTGTAGTACACATATTTGTAGAAGAGGTTCACAGCATTCCTGTACTCGGCGAAATATATTTCACGGAAGTGTTTTTGTAGAGATACTATTTCACGGTAGCGAACTCGCACAACCATAACTAAATAAATTCTGTTAAAGGAACAGACTTGAGATTAGATACCAATGATAATGACCGGCGACATTATTAACAATTAGACCAAGCCAGAAGCATAGCCGCTGATCGATTTCCTAGACAAAAAGTTCTCAATAAAGCATTTACGAAATCACTTACGCAAATTGTGTTAATACCAAAACGCAACGATGAATGTAAATAATAATTGTTAAAAAAGGGTTTCATTTCTTGAATCGGGCCTCTTTCATTGCATGCGAACTTACACGTATTACGGTACCGTAAGAAGTTTCAATTAAAAGAGAAGCCCACTTGGAATCTAGAGGTTCTGAACTCCTTAGACCGGCAGAAATAGTCCACGTATAAGTCCGGCATGACCAAGGCGTCGTCCCGATGTACAATTAGATCGTACGTACCGATTGTAGTGGCGGTCGTCGTTTCTCTCGTTGGAGCGGGTTCTCTTCCTGGCGGAGATCGCGCGAACGAAACGGGAAACTTCCAGTGTCCGGTGCGTCTCCTCGACCCGGGCTGGTTTGTGCCACTTATTTTTTTAATTTCCCACAAAATGTCAGGTGGCACTGCCAGCTTAAGGGCGCTCACAACTCCAGCGATTTTGCAGAAGCTCACGGGGACGATTCCGAACGTATTTCTAAACCGATCGAGGTTAGCGAGTGCTCATATTGAAGATGAAATGTTGACCTGTGTTTATATGGGAGCTTATATGTTTATATAAGAAAGTGTAGCCCAGCTGAAAATGTTATTATTTACCGATTACCTGCTCCATTCTTCCCTGACTATAGGTCAAATGCCGAGTAAATCGCATCTAATCGGGAAGCTAAGATGTTCGACTGATGCAGTAGCACTATCACGGGGTATCGATCTACGCGAAAACCGAGGACAACTCTCAACACTGAAACCGTCTTGCTATACATTCGTCCTACACTTGTGCAACGCTTGTGTAAGCAAGTGTAGCCCGGCTAAAAACGCTACTATTTACTAATTACCCGCACCATTCCTCCCTGACTATCGGTCAAATGTTGAGTAAATCGCATCTAATCGGGAAGCTAAGGTTTTCGACTGATGCAGTAGCACTACACGGGGTACCAAACTACGCGAAAACCGTGGACAACTATCAACACCGAAACCTTCTTGCTATACATTCGTCCTACACTTGTGCAACGCTGGTGTAAGAAAGTGTAGCCCAGCTGAAAACGCTATTATTTACCAATTACCTGCACCATTCTTCCCTGACTATCGGTCAAATGCCGAGTAAATCGCATCTAATCAGGAAGGGTTCCCAAACCAATAGGACTCCTATCTCTCCTATGTGTTTCCCCTTACTTACTCCAGCACTCTTCCTCTGACTTGGGCTCCGTCCTTATATTCCGATGCCCATGGGCAGACGCTGCCGAGCGTTGGTCGAGACCGTTCGGCGATACTCAGGACAGTCGAGTCGGTCGAGGAACCGGACGAGGTTACAGCGCGGCACGAAGACGGGGTCTCGTAACCTCCGCGGACCCCGGGGTATCTCATTCAATTAATCGTTGACTCGAGGTTATCCCGTACCATACTGGGCTGCATACGATCGCCATTTTCTTCCGTCCCTGTCCGAAGGAGCAGGTCCACTTGAGCAATTGAGCCCCCACATTGAGAGTCCGCCGGAAGCTTCCTTCTTTCTCCTTTTCTATTAAACTTTAAAACCAAACAGGTTTATTCACTGTTATTAGAATCTTACATTAGGGCGAAACTATACATTACGCCCTAATTGACGATACGCCCCATCGCCATTTCAAAAAACTAATGCGTTTTAGTCTTATCATACGTTCGTACTCATTACAGTGAGCAGGCAACGTGGTTATTAATTATAGAAGTAAATCATGTCACTTTGCGAAAATATTGTAAGAAAACTTTTTAACGGCACGAAACACATTTTTGCGAGTGCCATATATATTTGCCTTTTATTAGTTATGTTATATAATGTGTAGAGGTAGATTATTTTTTTTTTCAGAAAATATGTAATCTAAGCTTAAATATTTCATGATTACTGTTATTTTAACTAGCCGTAATGGATCGATAATGTTTCTGCATTCATTTTAACAAGATTCGTTTGTAACTAAAAGCAATCGCCACGTCCAGTTAAATGTAAATATGATTTCCAGAAATGAACCAGACGCATGACCGCGAGAAAGGTAGAAATGAATTCGATTGTAATCCGAAGTCTCTTGTTATATACAGCTTGTTGACCCGGGAGAACCGTTGGAGTACGATTCCCATCAGGTCACCTCACTCCTCGTTGTATCTTTTACCGGGGATCTAATTACAGCTGACTAAGAATGATTGAATTCAATGAGTCGAGAAGAAGTATTAATTTAATAGAAAAAATGTCTACGTTCTATCACGAAATGGAAAGAACGTTATCTTGAGCCATGATAGTGACACAATCCTTCAAAAAAATATTACAAATAAGGAATGCCATAAATGCAAATAATATTTTGTACATTAGTAGAAAATAAAGTCTACGGAAATATACAATAGTTGCCAATAAAATTGCAACAGCTTTAAATAGCAGGATAAAATTTCATAAAAATTCGGTGGACCAGCAAATTTGAACAAAATGATTTATTACATCGGAGTAATGCATGACCAAAATTTTAAGTATTTTTGATAGGAAATATAATTTCAATTGTGTCCTAATCTCAGTTACGACAATTACATCTGTAGATGTCATTACTGTTTTAATTTTAATTCCTGACGTTTCAATTCAAATGGTCAATGTGCAAGAGAAGCATATATTTATGTAAGAAATCTGCGACTTGTGAAGCCAAGGAAAATGAACACGTTATTATTGCATCTGCAAATTTACTGGATTTATAGAAAGAGGTCCGAGAAATAGATCCGTGGAGCAACAGAAGCCGCTCAAGATGAACGGACGAAACTGAGGGCTGAGAACCGTAGGAAAACGGTTCTTTGCGGCTCACCCCGTTGCTCATTGCGTCTCCCATCAGGAAAGTAATTACCGATGCATAAATCCGCCAATTGGTAGGCCTTTGGGGTGGCTACCGATGCGAGGCGCGACCAGCTGCAGTGAATAGGCTGCGCCTCGTAATTCTCGAAGAATGTCCGTTCCTATGGGTTCGGCCTTAACTGGCTACGCCGCCTTTCGATATTACCATCGAGTAGATCACTCGGTCTCTTATTGTATCCCGAATCTGCGCGATTCCCGATTTCTAAGACCGATATTTCATTAGCGATACGGCGAGAAGCGACGGAGTGACGGAGCGATGAAGCGCCGATAAGAGGTTCTGATTAGCTGCAAAGAAGCAGCGAAATTGGAAAAACTCCGCCGTACGTTCTCTGCAGCCAATTAAAACCTCATTCGCGTTTCGATGCTTCGTCGCTTGTCACGTTAGGCCGATATTTCATTAATGTTACAACGACAAGCGACGAGCGACAGAATTTTCGTTGCTTGCATAAAATACCCCTGCACTGTACAGCACTCTCTCAGTTGGAACATGTGAAGTCGCGATAAAGTTCAAAATTCTAAACTTCTGTGCGACAGAAACTGCTAAACGCACGACAGAAGTTCTCCCACTCCGCTGTTTATCAGCAGCTAATCAGAACCTCTTATTCTCACTTGGTCGTTCCGTCGTTTGTCGTCTTGGTCCTTTATTTCACTACTGCTGCAGCGACAAGCGGCAGATGTGCTTGTGACAGAACTTTCGTTGCTTGTATGAAATACCTCTGCACTGAACAGCACTCTCTCAGTTGGAACATGTGAAGTCGCGATAAAGTTCAAAATTCTAAACTTCTGTGCGACAGAAACTGCTAAACGCACGACAGTTCTCCCACTCCGCTGTTTATTAGCACCTAATCAGAACTTCTTATTCTCACTTGGTCGTTCCGTCGTTTGTCGTCTTGACCCTCTATTTCACTACTGCTGCAGCGACTAGCGGCAGATGTGCTTGTGATAGAATTTTCGTTGCTTGTATGAAATACCTCTGCACTGAACAGCACTCTATTCTAACTGGAGCAGTGAGGTCGCGGAAAAGTTCGAAACTCTAAACTTCTATGCTACAGAAACTGCTAAACGCACGACGGAAGTTCTCCCACTCCGCTGTTATTCTGCAGCCAATCAGAATCTCTTATTCACGATTTGTTACTTCGTCGCTCCGTCGCTTGTTGCTGATCACTATTGCGCTGACGAAACATCGGGCTAACGCACCTGTGGCAATATGGATAAAGAGAGTCACTTAACCAGCAGTTTAAAAAAAAAAAAGTTGTTCGGGAAACCCGGTAGAACTTAGTGCCAAATACATTTGCACATGTACGTAAGTAAATGATTGTGGTGGAATTTGAACGATTGCGTTTGTGAATAAAGTGTCTAAACGGAAAGGAATCTTTCTGATTAAAAATTGTTCACAGCAGTATTCGCTACAAAGTCACCATAAAACGTAATATTAAGTTTGTAGATATTAATTAGTACGAGTTTACAAGCCTAAATTTGGGATTAAGAACTTGGTTGCGCTTCACGCATACACGTGGCTTCGCGCATATGTATACAACGAATGTCAGTGTATATTTGGCGCGAAACTCTACCGAGTTCTCTGATTTTTACACATCGTAGATCACAATCGTTCATCAATAATATATAATATCGATGTGCCTAACGATTTTTTTCATGTTTGCATTAAATATAAATATATTCATTTAAGTTATTGAGTTTTGACGACTTCTAGAACTAAACGACATCGACACCAGTAATGACTTGGATGGACAAGATGAAGAGGCACAAGTTTGACCGTATTTCTTAAAATCCATTATGAAATAAGAAGCCTGAGTGTTGCGGTGCAATAAACGACGAGGTATAACACCGAACAGGTACGCGTAAATGATAAATAAACAAAAAAGAAATATTCTTGTCGCGAATAGCATCTTTAAAGTCGCACGGCATTGCTCTGCGGGGAGCCTCAATGAGTTGAGTCACGCTAAGTGTGAAAGAACATACGTTTTATTTTTTTAATATTGGGTGCGACCCTTTTATCGAGGATCTTCTTGGGGGCCTGGGGACGAGAAACGATTGGTTAGAACCGCAACTCATTCCATTTCAACAAGTTGTCCAACTGTAATATCACCCGATTCTGATAGGAATCGCATCTCTATTTCACGCGTGTTGAACATTACACATTATGGGGTTATATCATTTCATCGATACACCAACGTTTAAGAGAATCATCATTTCTAACGATATTGTGGTTCTGGTAGAACGTTAGGTCCCGTTTCTTTGTGTCGGTGACTTTTTCTATTATTCTCCAACATTGAAATAATTGTTATGAATGCTACGAGTATTTTTCGTGTGCTGTGACGTCTCGATTGAGAGAAGAATCACAAGCAAGTTTATTAATTTAATCATGAACATATTTGTATGTATAATTTTACAAGTATTAGGGTCGGGTTACCTAGCATGCGCCCCACGTGGATGCTTCGTCATTCGTCGATTGACGGGTAACGTGAATTACTAATAAGAAATCCAAACAATAGAGTTTTTTACTTGCGAGTGAACACGAATGTTGATTACAAAAATACCTTAATTGTAAGCAAGTCAGTGGTCGCAGAATAAAGGCGGTAGGCTGGGAGCGACGGCTTAGAAGTCTTTCGAAGATGGCGATCGAGGTCCTAGGTGCTGGGTCAACTCGGATTTCGAATCTTAGATTCCACTCATACTTTCACTAGCCACCGATTTTTACTATCATTTTGAATTAACTTTGAATTCGACTAACGGATTGACAGACTGATTGACGAATGGACGGGCAAGCTGACGGCAATTGAGAACTGACAATTCGCAATTGGCAATTGATTTTGTGCCGCGCGCGACATAAATGTATTTCAAGTTCACCGCAGTTTAAGAAATACCAGAGACAAAATTCTAAAAAAGGACTTACTGCCTGCTTGGGCCCGTCGAGCCATTAACCCTTTCATTGCAGCAGTCCGCTCCACCAGACAACCTCCACTGAACGTGACATCGCGCCGAAAATGTGCTGATTGCGCGTTGACAGTCTTTGGTGTTCAAACGTACGTCTTCCACCTGAACAACGCCTCCTTGACTGTCTTTTGTGTGTACACTTTTCTAAGTGTTAAATAACAACTGTTTTGTCGTATTATTACGATATTAAGTTTCCAAATAAAATTTAAACCTTAAACTTTTAAGAAATTAAAAGTTATCCCTATAATTGGTCTTCTCATTTCGGCTCGATGGCCAAACTGTGTTACGTATGTTCAAAATGTACTTTTAATATGAGTAATCCAATATGGGTCAATAGAATCAAACGATACTCTAATAACTAAAGATTAGTGATATTTCACATAGATTCTTGGTTACATTTGAATCGATTTACTGTGATTGAAAAGAGGGATATTAACGGAAGTACTAATATACAGGAAGGAAGATAATTTTCAGAAGCGTCTATTCCAGCCAACTTTAGATAGTGCTGGGTCTAGATGCGTCGTACGGGATTTGCTTTTCACTTACGTCTTGCAAGGTAGTTGGTGTTCACGGAGACGTTTTCTACCTCGATGAAGAAACTGAGGATAAAGAAGATTTCCTCAGGGACGAGAAGAGTGCGGATGTATACAACTCATTTTGCACCGTATTTGTACCTTCTGTTCTGTCAAGAAAGTGATTTGCGGGTATTCGAGATAAGGTGTTTTCGATCCTGGCACGATTTCATGTAACTTCGCACTTTTTAAGAATCCTACAAAGATATCAAAGCCTCAATTGAATTAATTAAATTGAATCTCTTGATAGGTGGTGTCACGAAATCGGTATTTACTTAGGTTCCTTAACTCACGAATAGCAAAATACACGTTCCTCAGGTCAAAATATCTGACCGGTATGTATCGTTACCCTGAGTCCTGCGTTACTTTAACCCTTTCACTATTAACGGTGACTAGTCACCCAACGCCTGACGCTCGCTAAGTATTTTTTTCATTTGTTAGATATTGCCGTTTGGAATTCTTATTGTTTATATAAATACAAAGCACCCAAAGATATTTCTGTAGCTGCTTATCATCTTTAATTAATAAGACAAATATTACGGAAATACCGTAAAGAAGATTGTAGACAAAGCGCTCCTTGATCTGCGGATAAACATCCTTTTAGGCTTACTGGTAGACCCTTCCTGGCGATTTACCCTAGCGCGGAAACAAAACGAAAAAGCGGATTGAGAAAGTGTATCGTTTGTAGTAAAAATGGGGTGCAATGACAAACGCACCAATGAAAGATATGTGACTTTAGGTATACCCGTGCTTTGAAACTTTTCATACGAAATTACATTATTATATTATATTTTCTGGTTGCATTATAAATAAACTTATCTTTTATCCGTTATGCATTAGTTTTTTGCAATTTAAATAAAGTGTTAATAATTTACCTCGCGTCCCTAGACGTTAAAAGATACGTTCTCTCGGCAGCCAAATTTAAGAGCGTCTTCGTTGGAATTGCCCCGTACCGAGGCAGCGCTTCTATGAGCCGATCCGCCGTAGCGAAAAGGTTAACGGCGTCCGCCACCAAAGTGGGGACGATGACTTTAACCGCTAGATGGCACTAGCCTCGGATTCGGTGGGAGGCAACCAAAATGTACTTTCTCGCTCTGATGAGGGAGACGCAACGCTTCATGGGTTGTTCACCAAGCACAACCAATGTGTTCGTTACTTTACACATACAGCACACATGCAAGGCTAGACGGCTGTGGACTAGGCGCTTCGTGTGTGTCGACATCCGGACGCACGCACACATCGGTTCGACTCTCCACCTAGATTCGGTAACGGTTACTAAGGAGATCCCAAATCACTCTTTCCGAACCCGAAAATTGCGAAAAAGGTCCTTCACGGGGATACCAATTCCGAGTGTATTTCTCACCCAATCGAGTTCAACGAGTGCTCGTTTTAAAGTTAAAACGTTGACTAGTGTTTACACCCACTTTAACTAGGAAGGAGTTACTTTATCGGAAATCGCTCCTATATAAACGCACGTCAACATTTTATCTATAAAACGAACACTCGTTGAACTCGATCGGTTGAAATCGGCTTTATTACCCACACGTGTGGGTAACAAAGCCCAGGAGCATCATGCTACAATTTTTTAAATTACGGTTTTGTTTAGAATTGTATTTTGTTTTCATAGATTGTGACTGAAATGAACATTGTTCACCTACACCCTGTTCATTTCCCCTTCCCAAAATACTTTATATTTCAGCTTTTACAAGCCTTTTAAGTTATGGTGGTTCTTATTACCGTAATGTACCTTGTACGAGCTTGCATTGGATTTGTAAAGGCAGGAGTTTCCCATTTTGAAAGATTCTCAAGTAGTTTCTGAGTCATCTACGTATTCCCCGGAATGACGTCAACGTACCAATCCGGTCAGCCGAGCAGACTGTGTCTAAGAGTTGCGTTACGAGTGTTACGAGCCCGACGTCTCGCCGGACACTTTACGATGGGATCGTGTCGTCGGTCAGCCGGACTTGTAAACCGACCGCAGTTTTACGGGATTCAGCGTGTCCAGAGCGTGGGTATTTACGATGAACGGTAACGGTTACATTGGAGTGCGTTTCGGGCATTCAGCGGGTCCACGGATGTGGTCAAATCCTAGATCCACACGTGCATGGATGTGTGGATCCTGTCTCTGGTGTGTGGGGATAGCTCGAACCGTCATATCGCGGCCATTAGCCGAGGTCTCGACTTTACGAGGCGGGAACGACCCAGCATGTACTTCCGCTCTTGGGATCAGAGGCGAAGCACTTCTCTCCACCGAGCCACCTTGTTCAAAGTGGGTACGGCACTTTATGAGAATCCGCGTTGTTATTTGCAAGACTTGCGGAAGAGAAGACGGTGTCGGAGTAAGTCAGAAGGAGAGACTTCGTAGAGATGGACAGAGATAGTATGCGATATCAAGATTGGGAGGAGGCATTTATCGTTGCGCTGGATGTTAACTTCAGCGGACGAAATCATTTTACGGAAGGCTGTATAAGGTGTAGTTTACCTGGTGTAAACGAGGCAATGGAACATTTACCGGTTAGAACGACTACGTCTCAGAGTTACATATGGACTGTTTCTTAAGTTGCGGCTTGCCAAGATATGCGAATCAGTTCGGGAAGGAATGTAATAGATAGGTAACTGTAGAAGGGAATTCCTCCTGTCGGTTTTCTGCCAAGCTAGTTTGCCCGACAGTTGTCATATGAATCCCGATTATTCTGCAAACGGAACTGCCAAATTGTATGTTCATATAACTGCTCACGTAAGGATAAAGTACGCGCAGAAATTAAGCGAAACTCTTGTGCCGGATAACAATATGAATTATTTAACAATAATTCGACGAGTAACGCGATGAGCCCTGTCAGTCCTTCCCTCGTTAATACAAGAAACAGGGCAGAGGTGAAGGCTGACGAGAAACTGATTAACGAAAAATGTGCAAAGTTCCTCCTATACTGCGATACATTTTGAGAGGAGGATTTCAAGTTCTGTTTGGTAACCAAGATTGATTACTTAGTCTATGAGAAGGCGGTTCTAAATTATCTACTCGGTCTCGTCATTGGTCGGAAGCTATACAATACAATGGGTTAAAAACTGAAAAATTCTCCGTCGGGATGAAAATGAAAAACGTGCTACGGACATGCGTAAGGTAGAAAGGTAAAAAGATACAACGGCAAAGAATAGGGACGGTCAACCCGTGAAAATTCCAAGGAGCCCTAAAACTCTCCGATTGGACGTAAGGGGCAATATAACTGGACCGTAAAAAACAAATTTTTACGAATGGCTTTCGGAGTAAAGAAGACATTGCTATACGTTTCTTGTTATACGTGTATAATATGTATGTATGGCATACGCATGCGGCAAATTAATGTTCATTTCTTTAATATATGCGCAACTTACACATATCAAATGTCTAGCACGTGTAATACATTACATACAAGCGCACGGTAAATAGTAGTATATTATACGTTAACTAAACGTATTTCATTGGTGAAAATGTGGATACCCTAGTAACGTATATGATACATATAATGTACCTCTTAAATCCAATAGAATAGTTTAGACATTCCGTGAACATAAATTATACGTATATTTCAACTTCTGATATACTGAAATCATTTCGTATATATGAAAACATTCTATATACGTATATTAGAGTTTTTGTTCCGTGTGGTTTCGCAACTGATGCTTATCCGATAAGGAGTATTTTGCAGGTGCAACAACAGTGGTGATGTACTCTACAAGACGACCGTCCTACGTAAACTGTCGATTTATCCCGCTTTCTTCGGGGCGTTTCGAGAGGGATTTCCAATAGAGGTTCATAACGTGCGAGAATCCTTCATGCTTTAGAAGCTTTGATAGATTCTATGAACCGGAAATGCCGGCGTAAAAGACCCCAGCAGCTGATCCGAAGCCGCGGGCAAAAAGTGCTTTTGCTGGCTGGGTCCACAGGGCATGATGCAGGTTGGATAGTCCCAAATCGGGAATCGATCGTTCGCTTAGACTTCAAAGCGTTATCCTCTGGTGTAGAATAAGCGGGAAGAGCAAGCCGAGAGAGATTAATATGCGATCGCATTAACCTCTTCACCTACAATATCGTGTGAGAGACGTGGAATATCAATCGGGCCAAACGTGAACAAAACGTGTGAGAGACGTGGTATGTCAATCGGGCCAAACGTATACAAAACGTATGAAAGATGGAAGAGACTTTGAACGTTCAGCCAAACCGTGAAATGGCCCGATGTATCACCGACGTTTTTCTTGTTTATAACACGCGCTATTGAAATTTAAATCGTAAGGCAAGGGGTTAATATGCAATGATCCATATAAAATCTATGAAATCGTCCCGTGCGATTTTTGCAATGCTATGCGTCGCGATCCGCCCCGGTATAATGTGCGCGAGCCTTTAGGGCAACTTTCCAATATTCTCGGATGATCTGGGCAAAAGCTTGAGAATCTAAAAAAAACGACTAGTCAGATATTTTTTAGCCTTCGAAGTGGACAGACGCGGACAGCTCTATAGAGTCATAGTCTCCAAAGTAGGCGGAGAGCCGGATGGATCAGTAGTTATTAATGGCTTCATAAACATTAGGCTCCGTAGTTCACGACATTTGCTTGAGTGTATCTTACCTGCATGACATCCGCGATAGTTTGTTTTAAAAACAACCGCCTTTTTCATAGAAATGGATTCGCGGCGTGCTAAATGCAGTAAGACCGAGACTAATAATTCAGGTCAAATGGTTATCGCATCAAGACGTATGGATTTAAAACTATGAATATCAATTTAGAATCGAATATTAGAGTTCAGTAAAATGTATTGTTCTATCAAATGACTAATGTCTTAATAACCTGCTGAATGGCTTGCATAATCGAAAATTTGATCTGCCAGCACGGTACATGCCACGAATTTCAATTCAAGTAGAGAACGTGATATTTGCTGGGGAAGTCATGAGTTGCGATTGAAATATGTCTATTCAATAATGCTCAAATTATTATTCAATTCCGTATCAACCCACAACTTTGGGTAATCACCCCGATAGATTTCCCGTGATCATAACGATATCATTGGGACCTGCGAGCGCTGGTCAATCGTGGGTCAGAAAGAACGAGGAGGAATCAAGGACCGATAAGCTCCATTTTTGGGCTCGGGGTAGACAATAAAACGAGATTTCTCCGAGCGATATACTCTCATGCTCATCGAAACGGAATATCATCCGTTTTCCAATCCAATCTTTCTTTTGGAAGGCCAAGTGTCGACGCGGCCGCAGTCCTTGGGCCGTCTTCGACGTTGAAACGCTGGGGAAGAAGAAACGCGGCTTGATGATCCTTGATCGCATCGATTCGATCACTCGCGCCAATGACTGGTGTATGCCATAAACACGGATCGAGTCGTATGTCCTGTGTCGAGGTCGACGATGCTCGGCGGACGGGTGAAGTTAGTGCGTGGTCGTTGCTTGCGTGCTCGCAAGAGTGCGCTCCCGTAGGTGTGCACAGAGGCGCGCATTTGCGATGGGACCATGGACATAGGAATAGAGGGGACTAGACATAAAATGGTTGTTGCGTACGTAATTAAATCATATATTTTAAATAATAACAATCATATGATCTCACTTTGTATCGAATTAAGTCGCGAATAATTTCGAATACACGGGAAAGAATATTGTTTCTTTAATATCGACAGGGAGTCCTGTGTAAATGGGTAATGCGGTACGTAGATGTTTTATGACCTGGGACAAGGCGGAGAGTTGTATCATCTTTACGCGGAGAAAGGGACATGGTATTTTTTTAGCGTTTTCAAAAACTTTCCCATCACCCTAGCAATTTATTTCAGCTGTGATTGGAGAAACTCTCCCTCTTTGCCTCCGGTCCAAAATAACATTTTTTCGAGGAAAGGACGTCCCCGCTTGGAGCCTTTTTAACGTCGTTTTCTATCCCTCCATGGCGACTCCATTCTTCTTGTACTCCAATCGCAGCCGAAAAATAGTTCCGAAATATAATAATCCGAATAGTATTTCCGAAAAATATTTGTTCCTTCATAGACTTTGGTAGCATCATGTTTAGCGTCCCTGCTTCCTCCCCGTGAGTCTCGGGTTCAAATTCCGACAATTGCAAAAAAAATGTCCTGTGTCAAAAACAGTAGGATTTGTCTACATAGACGTACTGAACAAGTTCTCAAACAGACTCTGCACAAAAAGAGTTATGCATTTCATTTTTTTAACAAATACATATGAATATCTATAGAGCATCTATTGTAGATATCTACGATATATATTACGTACCATGTCCGGACATCTAGCCGTTGAGTGTATCTAAAATAGAGTTCATAGATATCTATATATATCTTACATACGTTCAATAAACATTTATGTACGTTTAATTTACGGACATTCCACGTTTAGCGGTGCCTAGGAATCCTCTCGAAGCATTGTTCTGGTGGTATGGGAGAACGGGCTCGAAGAGATGGGTCAGAGAGAAGGAATAGGTGGCAAGGTCAACTTACTTTCTCTTAAAAGTGAGTGTCCTTTATTTCAGTCGATGTGGCCGAATCCTTGGATGACGTCGAGAGTGCAACGAGAGCCGGTGACGAAATCGAAAGCTCAGCCGCACTAGCGAAAGTCGTAAGTAACTTAAAAGAAAGCTCGGTATCGACAAGCACGACGGTTCACATGGGCGAGTGTCCTCTTGGACGATCCGAGACAAAGTGAGCCCTCTCGAATTCCTTTCCTTAAGAGCCCTCTCCGCTCAGCAGCGATCTAGGTGTTCTACTTCTTCCTTATTTCAAATTCCGTTTATTTTTCCATGTCATCTAGCACCATTAATTCAGTCACGCATTACGCTCATAACTTAAATTGATGTCTAAACAGAAACTCTAGCGCTTCGCTCTCCTATCTACTACCGCGGTCCTTTAGCCCATGATTTGTTTACTTCTAGGAACTCCTGTTCCTATAGCCCACTTTTTTTATTCCCCACCTAAGCCTCCTTAAACAACACTAACTTTTCCCTTTCTCAGTACTCATTAACCAATCGCCTTCGATTATCAATCCCACTTTTATTTCGCCATGCCTATCAGCGAACGCTTTGCAAAAAACTCCGTCCTAGAGGACAGCATCCGAAAACGCTTTAAAAAGGAGTCCCTCTGGGCACAGTCAGGATCTTCTACAATCTCCGGTGGACTGACTTCAATCGCTTCGCACGCGACATTGCACTGGACTTAGTTAGATTTCCGCGCGTTGTCCAACACATTGTACTTCAAGAACCGGACTTCAATTGTGCACCTTCGAACATAAGCTCAGATCGTTAAAATACATTTTTAAGTTTATCAACGATCCAACGCGTATGTTATACGTACCGCTCCGGGTGGACGGATGTTACTATTAGCCAAAACAGTTTCAGCTCCTGAGTAATCGGACACTCGAAGTACGGTAGCGATTTACATAAATAAGGGAATGTCAAGCGGTGTCCAGACGTGGCTGAAAAAAAGCTCACCAATCGAACAGGATTTAATGGGCGCACGCACGAATGCAAGGTGTGTTTATCTTGCAGTTTGCAGATACTTTACATAGCCTCCGAGGGAATGTCCAAGTGACCATACCGGCTCGAGTTTTCAGCAAGATGCGTCACCCGGACAACGATAATTAAATCTTCTCCTGCAACTGCATAATGTCATGTTGCGATTCGCTGCAGGGGCATGGTGAAATTAGCAGACATGCGGGTTTGCAATTCACCATGAAACTAGTCCATAGTGCGGATCTCTCGGCAGGTTCTTGCAACTTTCTTTCGAGAAGCAAATTATCCACATCCCTGCGTACTGTTGCACGTAATTCGCGGTAATTACCGCGCAAACTTTTCTCGCAGATTCATTGCTAATGCGTCGACTTCGCGACGCCAGTCGCCTGGTTCCCATGGTGCTTCGATCAATTCAAGGAAAACCTCCCGAGAACTACCCAGGCAACCCATGAAGTGGAATATACGTAAATTAATCGCTTAAATTAGGTCTATAAGTACAACAAATGTATATCGTCTATTACCCACCTAAAAAAATATCTAAATGATATATATAAATATCTATGTCTATTAGTTTTACTTCGGTTAGGTTACACTACTAGGTTTACTTAGGCTAGACTACAACCAAAATGGCGGCGCACCATCATATTTCGGTCGGTATACAATCATTGAAGGCTCTGATATCAGAAACGAAAGTGTCAGGACAATTGTACAACAATTTAGAGCTCTAGTTATCAAGAAACTCGCATGATCTAAATAGAGGATCAGGTCCTAGCAAAGCCTGGGATAGTATCTGGGATCTTCTAAACAGTTTTCTGTATAAGTAGTGCATGAGGAATCATTTTATTCGCCACTTGACCGGACCGAATGCGTTTTATAACAAATATATTATCTCCCTGGTAACGACTCGCAGGAAAGAAATGAACTTNTGAGTAAATTTATTAAAAATTAACAAATAAATAGTGCAGTTAACAATTCTTTATTAGAGTTGAACTGCTAATGATGTAACATAACTGAAAACGCTACTGCTCCAACAAAGAATTGCTAATGGCACCATTTATTTTTAATAAAGTCGCTTATATATTTCCGTTACCTTATTTTATTAGCTCTTCTATTAATTTTTTACTAAGCAAAATTAATTTGGGCAGATAACATGCCAAAAAAATACTAACATCTATTCTTCGTGATAAATGAAGTTAAAAGTTAAAAAAAAAAAGTACGCACTGACGAGATTTGACGCCCCAGAAGACGCCACACAGTCGTTGCTCTACCCACTCTACCACCTCACCAGATAATAAGTACTTTTCATTTTTTAAATATATACGGTGCACATTAGATATATATGAATTAAAAATGTTCACAATTCAAGCTATAAGGCCCATTCGAACGAACGCTCGCCTAGGCAACCCAAGAAGTGAATTATATGTAAATTAATAGTCTAAATTAGGTTTACAGGTATAACAAGTGTATAACCTCTATCATCCACCTAAAAAAATATCTAAATTATAAACAAATATCTATGTCCATTGTAGATGAAAATTATATATCCACTAACTAAAAGATGGTTTTATAACATACTGTTACAATTTTTTAAATGACAATTTTGCAATCACACGATTTTTTTTGTGAATAAATTTATAACAAGATGCAATAGGTATGTTTAGCACCGATCGAGAAGTACCGGAGCGGTGTTCATAAGTCTGAAAAGTATCTATTCCCTCATAGGCTTTGTTAGCAACATTGTAAGCGTTCCTACTTCCTTCCTGTAAATCCCAACTTCAAATTCCGACAATTAAAATAAAAAACAGCAGAATTTGTCTGCATAGCTGTACTGAATAAATTCTCAAACACCCTCTGCCCAAAAAGTGTTATAAATTTGTTCATTTTTACAAATACATATGAATATCTATAGACCATCTATTGTAGATATCTAAGATATATATATCTGAAATCATATATGTATCTGAAATAGAGTTCATACATTTCTATATATATCTTACATACGTTCAATAAACATTCATATACGATTAATTTACGGATATTCCACGTTCAGCGGTGCCTGAATGTTAATGAGCATTATGTTAAGTGAATCTATAAATGTGTGATTGGATTCGATCGGATTGGATCAACCAAGTAAACGACTAGAAATGGGGTTAAATGTTTGCGAAACGTTTCCAAGACGATCGTTCCAACTATCGTTCGGAGCTGAGAGGTGACACTAATCGGAGAAGCTGGGGCTATGCATCAGACTAATAGTAACGTTAAATGAGCATGGAAAATGCCAAAAATGCCCCATCCAGCAGAAAAAGCCATACACAAAATGGAAAGTGGTCGGCGTTTATTCAGTCAGCAACAGGCCGAGATCGAAGAGAAGAAGTCGACTGCCTCATCCGATGAACTCGCTTTGCATTGCCCATGATGGAAATGATCTCGTCTTTTATGCGAACGGCTTATCCCTGCTCGCAGATCTGGCCATATTTGTCTATCGACGACAGGCAAGAAACTGCTTCAGAAATCGCTCAATTTACATTGCCCTGGCGGATCTCCTTTTTTTTTTTTCATACACCGAGGAACGAATCCTTAATCCTCGGTGCACCAACCTCGGACCCAGGACCCGAAGTCTCATTCCTGCCCAGGCAACGCATGAAGGGGAATATACGTAAATTAACCGTTTAAATTAGATCTATGGGTAAAAGCAAATGTGTATCAAATGGCGGATCTCCTTTTTTTTTTTTCATACACCGAGGAACGAATCCTTAATCCTCGGTGCACCAACCTCGGACCCAGGACCCGAAGTCTCATTCCTGCCCAGGCAACGCATGAAGGGGAATATCCGTAAATTAACCGTTTAAATTAGGTCTATAGGTAAAAGCAAATGTGTATCTACCTGAAAAAATATCTTTTGTAAGTATATGGATCTATTTTAGGTATATGGCTATAGAATATATATCATAAATATCTAAACGACATTTACAAATATCTATGTCTACTGTAGATGAAAATTTTATTTCCACCATTGATCTACAAATATCTACTTATGTCGTCGCGCATACAAAATATATAGTAGCTCTAGTAGACATCTACCAAAGGTTAATCAACATCGTTGAAAATACGTTTAGAAAAATAAAAAGACACCTCATGTAACCTAACATTTATCGTGCATACTTAACGTTTACATCTAAATTCCAACTTCAATCACTCACGAGTTTTTCTTCTCTTTCTGAATAAGTTTCCAACAAGATACAACAATACAATTTACTCAACGTTACCCTACTCAACGAGACCACATATTAAGCGATCCAAAGAATTTCATGCACTTTTTATACCAGAGAAAAAGAGTTAACGTCTCAAAACGTTCGCGGCCTCTCTAAATGATCTAAATTGCGTACGTGCACGGTATAGCAATTTAACTCGTCTCTTAATCGAGTGAAGAGTTCAAGTGATCTCTCAAGAGCAGGCCACGCACAACCATGTGTGTACGTTGTACGTGTACACGTTCATACCGTTGAGACGTGCGTAAGCGCATTACGACTGATGGGGAGAAAACGTACTACCACGCGTACGTAGTTGTGATCGTTAAGGTGAAGTGAAACATCCTTCAAATCAGTCGATTCGAATACAACACTTTTTTTTAAGGGTATTGGACCAAACTGTCCGAAACTTTGACACATCACTCATGATCATCTAAGAATTGTCCTGACACATTCAAAATTTGGATTTTTCAAAAAAATTGTTTAACTCAGTCCAGACCAGAACCAAAATGGCGTCGAGCTCTAATATTTCGATCAATATACAATTATCGAAGGCTCTGATATGAGAATCGAAAGGGTCAGGACAATTTTACGACAAATTAGAACACTCTGGTAAGCGATAAACTCGCATTTAAACGGGATAAAGGCAAAAAAAGTGTTGTATGCGCTTCTATGCTAAAACGATGGTAATATGGGGTCTCGGAGTGAAAATTTAATTCACCTGGAAATCACAGATGGCGCATGGTGTCCTCTGCAGTCAATTAGGGCCCCAGAAAGCTTGAATCCAGAGGATTTCTGCAGTTTTACTCCTACTTCTTGATATTTATTATACGAAAACGACAGGTGTAGTATGCCACTTGGTACAATATTCAATGTAATTCGACCCAGCTGTCAATATAAAAACGAACGTCGGCAACGTAGGCATTTAGAAAAATCTTCTTTATCGACGTTGATCAAGCTCCTCGACGTGTTTCACTTCACCTTAATCCGTTTGTCCGTCTCGGTTGCTAATCCCGAAGAAAATGATCAAACGAGCTCCTAGAACGACCATCAACGAAACTAGGGAATAGGCCTTTCAGCGGCACGGTACTATACCGTTGGTCCTAAGTCTACGGTAAATGTTGCAGTTTTTGTTAATACTTTCTTGCAGTGCCAGGGTAACAGTAGGTGGTTCTTGATTGTGCATTTCCCGCAGTCCATGCTGCCAATATGCCAGAAGCTACTTACCGCTGGTACTCCAACGCAATCGGTAGCGTCATTAAGCTTCGTGGTATTACAAATGCCGCCGACTGCTCCCCTTCTGCTTCCTATCTCAGTCTCTCCGGCTCCCACCAAGTCTTTCCTCTTTCGTTCCTCTTTTGCCCTCTCCGGTGCCCGGGCTCCATCTATGGGCCACTTAACTGGATCGTTCAAACTTTCAGCAAAAACCCATATGCGAGTCATAAGCATTTATGAGTTTCTTACAGCCAATAATAAGTTCGGAGAGATTGCTGGCTGCCTTGCTCGTCGAGGATGCTCGTTTGTTCTTCTAACCGGACACGCCGACGTGTTTCGATCTATTTGAACCACCGATTCGGTTCAACTGGTATATTTAGTATATTTAGTTTAGTGCACCAACATTCAACTTATGATCCTTAATCAAGGATTGCTTAATACGTGATTCGAGTAAATCTTCCGCTTTCGGGTGGTTTCTTAACAACGGATTTTAATCTTCGTTTTGCCTAATCTTTGTCGGTGCAATACGAATTTTACTACTCCGAGATTAACTAATCGTAGTTAAGAAATGCCACGCTAATCGCAGTTAGTTGGAACTGTCTTGGTTGTTTACCTTGAAAAGTAAAATGTTTTGACACTTTTTTTAATCTGTAAATTCACGGGGAAGTTATTTAAGACCATCGTGGTCATTGTGTCACTCTACATGATAATGGTAGGTGGTATAATAAATACTTAATACCTATAAAATTAAATAAAATATTTATTATTATATATGAAAGTGTATATTTAAGACAGTAAAAGGAAATTATACTACCAAACATTAACTTACATCCGTGTATGTAAGACATTGTTCATCTATGGAGAATTGTATCGTTTGCTCTAAGATACTACATGTTATTCGGATTTTATTTATTATCCACAATCTTACTCTGTATAGTCTGAGAAGAGTTATGACCATGCACGTTGAATTACTACATGGCATCTGTGAAGTAATTTGTGTTTATGGGTTTGAAAAGATCCAAGACCTACCTGAGACCATGGACGTTAAACATTCACGATGCTTTAGCGCCTTTTTCGGGTCCATACTTCATGTGAGCATTTACGAGCAATACTCTCGTTTGTAGCATCACTTCCGGGTTCCTCGCTCTGAAGTTCACTCCGAGGGAATTCAAATTTACCCGAGATGGTCATTGGAAATCCAACTATTCTTCTCATCTGAGAGAAGCACATTTATAACCATCTAATATGATGCAGTGTCATGTAATGAACTGTCAAAATCATTTGATTCATTCACATGATCCACAATTAAAATTATTGCTTAGGTACAACGTCAAGATGTCCGAGTACTTTGTAAATTTCTGAACATGCATATGCTAAATTATATTCTGACGGTATGAAGGTGATGTGAATGTGGCATTAAAGAGGTCTTACTTATGAAACTTTTCTCTGAACTGAGTGTACCGAATCATTTCAAACTTGACAATGCAAATATGGAGGCTACAAGGAATGTCCTGGCACCCAAGAATTTCAATTTTTTTAAAATTTATTTACAGATATTTTCAAAATTTGTTATGAAAAATGAAATTTCACGTGCGCTAAAATGTTCCTTATAGCCTCCATGTTCATATTGTAAAGTTTGAAACGATTCGATACACCTAATTCATTAGAAAAGTTTCATGAACGATTGATATCACTTTCACATCCCCGTAAAAAATGAAGTAATTCTTTGTATTAAATTATTTGTTTCCATTTCCTTCCACTGAAAAATGTTCCTGTTGTTTCAATCACTTTGCTGCTGAAGGATGATTAGATGGTACGTGAGAGTATTTTACGTCTATTGCTTCCGAGACATAAGAAATTATGAAAAATTTTTCTCCCGATAAATTGTCGCTTAAACAACATCCAACATATTCTTGTTGCTCGACTATACTCTCTATTCTCGGTCTCGGCAAAGAGACGCGGCTATCTCGATTGTCGTTGCTAATTACAATACGGCAATTAGTAGGCACCGAGAGAAGAGAAGAGTAAAAAGGATAAGTATACCTGATATGCAATCGGTGAAATGCATCCTGAAGTATGTACTTCTCAATCGACCTGTAAATTCATCCTAATGATTTAACGCAATTAGCTTTTAGAATTAATGTAGGAGTTAATGGTGCCTTACAAATATTATGAATATACAATAATATGAAAATTTCACCATACTCTCTCAATATAAAGAACTACAGAAATTTATATATCGTTTGAGGTGCTTTTATAAATGAGACTTACTATTCCTCCTTTATATTCACGTCTCTTTATAAATGTGCATGAAGAGCATTAAATCAAATGTCAGACGATTATTTTCTGTTTTGTTATCAAAACCCAAATCATTATATAGTTACTAGAAGAATGGTTTAAAACATGAGATAATGGCGAAGTCATTTTGATGCGGATCCACAAAATCTGCAAATTTTATTTTAACTACGGATTAGCTTAAACGATGGAAGTAATAAGTAAGAAATTTCTTATCACCATAATTGCCAGAATATTAGATCAGTATAATCTCAAACACAGATAGTTACATCATTTGATCGGCATTCTTATGCTTGATATTTAATTTTCACCCTTATGGTCTCACTTTTAATTATAATAAACAACGAATTGGAACATAGATATCGACCCTTACATAATTTTATTAAATTTATTTATTACTCGTACATTACATCTTAATGAGGTACGAAGACAAATGCTAACATTTTGCATTAATTCAGTACATGAAAATATTCTTAATGAATATTGCATATTCGTAATCTTGATTCTTTTTCTGCTCTTTCAATTGTAACCGTAAGTCGACCATTTTCACATACACAAGTTCCACTCATGACTTCAATAAAAATCGGCACTACGCAAGATCATATGAACGAAGCAGTTCAGTTTATGCTTTTAAAAAATATTTTACCGACATTTATAAGACGTTTTAATTGCGGATTAAAAATTGCTCCCAACTGTCGAAAAACGATTCACTCATATGCGTGCTAAATTTTAATTCCACTAAAATTCATTTCAACATTAGAATTTGTCATAGACCAGTTAGTATCGTTAATGAGACATCTTTTATATTCCGCAATTACGTTAAAATAATATAAATAATATAAAATGATAGCAGAGGACATAGCATTGTGACGATACACTAAACAAATGTTTTCACAAATTAAAAAAATAAATGACGTTTAATTCACTGATTTGAATAGCGCGCCTGAATAAATGTCTTGTATCATCAGAATTTGAAGGCTGTTTCATAAAAATGACGAGTATCAAAAGCATCCGATAGTGCTATCAAAACTATTAAGTCGAGCCTTCTGGATCTTCAGAAAAAATATACACATTCTAGATGACAAAATTTCGAGAGAGACTGCTTTTATTAAAGGTATCTATAAATCGTAGCGATAAATCCGTGCAAGCCGATTCGGGCAGATTGAACCGACATGTGGATAACGCGTGCACTCTATAAGAGAACTCTATTTAGCTACACAGATTACAAATCACCACGATGTGTCTTTATTCGTGTAACAACCTTTAGGTAACGTACAGACGTCCCTAAATTTACGCGAAGTATCCGTTCCACATGGATTCGGTTTGCGCGAATGAAAATCGCGTCGCATAAAGTCCGTCAGGACAAAATAAAAAATAGTGGAAATAAAAGCCAGTACATATAAGTTTTGGAAACACATATTTATTTCATCGCCTAACGAAAAGAAAATAATTAAAATAAATAACCGCGTAAATTGTGTTATACTTCGCCGCGTAAAAAAGGGCCGCTCAAATTGCGGGAGGGATGTACATCAAAAACTGCTCTCGATCTCAAAATAACTCTCGTTAGATGATCAACCTCACGCTCTTGATCTTCGGCGCCATCCAACGAGCGGTATCGGCGATAGGTTGTGACAAGGAGCGAGTATCGCACGCTTCACGGTGGTCGTGCCGTGTATTCCGTGGAAGCTGCCTGAGAAAAGGAAAAGGGGAAAGACCCGATGCAGGGAAAGAGGGACGCGAACGGAGAGAACTGGAGAGAAGCGGAGGGAGATGGAAAGATCGGAGACAGGCACGAGAAGGACTATCGTGAAAGGCGAAAGACGCAGTGCGGATGAGATAAGGCGAGATAACGCGGAGAGAGAGAACCCCGATGCAAGGGGGAAGCAATGCTGGACAGTGTAAGATCAAGAGAGAGGAGAGAAGAGTCGGGTCGGCGCGATGAGCTAGGAGAGGGAGAGGAAGAAAGATAGAGTGGTAAGGTAAGGCGGCGAGACGAGGCTAAGCATGAGGCCGCTACCGGCTAGGTAAGGCATTGGTAAGCCAACGGGGTCCAAAGTCGCCGACTCTCCCAGCTCTCCGCTCTGGTCGCGTGTTAACCTTCTCTCCTCCACGGGCGCAGTACGCTCTCGCCTTTCGCGCAAGCCGGGCTGCGCCTACCCCGGCTCTCCTCCTAGAGACCACGTGCAGTCGCAACGAGTTGTGACTTTGTCCAAGCAAAGTCTGTCCCACTGTCTGCCGGACCCACTGGCCCAAGCTCGATTCCAACTGGAGCAATCTTGGATCTGTTGGCTGCGACCGAATCAAACTTTACTCTTCTTTTCATCCGAAGATCCAAGGGACCCTACGCTAGGATGTAAACAAACCTTGGGATGTTTCGCCTAAGCGAAACCTGAACTTACACGTATCCAACGTGTTCTGCTACGAAGTCGTTGTCCCTGCATCGGAACCAACCAAAAGGTTGCCCCATGTTCTGTTGCGGATTGGTGGTGAAACATTTCGGAGGACCATCCACCGGTCGGTTGGTTCATCGTACACGTGGAGTCTTGGATCGAATGTCAACATGGAACACTTTCTTTACCGTTGGACTGTGTCTATTCCGAGTTCCATGCTGGCGACCATGTGCAGATTTCGTGACTGTGAATGGCGGTGGAGGTAAATTTCTTGTTCTCCGCCACCCTCGTGTCCCATGTTGAGTTGGGTTAAGGGTGGACTTACCAATTGTGCTACTTATTTGGCATTCAGTGCTCTTACCTACTTTAGTTGTTTACTAAAATAGTAGGTTGGGTCGACTTCAAGTTTCGTGCAACTTCGGTTGACGTTCTAAAGAAAGTTATACAAATGGTATTTGTCTAATCTTGTGCAGTGCATACATTCGTTGGCACCCATTGTTAGGGATCGTGATAAAGTGAAACTCATGTAAATGCGAAGAGAATCTACTTTTATCGTTCCCGCTGGTTGAGTTGCGCATGCTCCAGATTCCCAACAGGTGGACCACGCGCAGTTTCCGTTCGATCGAAATCCGTGTAAAGAAATTTTATCGACCTGTTCATATCGATACATGGGAATGCCAAATGAACGTGCCCATCATGATGTATTAACGCGACGTGAAACATAGTCACGCGTTGATGCACCTTAAACGAAAAATGTTTACCAACCAAATTCTAATCACAAAAACTGATAATAGCTGCGAAAAATGGAAGACAGTTGGAGCAACTGGAACGTTATTTAGATGGGATTTTATTTCCATGTAAAGAAGACTGGACAACACGCCGGACAATGAATTCTTGATTCTGATTAGACCTGGGTAACATATGCGGTTCAAAAGAAGTAGAAGAAACTCAATTTAGGTACATTTTCGTACGTTAAATTCAAAGTGAACGGACTACAATGGACGGGAAAAATTCACGGAGAAAGTGTCGAAGAATATTCGAATATTAAAACTTCAAAACGAGAACTTACTATTTTCTGGTTCCATGATTTTACTATTGCATGTTGCATCCCAGTGTTAGGAAAAAGACGTTTATCGTTGGAAAAGGAAGTAGCTGAAAGTGGAAAACATTGATATAACTTATTAAAATGGAACTATAATGCTGCACGATCAAAGAGGATATCTGCAATTTCTCTCAGAAATAAGACTGTAAGG
This sequence comes from Orussus abietinus, assembly GCF_000612105.2. Lineage (NCBI taxonomy): Eukaryota > Metazoa > Arthropoda > Insecta > Hymenoptera > Orussidae > Orussus > Orussus abietinus. Next base: position 588,357 of record NW_019394250.1, read on the forward strand.
TTAGAGAAAGATGAAAGAAAAGATGAGGGTGAAAACATGTGTACGTTCAGGTAGAGTTAACGTAATTTCGAATGCACCGACAGTCTACGACGGTGAAGGAAAGTAAAAGTGTCATGGACAATTTCGTACCTCAAACCAGAATTCCGGTATGCACGATCCGGTGGAAGGATATAAGGGCGTAACGGCGTAAGGACTTGCTCATTTGTCTCACGGTTAAAACCAAATAATCGGCCGAGGAAACCTCGTGTTCCACTTTCGACTCTAGAACGTGGAACGGAATGAGGCAAAAATGAATTTAAAGCGGTCACGCCTCTTAACGCCACCGAGATACTTACGTCGTTCGTTCCATTAGTGGAGTACTCTTTCAAGACTTCCGTGTTTCCTCCATCTTCTTCTTCTTCTTCTTCTGGCCTGTCGTCATCCTCTTCTTCATCTCAGTCATATGGCGAGTAAACCGGGCCAACGAGAAAGCTTCTCGCCGATCTCGTTTCGAGACCGGTACCACTCTGATGCATATTAACTCCGCATTAACCTGCTCATTACTGTCGATAAACGATATGAAATTTGACCTGAGGAATGATTTTCAAGGATCTGAACAAGAATTACAACATCTAAGATAGTAGAATCCAGATTGAAACACCCACATTTGCTAATTTCTCTACTTGTCATGTTTTACCCTGGAGTTCCCGGGGCAGAGTAGCGAACTGCAGTTAGCTGTGTCACTTGGTAGTACCCTTAAACAAAGAGAAGAAATTCTATAGCTTCCAAGAATCGTTTCTCTTTTATCCCATATTTTGTATTCACGAGTTCGTAACTTTATATTAGAAAAAAATACAAATTCTTAAATGTTTGGCCCAAAATTTTCATCGGGAGAATTCGAGGCATAGTTTGTTATCATGTAAACGAAGAGACCTTTCCCGATTTCCTTTTCAAAGCTAATTGTTATCTTGAATAAAAGAATGAGAAGTATTTTGTGTAGGGAAAAACGGGAAACTATTTCGGAACATTCCTACATGTATTTTACGATCCTAATTTGCAATTTTCTTTGTCGTGCTTCCCAGAAATAAATTTAGGCATTATCGACTAAGTAACTTGAATGATCCCGCGCGTTAGAATATCATACAAAAGGTAAATAGAGACAATTACTGTACAAAGTTCCGTAAAATCGACAGGAGGAAGAAAATTACTTTGAAATTTCGTTGCATTGACTATGTAAGACCCATTCTCTAGTTGCTCGCATCTGTCCGGGATAGAAATACGACATCCACGGTTATATCATTGTAACGTTACTTCTGCACTCGGGGATGAATGTAACAGGTGTACAGCTACGATCTACGATCCGAACCGTTTTAATTGGAACTATAAAACCGCTATCAAGGAGCGGGAATCCTCGGAAGCTCCATACACGACGCTTCGTACCTGGGCACCAAGAAACCAGAAACGCGTGGGTCGGTGTTACGTTTACACGATGGAATCCTGAGCTACATGCAAGTAGGGGCCAACGTGTAACCACGCTTAAATGGACGTGACGAGCGTGGGTCTCCTGTACAGTTGACTTGCGTGGGTCGCCACTGAGAAGTCACCTGAAAGAACTAACAGTGACAAGTTCGACATCGCGTGAAAACGACGGACTGGTCAAATCGGAGGCTGCGGCGTCCATTGTGACCGGGAAACGTGAAAGTCTCGGGAATAAACTAGGTTAAATAAGCTACTTTGTTCAAACACACTTTGTTCAAACAAAATATCTAACATGGGAAAAGTAGGAATTGAAGGGAACTACACCCAAGAGCAAAAAACGATACGACGATAACAAGACCTGTACAGAAACGAAAGTATAAACGCTGTAACACATACTAATAATACTGCAAAACCTGTGGAATAAAGGGGAACCAACCCAAGGGCAAAAAGCGAAACGAAGAAGAAGTCGGAGGCTCAGTTGTTTTTTGAAAGTTACTGCGACCGGGACTCTCGGTACACCTCATCAACGGTGCGCATCAAGCTCGAAGTTATCCACACCGTGTTACGTGAACCGCTCTAACAAAGGAAATAATTTACATAAGTGATAAGCAAAAGGGTTTCAATGTGAAAATAGGTTCCTTGCTCCAAAGACTCAAATTACTGGGGGAGAAAAGCAGATCACGGTTGGAGTTCTTCGATCGTTTCAATCGTGCCGAAACGTTTTAATCGCGGAAATGGCTATTTTAGTGGTACAGCTGATTCGTGACAAGAACGTCGAAGAGGATCAAGCGAACACATTTCTAAAGAGATTCAACGTTTTCAACTGCACTGCTCGAAAGATGCTTCGCCAGCATATGAAATTATGCAACGAATAGGAAATGTGGCATGATGTAACTGAAAGTTTAAGGTGATAGTCCCTGTATCCGTTCGATATTCCGAATTCTTGTTCCCAAGAAATCTGTCTGGAAAGGATTAACTCCTACGTACCTAACACTGACTGGATTATTAAAATCCGTGACCTGGTTAATTACTCGAGAAAAATCTCGCGCTCTGCTCCAAATACGGAAACGATCGGTCGACGCTCCCGATTTAGCGAACAATTTCCGTTCGAGGCCGCGTTTCGAAGCGGGTTCGCAGACTCGTAGGTGCGTTCATTACTCATCGAGTACCGAGTACTCCTCTCTTTCTCTCTGTCATATGGACGTAGACGGTGCCTCGCAGCTCGGAACGGGATAGTGTCCGTTGCCTCTCCGCTACACCGCGGGATGGACTCTGCTATAAATATCGTAAATATCGATCAAAGGAACTTTACAGACAAGTGAGGCAGTTCATCATGTCGCGTTCTAGCTTTCCTAACAATCAAATATATAAAGAGCGAGCCGATGAATTGAAACTACAGAAGCACACGTACGTAGCTGTCTCCGCAAACGGAGCATGAAGTGGGAAAAGGACGATTGTCGTAGTTTTGACGATTGAATCGCGGAAAGAAATTTAGGATTTTACCGCATCGACTCGTGAATCACCACATCGAGGAGCTGGAGACAGGAGAACTTAAAGGAGGTTAAACCACGTTCTCTAAGCGCTACGTTGAACATGGACAAAAGATGTGTTACCGCCCCAGTATCGAAGTTACGGTCATTGTCAAAGTAGTCACCATTTCCGGACCGAATGGATTTTCACCCAACATCCCAGTTCAAGTGGCGATGAAAGAAAACGAGGACGTTCGATTTTCTGGGAAGAGCTGATCAAATCAATGCAGTAATTCCGGAGAAGAAAGCATTCTTGTGCTTCTTCAAGCGGTTAGGCAATTCAGTGCGCGTGTGTGCACCAGTTGTGCCTTTCTAGGGACATCGCGATGTCTCATAGCCAATGAAGAAGTTACGACAAAAACAATAGGATGTTCGTAGCCGGCACGAGGAAATTATGCAGAGTCGGGCTGGCCGCTGTTTTAGTCACTGCCCTCTGTGCCCTCGCACTCCTGGACTTGCCACCTCAACTGCCAGATCCTCCTACGGATCGGCCGCCTACGAGAGGTAAGATCATCGATATTTCCAGACCAGACCTTTAAAGGCGATTTCGTGAGCCCGGTATTAACTTATTGCAATTAAATCATCATTTTTTTCTCCTATCAAGCGAACGTCAGACTTACTTTATGCGGTGCATATCTTAAGCTGATGTGAAAATGGCGTCAGAGGTCTCGTTTATGAAACTTTTTCCTGAACTGGGTGTACCGAATCATACTTCACATTCATACTTTTTAGCGTGAACGTGGAGGCTTCAGGGTGAAGTGAAACACGTCGAGGAACTTGATCGACGTCGATAAAGAAGATCTTTCTAAATACCTACATTGACAGTTGGGTCGAATTATATTGAGTATTAGGAGTATTATATATATATAATATATATATCGAATTATTCTTTTTAGACGAGACCGATCGCGCCTCAGCGCTGTTTTTGTTGATACGAATAATATATTTCGAATATAATTTAACATGTATTTTTGGAGGTTTATTGAGCTTTCCAGCTAGATATTGCAATGATCGACGAAGGATACGTTTTTATGAGCAGTTATTATTTAAACATTAGGCACATATCAGAATGGTTAACACTAATTATATCCTTGGATTCATTTTCTATTTCAAATTGACTTCTCCTTGGCACTAAATTATAAAATATCAAATTATATGTCAAACAAAACGAAAAAACTTGATACTGCGCTGCTTTTTTTAGCAAAAAATGGAGAACGATCCGAGAAGCAATGAAGAATAAGTGATACACTTGAAAGATGGAACTTTCGCTTCACAAAAATCATTGCTCATAATGTTAACGCCACCGCATGTCCTTTTAAACAAAAGATAATAAGACTCCTATAATGATATTGTGAATTTCTAACTCCTTCTATTATAAATTTCTATCCCACACAACGAAAATAAATTTTCTAGTCGATTTCCTATATCGAACTCCGATTGATAATAAACTATGCTGTTGTATCGATTAATTCGATCCAGCTCGGACACCTAATGATTGGAATAGTGAATGATTAAATGGCATGTATACACGATATTAATCTTCCTCGTTCAGAAATTGATGATCTTTAACATTTGGGCATCTCCTTATTGTGCGTGCTCGTGAATGGTTCTGACAGGTGAGGTCAGCTCGTAAACGTTTTCCTTTTTCGGTTCGCAAGTAGACTCGAACAAGGCTCGAGACCTTAGGAATTGTGTAAGCTGAATTGAGATGGGTCATGGAGAGTCTTAAGAAACATATATAGCCGAAAGAATCGTTTAACGGTAATCAAAGACGATGGAAATAAATAAATGATTCAAGCTATGCGTAACATTAATTCCCCGCAAACATCTGAAGAATTAATTATCACCAGAATTAGTCAACGTTGTGAGAGAAATTTAGAAATGAAACACAGGTATTATGTACTTACAAGTTCTCCTTTTGGAATTTAAAACGAATTACTTACCGAAAATTAAAACAAAAACATTTTATATTTAAACATAACATTTTATATATTATCTTACTGCAGGAATTCCAACTATTTAGAAGAGATGAAACGTTCATGTGCCTTTGGCGGCATGTGGATTAAAGTAACACAACCCTAGTAGCATAGAATAATTTCTAAATATTTCTTTGTAATCTTTGCTAAATATCTCAAGCGACAAATTTTTTTAGATTTCTTGTAGATTTCATTCGAAGATATTTGAAATATTTGCCGAAAATCTCAATGACATAGTCTGTTGCAATAATTTATAAACATATACAGAAATTATATTTTATAACTTATGAACATGTAATAAAAATACATTGTTTACTTCACGACTATTATCGGACACTTCATTTGGTATTAAAAAACACGACAAATTTTTCTAATATTTTCGTTCCGCTATTTCATTATGGGAGCGAAAAGTATGATTTTGATTTTAAATATTTTTAAAACGTTCATAATGTATTCGGCAGATAATACTTAAAAAATACTTGTATTAAAATGAAACGAAATGTTTTGTATATCTGGTAGAAAAATATTATGAAAACACATGGAGCNTCTAAAGCAAACGTTTGGCAAATATTTCAAATGTCTGGAAAATATTTGCAAAATGTACGATATTCGTTAAATATATAGAAAATATAGGACACATATTTTGTGCTACTAGGGTAGTGTTAGGTCGGGGATCGTTTACTCGGGAGCGGTGATAGCGATTACCTGAGGATGTCGATCGGACCGGGCCTCGTGGGTTTGTTTTTGGGACTCGCTTCCAGATGATTGAAACCAGCCAAAGACCTCGTCGAGCAAAGTAACGAAGATACTTTATTTTCGATGCCTCTTGGTTTACAGAAACGACTCGTAGACTCGGTCAACTCAAGGGGACTAGCGTTCGCCGAGAGTTACAGGTGCCTCGCACGCAGGTTACAGAATGGAGACAGTTCAAGAGTTCGGAGCGGGCCTTTTTGTACTGACCTAGGATGTTCCTAGGCGCGGAGGAGGATGCTTATTGGTGGGTTTTTAAGATTGAGGAGGGAAATGTCTCATGTGATTGGCTTGGGGACAGGTCGAAAGGGAAACAGGTGGATAGCGTCTTTTTCCAGAGAATCTGAATGTTTGACGTTTCCCAGGGCTGTCATCTAGTTTGGGGTGCGGAAGTACTCGAATAAACAAAGGGGAGATAAGAAACGAGGGAGAGCATGCCTCCAGGAGCGTTTTGGAGCGCGAGACGCGTTGCTTAGTCTCTTTCTTAATATTACTTAAAATAATATGTTAGGTAGGGACCTAACAGTAGCTGCTACGGCTACCGGGTGTAGGAACGGAACGTAACTTCCGGGGTAGATAGGCCAGATCGATTTGTCGGTCCTTACGTTAGAGGTTCGATGCCATACGTAATGCGGCATAACCTAACGTAACCAAATTACAAGGTACATCGGATCCCGGAATGCAATCGACGCAGTTTGCGGTTATCCTTTGTGCCCGTCTGCCGTGCGTCGCAGCACGGGGATGAGTCACGGCTCTTGAAAATCGCTCTTGAATTATCTCTGTCGTCCTCTTAAAGACGTTAAAGGAGCATGACGATTAACTCGCGGTAATTTGCACTCCTCGAGTGCACAGCACGCCGCGATTCCGTGCGCCGTGCAATTTCTCGCGCTTTATTGTCCTCTCAAGAAGCCGTCGGGCGGTTTCTTTTGTCTCGTGCGAAAATTAATGACGCAGCGAAACCTTGCCACCTCCGGCTTTATAGATCTCCCGTGCACCGCATCCGATGCCAAACCCCATTACCCGGTCTTCTACCTCGATTATTAAATAGAGCCGAACAATCGTTTCTCGCGCCTTTCGCAGCTTCCCAGCCGGCTTGATCCGTGAATCATGATCCTAATTCTTGTCCTGGAATTCTTCTTCCTGATCCCCTTCCTCGAACCGCTCCAGACCGTACACGGAGAGAAAAAGTTGTTATAAATACTACAATTGTGATAGGTATAACAGCAATCGCTTGGAAATATAAGGGCAGCAGGTCTACAGAGTAATGATTACTCTGCTAAAAATGTCAAACGTACAATTTCATTGTAGTACACATTATTAGAAAGAATGATTGTAGTTACAACGATACGACAGTTTTGTTTGTTTATTCTTTAATATCGACAGAAAGTCCTGCGTGAATGGGTTGTGCGGCACGCAGATGTTCCATGACCTGGGACAAACCGGAGAGTTTCCTTCCAAAAGTGTCTTTTACGCGGAAAAAGGGTCGCGATATTTTTGGTGTTCCGAGAAACTTTTCCAGCACCCCAGCAATGTATTTTAGATACGATTTGTGAAATTCTCCCTACTTGGCCCGGTCCAAAACATTTTTTGATGGAGAGATCGCCCCCGCTTCGAGTCTTTCTAACATCGTTTTCAATCCCTCTATTGCAACTCTATTCTTCTTGTTTTCCAATCGCGGCAAAGGATTTACCGAGTTATTTCTTTTTAACCAATTGCCGACCTTTCCAAAGTACAGTTCCACTTCCCGAACTTGCGTTTTTTTAATGTCTCGACCGAACGGTTAGTTGCTGTTAGATCGTACTCAAATAAGGTACCTAAGGGTAATAAGGCCCATCATTACTTAAAAAGCTTATAAAAGGCAAAATATAAAGTAATTTGGGAAGGGGAAGTGAGCAAAGTCATTTCAGTCACAAGCAATAAAAATAAAATATTATTTTTAACGAAAACGTAATTAAAGAAAATAGTTGTATGATGCTACTGGACTTCATTATCCACGCGTGTGGGTAACATAGTCCAGGGACATTGTTGCGAACATCCAACCAACTGTTCACATTAATTTGCATAGTCAGAGCAAGTTATGTCATCACGATCCTCGAATGTTATTCTCGGGCATTCTTTATGAAGCCATTTCTTGCACAGAGCAATTTTCGGCACATCAACAACTCTATTTTCTTGGTAAAGGCTGCTGTACCAGTTCTTGGTCTTCTTTGAGGAGCGAGACATCGCTTCTTTTTCAGATATTTCGCTTAATTTTTGTTGCGATGTCGTATTTACCATAGCTAGTCACAGTCTGTTGTCCGTTTTAAAAAAAGACCTTTAGTTACACTATGTTATCCTATGTCGGGTCTTATTATCCGTACGATGCAAAGTATATTGTTAAGTAATGATTTCTGAGACAACAGACCTTTTTAACAAAATTAATGACAGTTATGCAGCGAAAAGTATAAGGTGTTACCTACTAGACAGAGCAGTACTTCACAAAGCTTTGTGACAAGAAGCTTGAATTCAAATACACATTCAAATATACAAAACATTTCGTGTCATTTTAATACAAGTATTTTTTGAATATTATCTTCCGAATGCATTATAAACGTTTTAAAAATATTTAAAATCACAATCACACGTTTTGCTCCCATAATGAAATAGCGGAACGAAAATATTAGAAAAATTTCACATGTTTTTTGAAACCAAATGAAATGTCCGATAATAGTCGTGAAGGAAAAAATGTATTTTTATTATGTTAATAAATTAAAAAATATTTCTCTATATGTTTATAAGTTGTTGAGACTAAATATGCCATTGAGATTTTCAACAAATATTTCATATATCTTCGAATGAAATCTACAAGAAATCTTAAAAAATCTGTCGCATGAGATATTTAGCAAAGATTACATAGAAATATTTAGAAATTATTTTACGGTGCTAGGGCTGTAACCGTCAAGAGGTGAATACGCTACTGTAGAAATCGTTGGTTAGATATGCTCCCATTGGCCTTCATGGACTGCCACGTCGTAAATAATAAATTCGTTCTCACGGCTCTTCTCCTCGCGCTTTCACGCTTTCAATTACTCCTCCGTGATCATAGAACTTGCCATCCTGGCCGGCATTACCCGATACTCATCCTCTGTTCCCGATTATTGAATGCAACGAGCAATTCCCCGCTGAATCCCCGAGGCGTATCCTTCGGCGTTCCTCGCCGAGCGATCGACTCGAAAATTATGCGCATAATCTGGAATTCGATTCGATCGCAATGCCGAGGCACACCGAGAAATCTTTCCGTTAAACGATTTTTCCTTGACTTCGAAATACGAGGATTAACGGCCAGCCCGAGCATTGCTCCGGCTGAACTAGAATTTCCCTCGGATACGAAGATCCCATTTCAAGGAAACTCTGTACAAAGCTCTTTTACTGCGAAACTCCCCTGATAGTTTCAGTTTGATCTTACAACAGGAAAATCGAGTACAACTGAAGAAAATTTAACTTGTTTTAAACTATAAGGGGTACGGTTGTTACGCGAACCAAATAAAAAAAATTGCCGCCCATAATATCAGCAGCAAGAATAGGCAAAAGAGTAGTCCCGTCGAGGACGGCCTGATCATCCCATTGTAAGGTTGCATATCGTCCAAGGACATTTTTTATAATCCTATCTAACTAAAATTTCGCGGAAGTTCGGTTTCTTCGCACGAACGTAAAAAAACAACATTTGGTGGCGTAATGCACACCATAAGTACGCGTAGAAAGCCAGGAAACCCCTGGAAGATATGAGATCTCGTGAATTATGACTATAACTAGTAACAAAATTTCTTACGGACGTCACTGTGTATTACCTCAAATTTGAGACATTGAATTCATAATTTGACTAAACTTTATGTACAAAAAGTGCATGAATTTTATGAATACCATTAACAGGGTACGATTGTACCCAATCTCTCCTATTAAAGACTATCTATGGACGATACGAATTGCAGAATTCGCCGGGTGGAAGACGTCCGTAGATGTGTTTTGCTCGTTGGACTCATTTCTGACATTATATGAGGATGTAGAGCTTATTGTTAAATTGTTCATTACCGCCTGTGATTCTTAACTTTTGCTTTAACGAGCAATTTCTATCTAATTTAATAGAACTGACGTGTATTAATCTTCCGATGTTCATTTTATATGAACACGCCCTGAAAACAGAATGAGGAGTTGAAACTTGGTCGCGTTTGTTCATTTCACTGGTTTGTTCGATCCAATAATTCGGGTGGCGTAGTTTAATTAAATCAGGTGTGCATAGAAACGGTCGATTGCATAGAAACCAGAGAATCTCTTGTATTTCGCGAGATTTACCGTTCGACTGATAAAGTATCACCGATTGTTTGTTGCTGTGCGTATATTCAGCCCCGGACATAATTACTCGTGGTAAGTGCTAAATCGATGCTAACTTTACTTACTCCATGTTGCAGTAAACTCATTTTGTGCTAAAACTCGAAATTTATGTGCAATAACATGTACCACTTTATGCAAATGCGTATAGATAAGGGATACCGCTTGCACACCGAATATCATATGTGTGGAAAAATTAAAAGTAAAAAGTGTCTTAAAATGACATAATAGTGGGAGTCAATTCATTTATAATACTTCTTTCTGACCTGGATCCACTGAATCATTTGAAACCTGCACTTTTAAAAAGTGTTCATAAAATTCATGCATAATTAACACATAAGATTGTAGTAAAATTACAAATTCGATGCCTTAAAGGTGAATTTATGTGCAATTATTATACGTTTCTAAAGAAATGTATAATTCAGGAACATTATGGTATAACTTTATAGAAGTGTGCAGGAAAACGAATACATTTGTGTACACTGATAAAACTCGATGGAAATTTACATACATTTTTATATACCTCATAAATGAGGGTTTACATAGAAAAACGGAAAGATTACAAATTAAAAAATGTATAAGTCCCCTAACATTGTATAATTTCCGTATTAGTGCACTTTTACTTGAATTGTGGGTAATATTGCATTACCATTTCCTCTAACTTAGATGCCGAATGTGATATTCCAGAGAGAACGTCATTTAACTGTAATTAATTGTGGCATCAACATAACCAATGTATGTAAATTGTTGAGTATGTAAATTGACATGGGCTTTTTTACCAGTGTACTAAATTGATGACTTATTTATAAAATATGTAGGTGAAAGGTTATAAAAATTATTATTTTTTATTTTTTTTTATTTTTTTTTTTTTACAGTGCAGTAGAACCTTCCTAATCATTTATCCACGGAACTATTGTGACGAATGGAGAAATTTTTTAAAATAAACACGAAAAGTCCGGTTGATATAAACTGCTAGTTGTGATGGATTTGTCCCTCCCAAGCTTTCTTACGGCGCCTATTTCTTGGCCGTCCTCTCGGTACTGTGTCGTTACAATCGCAATCTTGGAGTAGTCGAACATGATCGCATGGGTGCATATTCCTACCTCTATATTTGTCTCGGACGTGCACAGCAAACGGCAGGAAATTCGCTTTACGGGACTCTTCGTTTCGATTTTACAACTGACTCACGGACACATTAAACCAGGAACTTTACGACAACGCGAGTGCGACTTTACACGAGGGATTATTGCTGGAAGTGAGTTTGTGTTGCATGCCGAATTACTTGAAAATCCCTCTTTCAACGGTTCGAGGAAAACACTCAGGCGATTTAACGAGATTGAAATTTCAAACCCTTTACGAATAATAGTCTCATACTTTATGACACATCAAAAGAGGACAGCTGATCGTTGGCCGGTATTATTAGCAATTATATTTCATATTTTGTAAGAAAAGTGTTACGGGGACTCTGCATGGGATTTTGGCCTCTTGTCGGAAGGTTGAATTGTAGAAATAGTCTCATACTTTATGACACATCAAAAGAGGGCAGCTGATCGTTGGCCGGTATTA